>NC_134581.1:77371250-77742500 GCF_037038515.1 Microtus pennsylvanicus
CCTGCAAAGTCACAGTCAAGTTCAAACCTTCAGTTGGGTACCACGGAGCTTTAGCAGCTCTGAGGACTCCAGTCCAAATGCCGGCTCCTTCACTACCTCTTCAGTCACGTGGCCTGGAGGTCACAGGAGCAATGGAGCCGCCTCGAAGCAGTTACGGAGCCTGGTGGAGAGGCAGGGTGGGAGGCTCCCTGCGCTATTCCCGTCCGCCCTCAGAGCTCCGCTGTGATTCATGAATTGAATTCACTCTCGCTTCCATTCACACTCCAAAATTAGCGGAGGGTGTGTCGGGCAAGGTAATTCACTTCTCTCATTCACTCGCTCAGTGCACCTCTTCCTGGGCTGTCCTGGGCACTCAGCCTTGTTCTAGCCTCCTGCCTTGTTGGCCAACGTTAGAGCCCACAGTCACCAGGTTCTTGTGGCAGCAAGGGGTCCTGTTCTTCGTCTCAGACCTGAGCAGACTGGCAGGGGTGGGGCACAGAGTGCAGCTTAGCTCACTCTCCTATCGGCAGCTCCTACAATTCTGCACCTGGTCCCCAGGAGCCAGGCCAGCCCCCGTCCCTCCTGGGAAGCTTCAGTAATTGGCTCAATTAATCGGCTCAATTAGCACCTTCTGGGTGAGTGCATCCGCTTCCATCTTGCCTGGCCCCTGCCAGTGGGCTTTGCCCACATCTTCTATTGTGTATCAGGTCTGGTGTTAGTCATCAGCACAAGAGCAGAGGGGAGAAGAAGGGGGCTCCTGGCCTGAGCGCACTAGCTAGGAGGTCAAGCTGATAAAAAGAGGATGTCTTGGCCTCTGTTCAGGAGGAGTAGTATCCCACACTGCCTGTCACATGTTCCCCCAGACTGACACTTACTGCCCTGTACCTTCATTGCCTTCTTGGGAGTCTGCCCCCCACACCTGAACTGGGTCCCCAGCTTCTGCTTGTCTCTTCCTCACTACCTTTTGTGTGTATCTGGAGGAGAGCCTACAGGGACAGGGAGCTTGGTTTCTGTGTCACTGGTGTAGGTGGTGTGTGTTAGTTTGTTTCGTTTTTGCAGACAGGGTCTCAGGTAGCTCAGGCTGGCTTCACATTTTTAGGATTAGCTGAAGAGCAATCTTTCTCACTCAAGTACTGGGATCTAGGGTGTGTGCCATGACAGCTGGCTTAATTACATTTTATTTTTTTAGCATTGATTTTTCTGAGGCCCACAGACAATCCTTTGATTACAGTACTGTTTCTCTCCTCATCAAGTAGGGGTATGGATGGTGCAAATGAGTCACCACCTGTAGCCGCCCATAACCTCAGCTTGGAGGGCGAAATGCTGGACTGTTGTAGATCCTCTGCCTCCGAGGAGGGGGCTTTGAGGTTTTCTTCTTTTAAAGAACCCCAGCATCAGGGCTGGAGAGATGGCTCAGCGCTTAAGAACACTGGCTGCTTTTCTAAAGGACCCAGGTTCAATTCCTAGCACCCTCACCCTCACACACACACACACACACACACACACACACACACACTCACTGAAAACATCAATGCACACACTTTCTCACACATACATTACCAGACTAAGCCTCTCCACTTCTGCCCAGTGAACTGCTGATCACTTCCTAATAAATACCCCTTGATATTTTCAGCCAAGCTCCTACCATAGGCCCTGAGGGTTTCCTGTGCCCCCACACCTTTGCTATTCAAGAAGCAGAAGACAGAGTGCACAGCAACCCAGCTCCATGGGGTTCAGGGAGAGGCTCAGCACCACTCAGCTGAGCCCCTGTGGGGATGTGATATGGGGCAGAGATTGACTTGCTTCTCCAGGGGAATATAGGAGTCCTTGTGAATACCAAGGTTGCCTTCCAGCTAGGACAGTGGGACCAATGGTGGTGGCAGAGGGCACCTGAATGTCTAGTGCTTCCTCGGAGAGGTGCTGAGGTAAGGAAAGATGGGAGGGCATGGAGTTTGCCTTCCACTCTCAATTCATACTCCTTAGCAGGTTGCACGTCATAGCTGGGTTTGGAAAGAATACACTGCAGTGGGGGCTTGAATACCAAAGTTAAGTCCTCACTCTAAACATAGGCGCATAAACTACATCTTGAGCTAGACATAGTGGTGCACGCCTTGATCCCAGCACTCAGGAAGCAGAGGCAGGTGGACCTCTGAGAGTTCAAGGTCAGCCTTGTCTACAGAGTGAGTTTCAGGTTATCCAGACCTTATGGAGTGAGACTCTTGTCTCGAAAAAACAAAGAAACAAAAAACCAAACCAAAACAAAAAGAGTATGCCCTGATTTGTAAGAGGGGTCTTTGCATGGCACGGGAGATAGATCAGTGGGTAAAGGCACTTACCACCAAACCTAACAACCTGTGTTAAATTCCCAGAACAAACATGGTGAAGGAGAGAACCAAGATTTCTGTAAGTTTCCTCTGACTTCCACATGAAAGTTGTGGCACTCAAAGACACACACACACACACACACACACACACACACACACACACACACACGCACACGCACACCCACACTTATTTTTAACAGAAAAAAAGTTGGATGTGTGATATACTCCTTTATTTTCAGCACTTGGGAGGCAGAGAGTTCAAGGCCAGCCTGGTCTATAGAGAGTTCCAAAACAGTCAGGGCTACACAAAGACACCCGTTCTTGGAAAAA
The DNA here is from genome assembly GCF_037038515.1 of Microtus pennsylvanicus. Taxonomy (NCBI): domain Eukaryota; kingdom Metazoa; phylum Chordata; class Mammalia; order Rodentia; family Cricetidae; genus Microtus; species Microtus pennsylvanicus. The sequence continues at coordinate 77,373,884 of NC_134581.1, forward strand.
CAAAACAAATAAAAAATAAAAGTTCTTTGTAGACATGTATAACACAGGGTTCTTGAGAGGAGGTCATCCTGGATGGAATGTGGAGGGTGGAACCTGTATTCAATGACAAGTGACCTGAAGGAGGTACAAAGAAGACACAGCAAGGCCTGACAGCTCTGGACTGGAGTTCTGGGGCCTATAGACCCAGGAGTGTCTGGAACACCAGGAAGGAGAGCATAGAGGGAAGAGGAGTCTCCAAAGGGCTTGGGGACAGAGGGCCAACCTCCTGACACTTGGATTTGGGATGTCTGTCATTGAAAACTGTGGAGAGGGGCTGGAGAGATGGCTCAGTGGTTAGGAGCATTGCCTGCTCTTCCAAAGGTCCTGAGTTCAATTCCCAGCAACCACATGGCAGATCACAACCATCTGTAATGAGGTCTGGTACCCTCTTCTGGCCTGCAGGCATACACACAGACAGAAAATTGTATACATAATAAATAAATAAATGCAATTAAAAAAAAGAAAAGAAAACTGTGGAGAATAAAATGTTATTGTCACCACATTTGTAGTGACTTGCTATGGCTAGAAGAAAACTACGATCATCTTTGTTAAAACAGGATCCTAAGGCACAGCTCAAAAGTCACCTGCTGGATCCAAACTGAGACCCAGAGGGGTGGCCTGGTCGCTACAGGTAGACAGAGACAGGAGGACCTCAAGCAGCGGATGACTTGCCTCATGTCAGGCTTCTAGACAGGCAGGTGGTAGGCCACTGGCATGTCTCTGTCCTGGTGCCCTCACTAGTCCCTCAGAGTGGGCTGCGGGCTTTGCTCCTCCCCATGCAGCAGCGAGGCTGGGTGGATGTTTTCTAGGACGCTGTGAGGCCGTAGCTGGGCCTGGCTTCCTGGGGTAGGTGCCTCCCTAAGGCTTGGTCTTCCTGTCACCAGTTCTTCCTAGAGCAGCCAGAGGTGAGTCAGGACTGGGTAAGGGGAAACCCAGAGCCTTTCTGGGGTGGTGACATGTGCCTGGCTTCTGAGACTTTGCTGAATGTCTGTATCCTCACCATTCACATATTGACATCCTAACCAACAGAGTGAGGTGAGCTCACGTCACAAGCACGGAACCTTGCTAAGACTCATGCCCGGATGAAAGAGACCCCGAAGAACCCCACTCTCACTTGCCCTGTGAGGACTCAGTGGAGAGGGATCAGTTTGGCTCAAGGAGCACTGTGTCCCCAGGTTCCCATCCTCTTCTTCAGGGGCATAAGAAGGACTGGGAGGGAAGAGGGGCCAGGGTCCCTGCTGACGCAGGTGGGGGACAGGACTCAAGGGTCAAAAGGCATGGAGGCAGCTCTGTCAGGGTGCCTGCTGTTTCTCAGGGCACCGCCACTGTTGTGGCAGCCTTGGCTGTCCTTGCAGCCCTCTGGCATTCACATCTGCCAAGCCCAAACTGCCACAAAGGCAGTGGTGTACGTGGTACAGATACCAATTCGGTCACTTGCTTTCTCCCTGGCTTCCATTTTGCTGTCTACATCCCTATCCAATCTTACTTTCCTCCTAACCCGCAAGGCTGGCTGTTCCCTGAGCCTCTGGCTCTGTGCTGTGCGCATAACCAGAAAACAAGCTGGCTGCTCCAGTGTGTTGTACTTGGTCCCCAGCTCTTCCTGCTCCTAGGCCCTGTTTTGGTTATTCAGAAGAGAGACTAAGGACCTCAATCTACTGAGTGTGAACCCAGCCCTGGCTGCCTGAGCAAGGGTAGAAGAGAAAGCAGGGAGGCTCCAAGGAAAGAGAAGGCAGTCCTAACATGGACAGCCCATATGGGAAGGCGTGGCACGGCCCTTGGAGATAAGTCCCTGGGGCACCTCCAGAGATGGCCCAGATGTGTCCCTCCTGGCCTAGATGTATTCTCCATCTTCAAATGACTGACATCTCCTAGGTTTTCAAGACCTGCCTAAGCTGGCACAGGAAAATAGGCAGAGAGTATTGCTTTCTTGCTGGCTTCTTCTTTTTCTGTGGGGCTGGTCGAGTGAGTTATTCCTCATCTCTGTGTGTCCCCTGGGTACCTACTTGGTGCCTGTGGGATGTTTACTGCTCCCTGCATTGGTTTCTGGGTGGCCAGGTGAGCTCAGGGCCATGATGGAGAGCAGGGTGGAGGAGGGGCTAGCAGGAAGACTCATTTCCTGACTGACTGACAAGGCAGATAGCATCTCCCCCATTCCTTCCCCCGGGAACCTGCTTACTGAGGAGTTCAGCTCCTGTCATCGCAGCCTTCAAATGCACCTCTCTGTCCTGTGAAGATAAACTCATCACTCTGGAAGACAGGCAGTCAGGGAGGCCCAGGTGTGGGTGTGGGGAGGGACACATGCCCACCTCGTGTCCCTGACCTGGTGCCTGGAGGCTGGCAGCATGGAAGTGTAATGGGAAGCTGGGGTGGGGAGGCCTCTGCTTTCCTCTCCTGTCCTTTAGAAAAGACTAGGCAGGATGGCCGAGGAGGTGACTTCCATACCTCATGCAGGAGCGGGAGGTCAGGTGAGTTATCACTCAGACAGAGAGGCAGAGGCGGTGTGTGGTTCCCAGGGCAGATCTTTCAGGCTGCCTCTCTGAATCCAGAGCCGAAGGTCTAGAACACTCTCTGGATTGGTACTAAAATGTCCGTCTGTATTCTCCAGCTGCAAGATGTATGTGCCATACAGACCGACAACTTTAAGCTCTTTAGTAGGCACGGATGCCATTGAAATACGGCAAAGCCAACATGCTCTCTTCCTGCTCCAAGGCTCGGGAGTGCTTGCATGCTTCTGTCTGCCGTGGGTGGGCACTTAGGGAACCCTGGAGGAGTGCCACAGTGTCTAGCTGAGAAGTCCTAGACTGGCGACTTCTGGTCTGGGTGCACATGTGTGCACTGTATGTGTGAATTGTAGACACGCAGCAATACTGCCTCACAGCCTGGGAGTGCTGGGCTGGCTCCTAGTCTAGCTGGATAGGGATCTCAGACTGACAGGATATACAGCTCTGATTTGCTGAGGGATCCAAGTGGATCACACCCTGTAGGCCTGGCTTTGTGTATCGCCATAAGTCACTTTCTGGACACACTCACGCTCACTCCTAGAGGCCCCACTGGTACTTCATGGGGATGGGAGCGACCATTGTCCTGCTGGAACTGTGAGCAGAAAAGTGTGCAGAAAACTGTGGTCCCGACAGTGTGCCCCCTCTATGAAAGCAAAACCCAAGTTGGTAAGTGGACTGTCACCCTGCTGGGCATGTCTCTGCCTGGGCTTCTCCTGTTTTGCCCCGAATTCTAGATGACATCATCTGAGGTGACTGGACATGTTGGAAAACCCCGTGTCCTCTGCAGCTAGAATCTGTCCCCATCCTGTGTGTCATTTCTAAATCCTTTGTGAAGGGACAGCCCTGGAGATAGCTGCTGGATACTTGCCTGGGGCCACTGTCCTGGTCTGTTTGGGGAATACAAGCAGGTAACTCAGGCTGGTGGCCTGGAGGCAGACAGTCAGCAAAGCACAGGGAGCCAGGGACTCCCTCCCGCCCAGGCAGGCTTCATGTGGGTAAGTTTGACCCAGACTGATTACCTCAGCTGTGCTCCTTATCACCCATGGTCTGGGGCTGTCGAGGCACCAGGGCATGACTGAGGTCACACTATCACTCTATAGGGTAGCACCCCCACTCAGTAATGCTGATGGGGCAGCAAAATGAGGCATAAGAGTAAAACCAAGACCTGAAGGCAGAGATAGGCTCTTTCCATGTGTGTGAGTGTGCTTGTGCATGTGTGTATGTAAGTGTACATATAAATCTACATAAGTATCTACATGCATTGGTATTTTGGATGCAAGAATTCATTTGTAGACTGGAGAAGTCTGTTCCTATTGGACCCTAAAACCACATGGGGTGCTGCAGGGAGAGGGGCTAGAAGACACATGGAGGCTTCAGGGAGGAGGTGGCTCTTTCTTATGGTCCTCAGGAGTGGCCAAGGATCACCACTGCCTGATCAGTAAGAGAGCATCTTTGTTAAACAAAAAGCCTGTGGGCTTCATTTTTAACTTAGGCTCCTTGGTATAACCAGGAGCCTCCTCTTTCTTGGCCTTGAGTGTACAGTACACATGAGCTGGTGTGGCAGAGGCACTCAGTCAGGGTCTCCAGGCTGCTAAGTCTAATGGGGAGGTTCTTTTCCTTGGTGTGCTCACAGATGCGTGGTAGGGCCACAGTTGAGGGTTTCTGCCTGGTCCAACCAAACAGGAGGGAATAATGCATGGAGCTCCCCATGTGATGCATTTGCTCCCCAATAATGCAGGTTCAGGAGACCATAATGCTGTAACATCTGTTCAGGTACCAGGGTACCTTTGACCAGTTTCCTGCTCTGGGGAAGATTATCCTGCTGGCCATATGTGGATGTGTGTGTTTGGGAGAAGGGGGTTAGAAGAAACAGTTTTCATACACTTGCCCTTGGATACACAGCATCCTTGGATGCAAGAAGTGACTGGTGCTGAGGTTGGACCCTTCTGTTTTTTGAGTTCCTTTCTCTGATCTGGACCAAGTGAGGACCATGTGAGAGCCTCTTGCTTAGCTGTACCCCTAGGTCTAGCCTGCCTGAGACAGTAGTTCATGCATTCTCAGCCACCACATGTAAATGCAAATCCACTGATGTCCCCTTCTGCTTGTCCTCTCACTGGTAGCCTATAGCCTCTCCTGAGGCTTGGGCAAGCAATGGAGAAGGCAGGAGGGCTACCTTTGGAGCTGACCTAAATCCCCTATACCACAGTCAGGTCTGTCCTTCAGAGGGCGTAGGGCCCCAAACAGCAATGTGATCTCCTGGAGTAGAGCTTGGCTAGAGTTCATCCCAGTGTGGGGCATGATGTTCCCTACCAGAGCAAACTGCAGCAATGTAGCTGTTTGTATGAGGGGCCCTTCCCATTCCAGCTTGTAGTGCTAAATTTGTGTTTATTTCAATTCGTCTATGTGACATAGAGGCACATATGCTCGATCCCCACTGCTCTGTCTGCTCTCGGGCAGATGGACACAGTGCCAAGGGGGCTAAGGCCTGGCCCTTCACAGTCTCTTTCCTGCTTCATTCCCAGCTTCCCAAAGAAAGTCCCTGGATTCCACAGTGCAGGGCCAAGGCGCAGGTACAGGCATGGGTGGGTGGAGATTGTCTTATGCCAGGCTCCTTAGTAAACCTGGGTTTCCTGTTGGCTCAGATGTGATCTTAAAAGCCAGTGCTTAAGGAGCAGCAACTAAAGCACTTAGCATCCCTTCACTAAGACATACTGTCAGAGGTACATACTGTTATGCTTCACTCTAGCAGAAGCAAAAGGACAAGAACCCTGTACTCACATGGAACGTCTTCTACTGACCCCATGGCATAGCTGGGTACTGCGGTCTCATAGTACAGATAAGGAAACCGCGGTCCAGAAAGGACCCAAGCTCTGCTAAGCACTGCTTGCTGCGGTTTGCGTCCACGTTGGTCTCAGTTTCTGCCGCTGTAGAAGTGCAAAGTCAGCTTGGAGGAGCTACAGTTCTCTTCCATCTGTGCTCAGCCCAGGAGCTGGAATATGGAGGGAGAGCTTCCTGGAACAAAAAGGCAGAAATGGCCTAAGAGGAGTTCAGGACAGGGCAGAGCTGTTTTGTGACACTGCTGGGGCTTGGGGAAAGTTCTTTGTCCCTTGAATTGCCAACAAAATTATCTATAAAGTGGCTGACCCGACTCACTCCTCATAGCGCCCTCTGTCATGGTAAAGCATTGAGGACCCAGCTTCCTTATTTGTTAAGCTCCTAGACCCAGGAAGAGGGGTCCTCTTCTGAAAGTTGTCTGCCTGTGACCTCTGCTTCCCTTCTCCAGTCCCTGGCTCTTGACCCGACGTCCAAGTTCACTAGCTTAATCTTCCTGAATCTGCCTGGTATGGGGCAGAGGTGGCAGTGGGGGTTACATTTTGCTCCGAGTTGTCACCAAGAGAATGAGTGTGCAGAAGTCAGCAGATGCTGTGAGAATGCCAAGTGTGGGGAGGGGTGAAGGGGTGTCTTTCCTGAGGGCTTCTGGAGGTTCCGAGGTGAAACCCTCTCAACTTGTGAAGAACACCAAGAGAGAACAGCTGTGGGTGCCTGAGGGGTGGTAAGTCTAGAAGCTGGGGCGGGGGGCGGGGAGGGAGGCCCCTGAAAGGGAAGACACCCCCAACCCTGCTCGGTTTGCCACAGATGAGGACAGACAGATGGCCTGAATTGTGGATTCTGGGTTAAGCCAGAGCGAGCACCCCCACAGAGCTGTCCTGCTGCCCCCAGCGGTGGCTCCTCCAGGTCAGTGGGCTTAGCTAACCCTGTACAAGAAAGAACATCCCAGCCATCCAGGGACTCAGATGAATGGCCCTGGGCTCCTTTTCTAACTACCTGTGAGTGCCCCTCACTGTACCTGCGCTCTGCCATTGCCCTTCTCGTCCTCCAAGGCAGCCCAACATCCATTCTGCTGCCCCATTCAGGCTTTGCCTTCTAGGCTGTGCACTGGGAAGCTCATCTTCACGTCTGCGCTGTGACACCCAGATGGTGGGGTGCAGGAGTGAGAGAGGAGAAATGTCCCAGCAGTGGCCCACTCCTCCCATCTGCAGGGCCCTCAAAGCATATTGCTTGTGGCAACGTGTCAGGAGGCTGGATGTGGCACAGCCAGGCAGGCCTGACAGCGGAAATTGGAAGCCGGCTGCTGTTTGACAGGTATATTATTCCCGCTGCCCTCGATTTATTTACCAAACAGCACACGGAGCCTCAGAAATCTCTCCGCGGAAGAAGAGTCAAAGCCAAGGGGCCTCTGCAAGGGTCAGGCAGCCTTGGTGTACTGAAAAGAGCAAAGAACTAGATGGGCAGGGAAGGTTGGGACCTCCTCCGGGGGCTCACCCGGTCTCTGTCATCCTTGAGATCCTAGCAGGTGTTTCTGAGCATCCTGGATCCAGATGTGGGATACTGGGAAGGCATGGGGTTTCTCGGGAGGTTTGGGAGAGCGGGGTAGCATGCACTGGATAGGTTCAGGGGCCACTGACACAGGTGTTCAGCAGAGCGAGGACTGACATCTGTCCAGTGAAGATTCCCGCTGCTGGGAGGAGCATGTGTGCCGGCACAAAGGTCCTAAGCCGACCAGTGCCCAGCCATGGGGAAAGGCAGAATGTTTGGAATCAGATAGACAGGGATAGAAGCACAGGTTGGCTACATACAGCCAATATGACCCACACAAGGGTCGGTCCCTGGGAACAGTCCCTGGGAACAGTCCCCAGCCCACAGCAAGAGCTTGCAGCCACAGTGCCTCATCCCCAGACTGTTGTGAGAAGGAAATACATACGTTTCTTTTTTCTTTGAGACAGGCTCTCAATCAGGGCCACACTGCCTGGCACCTGTTATGTAGCCCTTTGATTTTCCTGTCTCCATCTTCCAAGTGCTGGCTGGGATTGCAGGCGTGCACCACCGTGCCCGGTCCACGTGATACTAGAGATTGAACCCAGGCCTTTGTAAATGCTAGGCAAGCTCTCTGCCACATCTGACGCACAGCTTTCCAAAAGGTGGGTGAATGAACCTTAAGAAAACACAATGAGTTCCCACGTGAGTGCGACGTGTCTGGTGCGATGAGTCAGGGGCCGAGAGCTGGGAATGTCTGGTTTAGAGGGGGATTCGGTGTGGGTGTTTAGCTGGGGAAATTCAGGTATGGGTTTGCCCCGAGTGAGACAAGGATACTCAGCAGAGGGGCTGTAGCTGCCTCAGGAGTCTGGGAATATGTGTAGGTGTCTGAGCGTGCCCACACGCTGGTCATGTCGAGGGAGGATATGTCAGGGAGGGTATTGTGCTAGAATTGGCAGTCGGCAATGTGACAGAGCTGCAGGAATGCGTGGGAGCGTGTTTGATTCTGTAGGGTGTAGAATCGTGTGCAGGGGCATCTACAGGGCGGGCATGAGTTAGTGTGCTCCTACATGCAGACACATACACCTAGCACAGGGAAGCAGGCTCGGCATGTCTACAGGATTATCTTATATCTGCGTGCCTGCTGCAAGATTCATGGGACACTGGGTTCTAGAGGCACAGAGAGCAGGGGAGCTAGGCTGCTAGCAATGGGGAGCCACAGTGGGGAGCATACTGTAAACCGTTCCCTATGGCTTCAGCCTGGAGCCCCCAAAAGCTCTCTGCTCATCCCCGTCTTCCCAGCTTCTAGACTGGGGATCCCATGGTTGATAATGTTGACCATCTCATTTCCACAGTCCACATGTACTCACTGTGAAAGACCAGCCACCCTCAGCTTTCATGGCTGCAGAGATGACAGCTGACTTGGAGGCTGAGGAGTGCAGGCACCAGGGGCAGGAAGCAATGGGGTGGGGTCCATTGCTTCCGCTCCTGAAAGGCCTTGGGCGTCTATCAGCCAGGAGATTGAGGGTAGACATACCCATCACCTGCAGCCCCATAGCCCTGTTCCTCCTTAGCCCTCAGAACTGAGGGGGCCTCTTTCTTTATCATATGTCTTACTTGATGAAAGTATCTGCCCCACACTGGCCTGACTGGTGGGGGTTTGCTTCTCCCCTGTCTGTTCTGAACCTGGATTCCCCATTTCCTCACTGTAGCAGCCACCTGCACCCCTCCTCCCCTCCTCTATCCATCCCATTTCCTCTTCCCGCACCCTGTTCTTTCCCTCCTCTTCTAAATCTTCCCCTCTTGGAGCCTGATGTGCCTTCGCACTAAATCCTGTTCCCCATCCTCTCTTTAGAACATAGCTGCGCTCAGAAGAGTAGTAAATAAGGAAGAATAGGCAGAGGCTGGAGGGAAGCCAGGGAGCTGAGAGCTTTGAGGTTCCTCTCAGGGCTGCCTTCAGTCTCCTGATGGGACTGTCAGAACTTGGGGACTTGGGGTTCTCAGTCACACACCACTTTGTGCATATGTACACATACATACATACAAGTGCTTTACATGTGCTCTTTTGTGGCACCCCACCCCCGAGGACAGGAGAAAGGCATTGCAAGAAAACAAGAAAAGAATCAAAAGCTGGCACTCTGTGATGCTAGATGGGAATCAGGGAGTGGGCAGGCGAGGGAGAAGGTGGAGTCACGGTGCTTTCTGTGCTGGTGGTGGCTCGGTTTGTCCTCAACCCTCCATTCAGAGGCCTTGAGTCTGACTTCTCATAGGGCCTGCAGTCCCTTGCTGCAACAGGACTCAGAGACAAGGCCACCCCTAGTGGTGTCACCAAGCTCCTCTTCACGAGGCCAACAGAGGAGATGAAGCAAGAAGAAAGAGGCGGGAGGAGGGGGACAGAAAGAAGGAGAAAAGTAAGGAGAAGGAGGAGGAAGAGCAGAGAAGGGGAGCAGAAGGAAGAGGAAGAAAAAGAGGAGAGGGAGGCTTAGAGAGGTACAAACAAACCACAAACACAAACTCAGAAGCTGACCAAGCAGGTTGCTGCTCATGGGTGCCATGCCCACAGCTCCTTCCCTTCCCATTTTTTCTATCCATCCTCTCCACTTGGGGAAGTCAGATCTCTACCATCCCTTGGTCACCCTGTGCTGACAGAGGTTTCTGTCCCACCTGGTCCCACAGTCATTCCATTCCAAAGAAACACATAGAGGCTTACATTAATTATAAACTGGTAGCCTATTAGCTCAAGCTTCTTATTAACTAATTCTTACATCTTAAATTAGCCCATTATTTCTATGTTAGCCCCGTGGCTTGGTACCTTTCATCAGTGAGGCAGTCTCATCTTGCTTCCTCTCTCTCTGGGTGACGACTGTAGACTGTGTCTTCCTCTTCCCAGAATTCTCCTGTTCTTGTCGCCCTGCCTCTACTTCCTGCCTGGTTGCCCCGACTTTACTTCCTGCCTGGCTACTGGCCAATCAGCATTTTATTAAAATAATACAAGTGACAAGATAAAAGGCCATTGTCCCACAGCAACCCTGCCCACTGGGGTGGCCGCTATGGTGACTTTCATCCATAGTTGTCTGTTTCCTGGCTCCAAGGCAGGGAACACTTGACCCTGCCCAGACCAATGACCTTGACATAGGGATTGGTCCAGAGATGAGGAAGCCAGGTTTAAGAATATTTATTGAGGATTTTGAGAAAAGGGACTTTTTTTCTCTTGGTCAAGCTAAGGTGGCATAAGCATATTAAAGCTGCTGTGTCATCTTGGATGTGACATTGTGAGAATAAAGCCAACACAATGCAAAGACAGAGAGCAAGTGCCTGGATACAGCCATGCCTGGAGCTGTAGTCTCTCATGCCAGCCAAAGGCTTTCCTTGCTCAAGCCAGTGTTGACTTGGGTTTCTGTCTCTTGGAAAGCAAGGAGTTAAGTAGCACAGATATTGATGACTTGGCCCCTCCGAGCTGTAATTTTCTCATGTGCAAAACGATCTGTTATGAATTCTAAAAGGACTGGTACTGAAGGATGCCTGGTAGGCTCGAGATCAGGAGCACCAATTATTTTTGTATAAAGCTTTCTGCCTTTGCTCTCTCGCTTGATCTTTTAAGAAGCGTGTGAAGCTCCTGGGCTGATTAGACGGCCCACTTTCGGAGGGGGGTGTCTTGTAGTCAGGGGTTCCAGGGGACAAGCAGCGCCAGCCACCCTTCTCCTTTCTGCCTACAGGGCACTAATCTGCAGGGCACAAATCTACCAGACTCCCCACCTTTAGGATCCTGTTCTAAAGGTCCAGCAGCGGGTGGAAAGACGAGAAGAAAAACCAAAGTATGAATCCAGGTGTTCCTCCCTCTGGTTGCCTCAGGTAGGCTCTGTCCCTTGACTAGCATTTCATATGGTGGCTTCTTCTCAGGTTCCCATAACCACTCCCTTTCTTTGAACCTCTGGCTCCTGGTGGCTCTGGGTTCATCTATGCTATGGCTAAACATGCATCGATAATTCCTTTCTGCATTTATCCTGTTTGTGTGAGCGTTGACATCCCCAGGACTGTTATTGTTTACCCAGTGGCATTCAATGCGCATGGACTCAGCGTGCCAGGATTTTGTACTTGTTGGTATTCCCTCCTGTTCCTGGGATATCTCTCAGTCCCGTGTTCCTCTGACCCCTGAGTGAGCCATACTCCATCTCCAAAGCTTTCCCAATCCTTTTCCTTCTCCCATCAAAGCTACCTTCCCTTTGCCTGTTTCCCTCTGTGCTATCAGGTGGGTGTTGGCACCCACCTGGTGTTTTCTGGGGGCCGGTGCAGAGGGACTACAAATGGGTCCATCTGGCTCTCCCTGCCCATGGTTTCTGCCCCTGATAGGCATATGGTAGATGCTTAGTGGCCATTGGTTGAATTCAGTAGTGACAGAATTTAGAGTGACTCTCTATGATACAGCTCTCATGAGGCTGCTATAGTAGTGACCTAGGTCCAGAGTACCCCTCTCCTCCTGTAGCTGCTGGGGATGTCCTTCTGCCAGCCTACCTCTTGTCCTCCAAGGCTCAACTCAACGCAGGGCATCTCCTCCTCTGGAAGTCACTCCTCACTGGTGGTCACAGAAGGCCTCCCAGCTGCTCCTGCCTGGCTCTCTCCCATGTGGCAAGGTGCTGTTCTGTTTTTGAAATGTTCCCCATGAGCCCATCTTTTGAAGGCTTGATCCTCAGCTGGCGGTGCTGTTTGTGGACCCCTTTGGAAGTGGGGTCTAGCTGGAGGTTCCGGCCTGGCCCCTGGTTTCTGCCTGGCTCTCGGCTTCCTGCACTGCTGTAATGTAAACAGCCTCTTCCAAATGCTTCTGCTATGGTCTGAGCTAATCTGCCATGTCTTCCTTGCTGCAAGGATGAAAGCCTCAGGAATCATGAGCTGAAATAAACCTTGCCTCTTTTCTGCCATGCACTTCATCACAGTGATACAGCAAGTAATTAACACCCCCAGAGTTCTCAACAAGACCCTCTCACACCAGTGTTTCACCCAACTTCTAGCACTGTGCCCGGCACACTCTGATCACAAGACAGGTAGCAGGAGCATTTTCTTTTACTATAAGCAATCAGCGAGAGATTTCTCATAGGACGGTGAGATTTGGGTTAGAGCCTTGGGTCACAGCTAACAGTGTTACACCTTTCTCTATTCTGCTTGGTGCAGCGATGGGATGGGAAGGGTCCCTAGGGAACTTTCCAACATTGTACTCAGTACACCTGCCAAGACTCCATGGCTTAATGTCCTGGCCACAAAGGGGCTGCCAAACAGACAAGTCAAGCAGGGTTTCCTTCATCGACCCTCTGGGACCAGCACCTTTCTTGCCTAGACTCTGGTTGCACTGGAGCCATGCACACATGTCCTGAAGCCAGCCTGGTGGAGGGAAAGAGTCTACCCTTTACTCCAGATCCGGGTCAAATCATGCAACTCCAAAGCAAATGGAAACATACTCCAACAAATTCGATGTTTCCATTCCTGTGTCCCATGCTCAACTCCAGATTGGTTCTAGGAAAGGAGGAGGATTCTGGGGACCAGAACAAGGAAGCAGAGTCTGGGATGAGTCCTGTGCTCCTAGCATCCTCCCAGGGACTCTGCAGTTTGTTCTCCCCTCCTCCACCTTCTCTGTCTCCCAGAGAAGAAGCACTAGGTCCTGGGGAAATGCAGTATTGGCAACTTGCTTCCCCTCTTCTTGGTAACCAGCTCAGTGAACAACAGATCAATTTGCAATCAAAGCTGCTTCCTGGGCCCAGCACCATCCTGGGTGCCAACTCTAGCGCCGAGGTCTGGATGTCTGGGCTCGTCTTCCTACCTGCCTTCTTGTGGTGAAAATAGGAGGAGAAGGAGCTGTGAGGTGTGGGAGAGCCAGAGAGCTACCCTGAGGATCAGAGCCCGAGGGTGAGCGTCAGACAGGGCAGGTAGAGAAACAAGTCTAAGATCCTGAGTCGAGTGGTGGGCAGTTCCACGAGTGACATTGTAGGTGAATTTGGGGCTTCCTGGTGGGAGTGTACTGGAATAGGTCTTGCAGGCAGGGAAGGAGATGTGGCAGAGGGAAATGGGGTCCCAGGCAGAAAAATGGCTTGTAAAGTGGAACAGAACGCTGTATTCCTCTTTTGAGAGGAAGTGAGTCAGTGGAAAGATGCCCCAGCACCAACCTTGGCTTGAACACTAGAGAGAAGCAGAATGGCACAGGGAAGCTGTCACTCTGGTGTGCCCTTCCCCAGAGGGATTCCTGGAAGGGGAGGAAGGTTGGATTCAGGGGCTTATTGATTGGCAGGTATCGGGCAGAGCACGTGGTGCTTCAGCCCGAGGGGAGGCAGAAGAGCATCAGCTATGGCTAGAGTGTTGGTTCTACCAGGTTCAGCCACATATCCAGCCATGCCTTAGTTTCTGCATCTGTAAAATGGGGGTCACAATACCAGTTCCCTCTGGGGTGGGGGGTTGTGGGTATGTGTGTTTGGAGGTGAGAACAAGCATGTGTATGAACTGGGAGCTGCCAAGCAAACACAAGAATCCAGAGCTGGAGTCCCAGAGAGGAGGTCTAGAGCCCCCATATGGTGCCGCCTAAGCATGCAACTTGCAGACGGATTACTTAAGTGTTGTCATCTGCGAGACGAGAATAACGAACCTCTACATCACAAGACAAATACACATTGTCAAAGAGACAATGCGTCCCTGGCACAAAGTGGCTCAATTCATGTCACTGCTCTTCTGGGTTGCTGGGTGGTTTGTGGGACAGTAACACTTCAATCTAGTCATGGCTCTGGTCAGCAGACTGGCCTTGCCTGACCTCGGGGAGCCTCAGTTTCTGGGTGTTGAAAATTGGGCTGTTAATGTGAGCCTCGGTGGGTTGCCGTGTGATGTCCTGGCTTATTGGTGTCATTTGTAATAACGGGGAGGGGCCAGATTATATGCCCAGCTATTCATCAGCATCTGGAGAGTAGAGAAGAGAAAGGATGGAGGGATGGGAGGCATGAAGAGAAGCGGGGCACTTGAGATTAGAAGGCCAAACAGCACAGGGCCAGCTGGAGTTGAGTGGGATCTGCCGGTACTCCCGCCTTAGAGAATGGCTAAACTGTGCTCTGGTCTAGCCCAGCCCTTGGGTCTCACAGGAGGCAGTCTCCAGTCTCCCATTTGTCACTGATGGATGTTCAGGCGGTGTCTGTGAGAGCTGCAGGCAGGATCAATACTCTAATCAACACCACATGAATCGCCAGCATTTCGTCCCTACCCCAAACTGGGGGAGCGAGTGGAGGGAGGGTGTTAGGAGTTGCCAAGATGAGAGAGATTATTAACTCCACTAGCGAGAGTCTCACTGCATGAATAAGCGAATGGGTGGGAGGAGGAGGAATGGTAGGAGACACTGAAGAGCATCCTCTCAGGGGAGAGCTAGACTTTGGCTGCCTGCCTCTTGGCCTCTTGGGTTCTGCCTCCATGCAGAGGGGCCTCCAGCTGATCTTAGATCAGCTCATATTAGAGCTATGATATCAGGGCTGTGCTAGTCAGGATGGCTAGTTAGACAAGGAACCAGGTGACACTGCCACCTCTTGCATTCTGATCTGTTTGCCCAGAAATGAGACCCTGCTGCACACCCTGTCCCTTTGCTATGCTAGAGTCTTTACCCTGTCCCCTTCTGTATGGGGCTCTAACTCTCTATCCCCCTACTCTAGGGGGCCTTGTGTCTTCTATCTGGGAGCTGAGTGTATGGGTCCAGACTTCATTTCAGGTGGGTTTGGGTCTTGCTTGCCCACCTGAAATGTTGACTTTTGTCTCTTTCTGGACTGCTTACTAGGGGCCAATACTTTTTTTTTTTCCTGGGTGGCTACCCTAGCTGTGCCTGGGAAGGAGCTGAAGGACTTGGTGGTCCTGCCTTGCTGCCTCTTTGGACAACTACTTTTGCTAACCTGGAGCTTGCATACATATCACCAACTCCAGAAAGGAAATCCAGGCCTCAGTTTTTCTCCAGTGCCAGGTCCCTGAGTCCAGGAGTCCTACAAAAGGCTGGCCCCAGTGACACTCTGCTAAGGCTTAGCTATTTGGTTGTGGATAAGTCACTTACCCTCTCTTTTTCTCTCTTTGCCCAGCTGCACAAACAGAGTCCACTGTACCTTTCTGGTCCCAGAGGGCTTCTAGGGGCCAAAACAAAACAACAACAACAAAATAAAACCATCAGTCCTTCCAGTGGCCTGGGAAGGGTCAGGCAGACATTGGCAGGATTGAGTGCAAGCAGCTGCCAACTCCAGAGCTTGGATGCCAATCCTTCCAGCTCTATAGCCTCTCAGTGAGGAAAGGAGACCAGAATCATTACACTACAGGAGATACCCAAGACGCTGTCTCAAAACAAAACAAAACAAACAAACAAGGAGGTGGAAATAGAAGACTAGATGGATGTGGGGAGAGGCCACAGAAGTTGCCAGAACGAGATCACTCTCTGAGCTGGTCCCTGAAACCACATTTCGCCTTCTGTCATTTCTCATTTCGGTTTTGCACACCAAACCTACCGTGCCATAGATGTGTGTTGGTGTGCAGGGTCAGGGACTATGGCCCCCAGGCTTGACTGTGCCTATCAGTGTGCCCGTGGCTCTCATTGGCTTCATTGCTCCTCACTCAGCAGTGAAGACTATGTCTGGCCCACCTACCTTATTTCTGACTCCAAACTGTCTAGAGTGTCATATCCAGGAGAGGCATTAGACAACCAAGAAGCAAGACTGCTTAAGCCCAGAGAGGGAAGGTTCATTATTACACAGGAGATCATAGATCAGCTCATATTAGAGCTATGATCTCAGTTCCAGGGCTGGTATTGTTTACGTAAGATAGGTGATTTACCAACTTGGTTTCTGGGGACCCCAAGGCTGGCCTAGATGCTGGAGGGTGTACATGAATGAGAGGTAAAGAGGCCTTGAAAGACCAGGGATTTTCTTCTTCTTCTCCATTTCAGGCAGAATTGCACCCTTGCTTCTTGATATGAATTAAGTTTCTGGGTGAATAAAATAAAACAACAGAATCCTATGACAAAAAACGGTATTAGAGCCACCACCCTGCGCATTCCTACACCAGCCGCCTGCCAATGAGTGTCATCTCCTGTTTGCCTGACCACATCTACCAGACTTCCCTTTTGTTGGTTGTTCATGTTATCGCCATCTGCCTCTGGTTGTCTGTGATCTTCAGACTGTATCCCTCTAGACCCTTCGGTACCCCTCTCTCCAGTCACGCAGCCCTGGAACTGTCCAGCACTGACAGCTTCTCTCTCCGGAGAGGTCACAGATGACAGCCTCTCCAGACAGCCCTTTGTAGTTGAACAGACGCCACCCCACAAGAAACTGCAGGTCAGCAAGAGACAGCCCTAGACAAGAAGGTCATCTGGGGCCACTCCCCTTACACTGTGAGCCCTGAAGTCTCCTCAGCTGCTTACAGAGTCCTGAGAAGATGACGGAGTTGCTGGGTGTGGTTGTGTGCTGTGCACAGGCTAGAATCCATGCTTGACTGCTAAGCCAGGCTCTGACTTAACCTTGGCCAAGCTCTGTGGCTTCATCCCCTGCTTGGCAAAGTAGTTACAACACACATCTCACTGATGTAGCCATGAGGATTAGTAACAAGATGCCTGGGCAGGTAGTTCAGTGACTGCACTCCTGCCTAGTATGGGCAAGGATGCAGGCTTGATCCCCAGCACTGTGGAATTAACAAAGTAACTCATGTGCTATGCGTAGAATGGTGCTAGGGTTGGGTACACACCATGTACTCAACCTGTAGCTGAGATCTGCGGAGTGGGAAGTGGGCAAATACAACAGTCCTTGAGCCAGTTATACTGCTGAAGCCTCAGTGTCCTCCATATTTGTCTCATGTAGTCACCATGATCGTCCTGGGGGGTGGATGGACCCCACCTTGTGGAGAGGCAGATTGCCCCATCCTTTCTGCCTAAGCTGCGTAAGAGTGTGGGTGCATGTGTGTATACATGCACATGTGTGCATATCAGGGGACACACAGTGGGGTGTGAAGAGTGTTGAGCACGGAGACAGAGCTAGGGGATCTCAGTGAGGCACAGCAGGTGACTTGACAGGGCTGATCCAGTGTCTGTCAGGCAACGATGCTCACTGTAGGGGTGGACGCATTCCTAGAGCAGACTCAGGAGAGTAGGAAGGCTGTGTGTCTCTCTTCCTCCATCTGTCTGCAGAGGCTGCCTCCTGTAATGTTGAGGGAGGAGACCTCAAGCCCCCCTGGCCAATGTTCAATGTATGGGCACTATTCTGGAGGCACCCTCTCTCCCTGTCCTCGGTACCCTCTGTGAAAGCCATGGCAGAAACAGCTCAGGCTGTGAACACACTAAGCCTGGGACTTGGTCCTATCCTTACCAACTTTGGGAAGTTGCTATCCTCTTTAAATCCCACCTTCCTCTTCAGCAGCAGGAGGCTTACCTTCAGGTGGTGCGCTTGCTAGCTTAATGTCAACTTGACACAACCTATCTGAGAGGAGAGAAACTAAATTGAGAAAGTGGGTGATACCATCCTTGGGTTGATGGTTCTGGAATATGTGTGTGTGTGTGTGTGTGTGTGTGTGTGTGTGTATAACAACAACAACAACAACAACAAGAAAAACAGAATGAACAAGCCGTGAGGAGCAACAAGCCAGTAAGCAGCACCCCCCTCCATGGCCTCTACCTCAGCCTCCGCCTTCAGCTTCCTTCAATGATGAACAGAGATATGGAAATGTAAACAAAATAAACCCTTTCCTCTCCGACTTGTTGTTGGTGTTTCATAGCAGCAAAACCCTAACTAAGACAGGTAGGAAGGTCTCTCTGCAAGGACACACTTGATAGTGAAAGTAGCAAAGGTCTCCCAAATGGGTGCTGTGCTTCCATGTGTAAAGCAAGGGTTTGGCCTCTAGTCCTGTCGCAAGACAATGAACAAGTCCACGAACTGACATATGCAGAGCCCCTGGCAGGGGGTGTGGCACACAGTGGGCGGGCTTCAGGCCACCAATGACCTTCTCATCTGGGTGGTCCAGCCAGTGCTTACCTTGGCAGATTGCTCTGTCTCTCTTGCCTAGCCCAGGGATGTCTGGGGGTGTTTTGTCTTTCAAGAAAGTCAGCCACTGATTAATTTCTTATTGGGAGTGAGGTCAGCCTATTTCTGGGACACAGTGGGCCCCAGAATTACTGTTTGGGGTTTCGGGGAGACTGGTTTTCCTGAACTAGGAAGGGTGTTGTGTAACCTTTGGATATGGGGCTCTAAAGTCTCCCCACCTGCCACCTAGTGTGGAGACAGAGCCCCTGGGTCCTGGACTAAGCAGCTTAGAGAGAAGCAGGAGCCTCAGGGAGGTGGCACTGCCTGGGAGGGAAGAGATACCCAGGAAAGCTGAATTTGGCCTTGGAAAGCCAAGGCTTTCTTTTATCTTGAATCTGGGAATGGAGCCCGGGGTAGGGAGGGACCCATGGGTCACTCATCCACTAGAGAGATCACATGTGAGGACAAGGGCATACGGCCATTGGGTGCTTCACTTGTGAACTGCGGTGAGCCTCAACATTCCCCTAATGGTCTAGACTGCCTGGTGTATGGATAGTTAGAGATAGCAGCTCATCTCTAAATGGCAGGTGTGACCTCCATTATCTCCTGCAGAACTCCAGCCCATTACCAAGAGACCCGCCTTGCTCCTGATGCCTGTTTGCTCTCCCTTCCTTGTCTTACCCTGACAAGGGTCTTGGAGCTACTCACCAGCCTGTGGCATGTGGCTAATGGACTGAATCTCAGCACTCCATTGGTCTAGTGGCCCAACACTCCATTAGGATGGCCTGGTAAAATGTGCGTGCAGGTTCCTGATGGTAGCAGGAACTGCCATCCTATAAAACATGGAGGAACATGAAGCAATCAGCTTTCTCTTTGACCCAGTAATGACTGCACGGTTCCATATCATGGGCTGGAGCGAATAAGAGCCTGCGTATCACGGCCTGTGGATAAGCAACTGGTCTGTGGCAAATACAATGGAAAAGTTGAACTACAGTTGGTGTTTAGTTGGCATTGGATATTAATAGCTTCAGGGATGGGCTCCAAAGGACTCAAAGAGAACAATGAGAGGGAAAAGGGAAACCAAGAACACCATTAACATCCAGTTTCCTCAGGAAATCCGAGAAATGTCTGGGCACTACTCTCTGGTCTTGAGGATGGAAAGCAAGAGGGAGGGAGGGAGGGGGAGACATAAGGTTACAGCCAGAGATGCTGATGCCACCAATTCTTAATGGAAGCAACTTCTTCTAGTACTGGAGTGAGGTTCCAGCCCAGTGGTTCACTTTCTGTGACTTGAATGTATTGAGACCTGAGCATCCCAGGGCAATTTGAATTTCTCTCTCACCTTGCATTGTCTGGACACATGTCCCTGGCTCAAGCCACTGCTACCCCTTATCCATGACATCTTGCACGTCACCGTCTCCCTCTTATTCCTCCTACAGGAGAGAGGGACATGTCAAGCCTGCGTTTGATGTACCACGGAGGCCAGCATCTGTGTCGTCATCTCCTACTGCTCTCTGCCCTCAGTTCCAGGTGATTTCCAACTCCCTGGTGTGGCAGACTCCAGCCACTCATGTACCCACTTGGAATATAAGGTGCTGAGTTCCTTGCTGGGAGTGGGAGTAACCCTTTGATTAGTTGTTATGCCAGAGTGACCATTGGTGGGTTTGTCATGGTGGTGGAGCCAAGTAAGACCATTGCCAGGATCCAGGAATCCTCAGGCTGAGTAGGTGCTAAAAGTAAAATTTCTTGGAAAATTTCATTTTGGTCCCTCAAACACATGCCTTGGATATTGGCTAGGGAGACAGGAGGCTTGAGGACAAGACTTTGTCCTGTTAGAATTCCCTGAAGATCTTGGGCCAATCAGAACTGCTTTCTGCACTGTGTCAGCATCACCTGCTGAGTGATGCTTTGATCGGCATCACAGGCCTCAGGTTTCAGTCACTGACAGAGCCATCAGGGCACTTGTGAGATGACTGGGTCCCATCCGGAGCTCATCATTCAGTTCCAGAAGAGTCCCAGATGATCTGCTGCTGGTGGTCCAGATATGGCTTTGAGAACGGCTGCTTCCCAAATGCTGATCTGTTTGAACGTGACCCTGGGAGAATTTGTTAAGGAGGCAGAATCTGGGGCTCCTTCCCCCCCATCCGACTTGGATTCCATTCGTGGGATAAATTCACATCATCTTAGGCTTCTTAGTGAATCTGATGTATAGTCATGTCTGGGAATCCCAAGTTGCATAGTCTCCAACATTCTTCAAGTTTAAAAAACAATTCTGTGGAGTGAATAATGCATATTTAATGTGTTCCATTTGATACGTTTTTGGCAAGGGGATTCTTTTGTTTGTTTTGCTTTGTTGTTTGAGGCGGGATCTCATTGTGGATAAGCCCCTGGTACTTGCTGTGTAGTTCAGACTGGGCTTGAACTTGTAGTCATCCTCCTGCCTCAGCTTCCCAGGTGCCAGTATTATGAGTGTGTGCCACCACACAGAGATAAGGTTGGCAGGTCTACAATTATGAACCATGATGTAATTAAACCACTGAATACAGCCATCCCTCTTCGAAGTCACCCTACTCCCTCGGTCATTCCTCTACCTGCTCCTTCCCTCTACAGAGGTTTTGACATCTAGTGACTAGATAGGGAGATGAGGTCTTCCAGGCCCTGACAGAGGAGGTGCACACAGCAAGTATCATTTCCCATGGACAGAGCAGGAGAAAGCAGGCATGAGCTTGGAGAAGGGACTAGAGAAGTTCTTAGTTTGCAAAGCCAAGCCTGTGGGCAGCAGTTGACGGTTATGAGTGCCAATGAACTCTAAGATTATATAAGAAAACGACCTGCTGCACACACAGAAAAGTCAGGGAAGAAAAAGGAGAGAAAGAGCTAAGTTACAGAGGACTCAGTGATGAGGAGTCCCTATGAGGAAAGGAAAGAAAAAGGAGAGAAAGAGCTAAGTTACAGAGGACTCAGTGATGAGGAGTCCCTATGAGGAAAGGAAAGAAAAAGGAGAGAAAGAGCTAAGTTACAGAGGACTCAGTGATGAGGAGTCCCTATGAGGAAAGGAGGAGGCCTTGTTAACTGAGGCAAAGACCACCCTGGGAAGACTAGAAAGCAGGGTTTCCTTGGCACAGCATGGGCTGTTGTCTCTGTTTCTTCTCTTGTGTTGGTTTAACAGAGCACCCAAGAAATGCCAGGCACCGTGCCAAACCCCAGGGAATGGGTCTCAAGTGGAACATAAAACAGTCACAGACAGCCGTTCCACACTGTGGTGGAAATTGTCACAGTCTAGCTGGGGCCCAGCCAGTGCTGTGCACCCACTGCTAGGGCTTCTGCCAGGACCTCCTTGTGAGTGGAGCCCAGGCTGGGGGTGGGTCAGAACTGGGCTGGCTGGGAAGTACCTCCTCAAGGAAGTCACCACCGTCTGAGGAGCTGATGGAGATAAGGAGACGAGCCCTCTGGAGGGTTACCAAAACTATGGCACCTCAGAGAACCAGTGCTTAGCACAGTGCTTGGGACAGGCAGCAGGATGAAACCAGGCCTGGGAGGACCTCTGGGAAGGAGTGCCAAAAAATCCCCAAAGGAAAGGAGACTCCAGCCTCCTTCTGTCTCCTTTCTGTATGCATAAGACCACCTGCTGTGTGTGTATGTGTGTACGTGTGTATGTGAGTGTGTGTGTGTGTTGCTCTACTGTTCACTATCTGCTTGCTCAGTCAGTGTGTCAGCTGATTCCCTGTCGTGAACTAGGCACCCTCTTGGATATATTAGGAGTGAGCTAGGCAGACAGGGTCCTTCCCGTGGGTTTGTATGTTGGTAGGAATTAGACTCCTGAAGGTTTTCTATAAAGGCCTGGAAAAGGAGCCTTTGGGTCTCCTGTGGGATGGGAGACACCCTGGATAGATGGCTGCCCTGGAGTTGCCCCAGCTTTCCATGTTGTCAATGCAAGCACTGAGTTGCCATTAAGTGGAATAAGTGATCAGTATTGCTCCAGTGTGACCCAAAACCCAGGACACATACCCAGGAGCTTATTCTAGAGGCAGTCTCTGGGTTCTGACCATCTTGCTGTGATTCAGTGATTAGGAATTTAAAAAAAAAAGCATTTGATTATATTTTTGTTTCGTGTGTGTGTGTGTAGACAGAGACAGAGGAAGAGAAACAGATAGAGTAAGTTGCTGGAATTGGCCCTTTCCTTCCACCATGTGGATCCTGACGATGGAGCTTAGAATGCAGGCTTGGTGGCAGGTATCTTTACCCACTGAGCCATCTCACTGGCCCATTGACCAAGAGTTTTGAGAGAGGTCACACGCTAACTTAACAGGTCTACAAAAGTTTTTCATTGCGAGATACTCCCCTAAAACCTGAACGCATAGACCTGCAACCTAAATCCTTGCAAGGTTAGTCTGCCTCAGGACCAGCATCTCATCTGGACACAGCATCCCTGTCCCCAGCAGGGTTCTTGTTTTCATCTGCTCTTGCCTCCCTGCACTGAGGGTGGCTACCTTTATGAATACAAACTCCATAAATCACTTTCCCGCTTTTGTTGAACCTTATATAATGAAGTTGCACAGTGTGTACTCATTTGTGTTTGACAAAATTTCCCTTCATGGTCTTTCTGAGCTTTATCTGTATTGCATGTTTGCAGCTCCCTTTTCTCGCTGATATGTAGTATTTCTTTGTATGATTATACACAACTTATTTTTCCATTCTTCTGCTGATGGGTATTTGGATTGCTTCCAGTTGGGCCATTAGAAATAGTGCCTGTGAAGCTTCCTATATTATACAGTGTACGGATGTACGTGCTGTAGAATAGGACGCTGGGCCAAAGGGTCTGCCCATGTCAGATCTAGGAATACTGCCTGAGGAGAGGCTTCTGTGGCAGTTTTTGGTGATCTGCCTCTTGGTTACCTTTCCCATGAGCCTTTGCTAGGCTTACCTGCTCACCTTTAGCAAAAAGAGAAAAGAAGTACAGAGCATCGCTTCTGGGATGGCTGTGGAAAGACAGTGACTTCAGCCTTGTACACTGTCTCTGGCTGACCTACTCTGAAGAAAGCCCTGTGGGATGCTGGGAACTGTCCTGTAGAAGGACCCCCATAGTAAACACCCAACAGATCTCGTGAAGAATGGAATCCTTTCAACAGCCAGGTGAGTGAATGTGCAAACTCACACTTTCTTCATCAAAGCTCAGATAAGGCCACAGCCCCACCTAAAGCCTTGCCAGCATTGCCTCGGACAGCCTGGAGCTGGAGGCTGGGTTTCTGACCTGCAGAGACTGTTTGGTAATAAGCACGTGTTGTTTGAAGTCACTGCATTTGGGGTAATTTGTTACATGGTAATAGATAGCTAATACACTGCCAAGCTCGTGTCTAGGAGGATTGTGCTCATTTGTATTCCTGCCAAAAATGTCAAAAGTCCCAGTTGCTCTACATACCTGCCAACACATGGTATTGCCTTTCTTTGTAATTTTGGCTGTGGTGATAGGTGTGTGGCAATATTACATTATGGATTTAGCTTTTGTTTTTCTGATGAATGGTCAGTCGGGCACTGTGTGTTAATCAGTCATGTAAACATCCCCGTTTATGAAGTATTCCTTCACACCCTTTGCCTGTTCTTTCTAACATATAATTTATCTTTTCCCTGCTTGTTTGTAGAGATTCTTTTTATAGTCTGGTTATGAATTCTGTGTTGGATGTCTGTTTTTCAAGTATCCTCTTCTATTTATGGCTTATTGTTTTATCGTATTTTCTTTGTCTTATCAGTATATGAAAATATTTTTAAATTTTTAGAAAAGATAAGAGAATAGTTAATACAAGGATTTTTTTTACTATAATCCTTCTCATATATACCCCTTCTGTTCACATTCAGCTTCATTTATTATTTGTGCCCTCCACACACACACACACAGATGGAGACAGAGAGACAGAGAGAGACAGACAAAGCTTTTCTGAAACATTACAGAGCACGTCACATGCACGATGCTCTTTATTCCCAAGCAGGTGAGTGTCAAAGTGTCTATCTTTAAGAACTGGTCTACATGAAACACTAGAGTTACCGACATCAGTCAATTTACCCCAATCTAATCTACTATCTATGTACTGATTTTCTCAGTTGATCTTATAAAGTGCCTATGACATTTTCCCCTCCAGAGTCTAGAATCAGGCATTGTATTCAGTTGACATGCCTCTTTAGTATCTTATAATTGAGAACATTCCCATAGCCTTTCTTTGTCATTTATGACACTGACATTTTGAAGCATACAGTTCTTCCCCTCTTCCCACTTAAATAGAACATTCCTTATTATTCTTCTGATATTTTATTATGACTAGAGGAAATCTTGCACTGTTGTCTGGAATTGCATGTAAATAGGCTTGTGTCCTCCTTGTAGTCACACACCTGGAACTATTCAATGCCCCTTGCAAGTGATGCTGAGTTTGGTCACTTGGCTAAAGTGATGTCCAGTGCTTTGAATAGAGACATTTTTCTCTTCTTGAAATGAATAAG
This sequence comes from Microtus pennsylvanicus, assembly GCF_037038515.1. Lineage (NCBI taxonomy): Eukaryota > Metazoa > Chordata > Mammalia > Rodentia > Cricetidae > Microtus > Microtus pennsylvanicus. Next base: position 77,398,224 of record NC_134581.1, read on the forward strand.
CAAATTCCAGGGTTTTGCAGGGTGAGACCATGCAAATATTTTGCTTCTCACTGAAGTGTCTACCAGCTGAGTATCTGTTGCTCTTTAAGGTTTGACTCAGGCTTCACTGTGGTGCTTGCCGAAGGCTGATATTCTCTAACCTAGTGCTCTCTCCACTGCCTCCTGCAGCCTGTCAGCTACAAGCACAAGCAGAAATAGTCCCTTTGAAGTAGTTTAATTGATTCTATCATCTCTCTCCTATCTGTCTGTCTATCTATCTATCTATCTATCTATCTATCTATCTATCTATCATCTATCTGTCTGTCTATCTATCTATCTATCTATCTATCTATCTATCTATCTATCTATCTATCTATCTATCATCTATCTATCTCCATCCATCCATCCATCCATCCATCCATCCATCCATCCATCCATCCATCCCCTATCTGTATATGGATTTTTGGGACAGGATCTCTCTATTGCATTCTTGACTGGCAAAGAACTCATAATTCTCTTGCTTCTGCTTCCCGAGGGCCGGAATTCCAAGTGTGAGCCATCATACTTAGCTTTAAAAGCATCTGACTTTTAGTGAATTTAACTTGGTAGAATTTTCCTTTATATTTTGCCCTTTTTGATATATTTTCCTTTATGATGCATTTTGTGTTCAGTTCTAAGACGCTTTGCCTTCCTTATGCTCTTGAATATCATCCCCCTCCCCCGCAATGTTTTTGTCTAAAAGCTTTAGGGTTACATCTTTGGCAGGTGGGTGCAAAAACAGGGAGCTGTCCTAGCAGGCTGTTTAAGGAGGTGAACCTAGGTTAAAATCCTAGAATCCAAGTAAAAAGCTGCATGGCTTTGTGCTTCTGTAACTCCAGTATTATACAGGGCAGAGATAGAAGGACTAACGGGGCTTGCTGGTTACCAGCCTAGCTTCAGGCTCAACAAGAGACTTTGTCACAAGAGAATAAGGTGGAGAGCAATAGAAGAGAACAACCGTGTCCTCCTCAGATTCTGTGCACGTCTCACACACACGCGCGCGCACACACACACACACACACACACACACACACACACACGCGCTGAACTTAAAGCAAACAAACAATAAGGAGGCTTAGAAGATGGCTCAGCTGGTAAAGTGCTTTATGAGGGCCCGAATTTGATATCCTAGATTCCACATAAAAATATGCACACATGACATGTGTCTATAGTCCCATAGCTGGGGAGGCAGACACAGGAGCATCCTTAGGGTTTGCTGGACAATCACTCCAGTCTAATTTGAGAGCTCAAGGTTCAGTGAAAGACTGTCTCCAAAAGTAATGTGGTTGGGCCAGTGAGACGTCTCAGCTGCTGCCTTCCAAGCATTATGGTCTGAGCTTGATCTCCGGGATAGACATGCTAGAAGGAGAGAATGGGAAAGAACTGGTTCTCATAGGCTGTCTGTATACACTGTGGCACATGTGTATACACACAGGCACACACACATAATAAATAAATAAATAAATGTAAATTGGTTTTCAGAGAAGGTAAAAAGCAATTGAAGTATTGATCTTTGGACTCTACTTGCTTGTGTACAAATGACCATGTAGGCACAAAAACAAACAAACCCCAGAAAAGATTCACAGGCGCTCTAGCCAACACTGAAATCTTCCCTGGGTTCTTATGTATGTATGCTCTTGAAGGGTTCAGCCCACAAATAGCATGTCACCAGTCAATCATGTGTCCTTTCACTTTCCTAAACGGTCATGCGTGTCCTGGAACTCTGACCTGCTGTCTCCTCCATCCACACATTGTGACTCACTCTTGGCTCTTACTACTCTACAGTATATCCCAGATCCTTCCCTGGGCTGGTGCACAGCTCCCCATTATTAAATAACTAAAGGATTACCGTCACCTACGTCATATGTGGTAAACAGTCGGGACACAGGCTTACGACAGCTCATTTAGTTTTCACATGGTTCTAATTGTTACTTTGCTCCAGGATAGTTTCAGGGCTCCCTATTCGCTGGGCCATGCCATCGTGCAGATAGAGGCATTCCAACACAGAGACTCTGTGAGGAACACCTTAGACACAGGAATGGGAGACCATTGAGAGTCTAGAAGGCTCAGACTCTTCTTGGCGCGAGGTCAAGCAAAGGCTCTAAGAGGCTGCTCCCCTGAAGACTCACATAGCTAGTGAGTGACCAAGAGGAGGAGGGTGAAGCTAGGTTGCCAAACCCAGGCCTCTGTCCCGCCCAGGTCACAGTTGACCACCCAGGCCACCAAACTCCTCATACTGCCTGGTCCTTCTGCCCCACCTCTCCCTCAACTAGCCAGTGTTTTACTTGATGTCTCCCTCCTCACTGCCAAGGCAAAGATACCTGCTGGAAATCCCTCACTCTTCCTTGGAGGAGTCACTTCCCCAGCCTGCCTGAAGCATTCATTCGTTAACAACACTCCCAGTTTTCCCAGGTGCCCCTGCAGGACAGGAAAGAACAGATTAGAAGCAAGAGAAGCTGAAGTCCTTAAATCACATGTTGGGCCAAATAATCAAAGAATCTTCCCCAAATTTGTCAACGGTGGTACTGGGCCTGGCTGCCCAGTAATGACTCGCTCTTGATGACAGATCTCGAGCAAATGCGTTTTGGAAGCAATCAGGATATGCTGAATAGGATCCCATTTTACAAGCATTTTATCTACTCTTAAGGACATGGGAGATGAGGAAAACAGATAAGCCTCTCTATTAATATTGATTAGACCATTATATATCTGGAAAAGAGATTTTAGTCAGAGATGATTGCATCTCACCACAGCAGCCTTCCTTCCTGAGTCGAATCGTTTAATCTGTGCTCAGCACCGGGGTGTGATGAGGGGAGGCACCGGCGGGCTTTGGGCCTGCACACTGGCCAGTGGGCAGCAGAGGGGTGCCAGCTGAGAAGGGCTAAGAGGCACTTAGCTTTCTTTCTCTGCAGCTGCACACAGGGCTCAGCGAGGGGAGCATCCGAAGAGGTGACAGCAGCAGAAAGGATGGAGGTTAGGCTGTGGGAATAAGGCTCGGCTGTAGGAAGGAGGTCAGAAGCCGAAGCCTTAGCACCTTTTTTGGTGGGACAGATAAAGAGCAGGGCAGAACCAAAGGTCATAAACAGGCCTTGTCACTACTGATACTCAGAGAAAACAGCAAACATGAAACGTATTTGTCCTTGGCATGTGGTGGTGCATGCCTTCAATCTCAGCACCGGAGAGACAGAGATGGGTGGATCTCTGTAAGTTTGAGTCCAGCCTAGACTACGTAGTGAGTTCCAGTCCAGCAAGGGCTACACCATGACATCCTGTCTCAAAATACAAAACAACAGAACACACAAAAAAGAAAAGTTTGCCCTTGGGCTGAGGTAGGTGACTAGCATGCAAAAGATCCTGGTTTTTGTTCTTTGGCATAGCAATTGCAAACAAATATAAATAAATAAATAAATATTGCCAGTAATCAAAATAGTGAAAATCTAAGTTTACACAATAAAAAAAAATTGCTCTCAGACTGGCAAACCATCTTTTGAAACAGTGACAACAGCCAGCGGTGGCATGATGACGCAATAGCTCCTGCTGTCTTGTGTTCCTGCTGGGATGGAAGTGAGGATGGTCAGGAGTAGCCCAAACCCCTGAATAAGTAAAGTCCTCTGTGTGTGTGTGTGTGTGTGTGTGCGGTTGACATGGGCACGGCCATGTCAAGAACCCCAGAGCCTCAGGCTCACAGAGGATGCCCCTGGGGTGAGGTTCAGAAGCATGATAAAACCTTCCTCGGGGGACCGACTGCCAGTGCCGCCAGTATGTGAGATTGTGTCCAGCATAGCTTTCTCCCCCCCCCCCCAGAATGTTTACAGCCTGCTCCTGACTGCACCCGAACATCTACTGGCTCAACCTGTCTCCTTGATCCAGCTCTAAACCGAAAACCCCGCCTCCTTCTTCAACTGTATGTAATAACCTCACTTCCTCCTTTAGCTGTATGTAATAACCCCGCCTCCCCCTCCTGCTGTGTGTAATAACCCCGCCTCCTCCTTCTGCTGTGTTTAATAACCCTGCCTCCCCGTTGAACTGCTATAATCTCTCTCTGTGTGTGTTAAAAATTGGAACAGAGTTGTATGAGGGAATGACAGAAGATAGGATGCTTCTAAATTTACTTTTTTTTTCAGAAGACAAGATGATGTTACTTTCTGCCAAGTGAGGCACTACTTCCTGCCATGCCCTGGGTTGAGACCTGGATGGAGACTATAGAGCAAGAGTCAGTCCTGGCTCTTGCATAATACACCACTTGAAAATGAAGCAAAGAAAATGCAGCTAGCTATTCACGAAATGTGAAGAGTTTGAAAACAGAGAAAGTGGGAGCTAGGTGGGAAACGGTGGTTAGAGAAGGCTTTTCCTGGGCGGTGGCACTGAGCAGAGTCACGAGGAAGTACGAAGGGGCCAGTCACGGGAAGAGCGGGGATGTGGTCCTGGAATACAGAACAGCATGTGCAAAGGCCTTGGGGCAAGAGATCTCTAATGAACGGGGCAGCTGCGGGACTGAGAGGGTGGGGCGGGCTGTCGGGAGAGGTTGTTCCCTGGGTGCTGGTTAGTCATGGGCCGGGGAGCACTGCAGGGTCACTACTGTCCTCTGCAGACGTCATGAATTCGTGGCAAGAATTTTATATACACCCTTGGCCACTACCGTTTCAGAGGTCACCGAGGCTGCTATGATAATGGTTCAGGGGCAATAACAGAGGAATCAGGAAGGACAATGAGGAGCTCAGAGAAGCCATGCATATGGGAAGTGACAGTGGCACAGACTAAGGCTTTAGCGAGGGGCTACGTACACAAACCTTACACAGGTGTAAACCACTCGGACCAGCAACACTGCTCCGGGAGGTGACGGGGCACACACAGAGAAGCTTCTGTCCACGTATGTTCTGTAGGGCTTTGTCACAGAGACAAAGGGCCCCAAACAACAGAGATGTTGACAATAAGAAAGCAAGACGAGCCACGGCGCTTGGCCACACAACTCAGAACGAGCCACGGTGCATGGCCACACAGCGCAGGAAAGTACCGCTTTAGAAGAGGATTTAAGGATGTGTGCGAAAGTTTACACTGTCTCTAGAGTGATAAAATCAGAATAGGAAACTGAAGCAGTGTTGGTGTGTGTGTGTCCATGTGTATGGCTGTGGAAGCCAGGGGTCAACCTCAGGTCTAGCTCCTCAGGAACTGTCTTCTCTGGATTTTTCTTCTGGTTTTGGTTTTTTTTGGTTTTTTTTTTTTTTGAGACAGGGTCTCATGTAACTCAGGTTGACCTCGAACCCACTGCCTAGCTAAGGATGACTTTAGACTTGTGACCCTCCTACTCTCGCCCCCACTGGTGCTAGGCTTACCGGTGTACACCACCACATCTCCCTTATTGTTACTGGGAATCAATGCCAGGCCTAAGCAAGCACTCTGATGAGTTGCATCCCTAGCCCTGCCTATTATATGGAGATAGATTCTCTAACTGGGACCTGAGGCTCACCCATTAGGCTAGCTGTCATGCCAGCCAGCTCCTGGGATCTGCCTGTTCTGCTTCTCCAGTTGCTGAGATTACAACCACAGGTCGCCATGCATTTGTGTATGTGTGGAGCGTGTGTGCAGGCGTGTGTATATGTGTTCATGCACTAGGGTTTGCGCTAGCATTGTCAGGCCTTCATTCTTACGTGGCGAGCACTTTACTGACAGAGAGAACTTCTTAGCCTCACCATGCTATTTGAAGGAAAAGCTAATGTTTTTCTTTCTATCTAAAATAAACATCAAAATGTCACTGGTAACTCTTGGGGTGACCTATGTGCCATTTAATTTTTCTCTGCATTTCAGCATTTCCCAAATGTCTTATAATAGGCACCATTTTACAATGGAAGAAACAAAAAAAAAACCACATTTAAGAACAGTAAGTAAATCTTCCTTAAGAGGTGAGAGGCAGGAGTGCAAGTGGGAAAGAGAGACACAGGTGAAGGAAAGGGAAGAGTGGAGTGAGGCAAGCTTCACCACGTGAGCTTCTCTAGCCAAAGGACCTGAGCGGTGACCCCTCTTAGCTGAGGCCCTTCTGCCCTGCAAGGTGCGTCGTAAGGCTTGCTCGGCTCTTTCATTGCTGTCAATCTCCTCTTTGCATGTTTTCCCTGGGCCTCAATAATAAGCTGTGCATTAGGGTTTGAATGTGAGATGTCCCTCGCCGGCCGAAGTGCTTCTTTTGCTGGTGCTGCTGCTGTGGGAAGGTGTGGAGCCATCGGAGGCTGAGCCTCACTGAGGAAGTGGTTGCTGCGAGTGGGCCCTAAGGTTTACATTCTGGTCCTGAATGCGTTTCCTACCCACCCTGCTTCGTGATCTGCCCAGATGAGGAGAAGTTCCCACAGCCACAGCTGCCAAGCCCCGCCCATCACCACGCCTTCCTATCACAGTGCACAATATCCTCTTGAACCTCAAGCCAAAATAAACTTTACTTTCGTTTTATTTGCTTTGATCAGGGAGCTATCGCAATGAGCAAGGCCCTAACCTTGTGTGTTAGAGTTTGAAAGTGTAGACTCCTTCCAAAAGAGTCATGTGTGGAGACATAGCCACCAGGGTGGCATTTTTGAGAGGTGGCTAGATCATGTGTGCCACCATGAGTTCATCCACTGCTGACTTCAGAGCTAAAGTGGGTGATAAGAGGTGGGGCCCAGCTGGAGGAAGTAGGTAACTAAAAACATGTCTTTGAAGAGCGTGTCTTATCACTGGGTGCTTCTGGTGTCACCTTCTATTTCATCACTCCTGTGAAGGGAGCAGCTTTCCTCCCCTGTTGATGGAGGTTCCTGTCCCTCCTGGTCCTGCAGCTGTTCAGTCCCAAAGAAACACACAGAGACTTACATTAATTATAAACTGATCGGTCTATTAGCTCAGGCTTCTTATTAACTAACTCTTACATCTTAACTGATAATTCTTCTCTGTGTTAGCCTTGTTGCTTGGTACCTTTTATCAGTGAGGCATTATCATTTTTCTTCTTCTGTCTGGGTGATGACTACAGACTGAGTCTTTCCTCTTCCCAGAATCTCCTATTCTGGCTGCTCCGTCTATACTTCCTGCCTGGCTACTGACCAATCAGCATTTTATTAAATCAATGCAAGTGACAAATCTTTACAGGACAGAAGACCATTGCCCCCAGTACTCCACCATTCTGCTTCCTCCCCCCTCCCCCCCGTAGCCTACAAACAATTGTGCCAGTTGACTGTGGCAAACCCTCAGAGGCTGAGAGCCAAAGTCAGCCTTCTCTAAATCACTTTCTTCAGGCTTGTCGCAGTGACAGACATCAACGAAAACAAGGTGTCGTAGCCTATTTTATGCTGCCACACAGAATGCTACAGACTGAACAGCTTTTAAAGAAAAATATCATGTTTAAAAACCACACTGGAAGTTGAGACGTTCAAGGTTGAGGAACCTGCCTCTGGCAAGAGCCTCTGTGCAGCTCCATACCATAAGAGAAGGCAGAAGTGCTAAAGGACATGGGGTGAGAGAAGAAGCAGTGTTAATCTGTTTATGAGGGCAGAGCCTTCGCAGTATGGTCGATTCTTAAAGATCTTAATGCTGTTGCAGTAAGGATTACATTCCTAGCACATGAGTCTGGGGAACCCTGGCCTCTTGGTTAGGCCCAGGCCTGTGGGAACCTCCTGGGGACTGAAGTGTGTGGACCCCCAGGCTCTGTTCCATTCCTTCCCTCCCCAGGGTTCTCCCTGCCCCCTCCCCCATCTTGAAATGCTCAGTCTTCCTCAGAGGAGGGCATGAGTGTGGTTCCTAGAAGCAGGGGCTCTGGCTAAACCACGTGGGTTGGACTCTCGTCTCTGGCATGTCTCTCCTTGATTCAGTGTTCTCAGTGGAATGGACCCTTATCAGTACCTGCCTGTACTTGGGGAAACTATAGAGTGCCAGCCATGTTTGGTTGGTGTGGCTACAGTGTCTCAACTTTTCATCTCCCTTCAGCATAGCCTCTTCTCCCAGGCAGAGGGACCTGTTGGCAAGAGCATTAGACTATGTCACTCCTGGGGCGACACTGTACCATGGCCTCCAAGGGAATCTTTCGTGGATGGTTAGTAGGGACCTCTTATTGCTCCAGTATGTTAAGGTCCAGGAGAGATGTACGACTAGGAGTCTGATAAACGGTCCTTGGAGAGGGGAAAATCATATGTTTGGGAAATTAGAGCATAATTTGGCCACAGGTTCCAGAGGGTGATAGGAAAGTAGCCAGGTTGGCCAAGGAGACCAGAGACTCCCATGAATAGGAATGTGAATGCATGTACATGCAGGTGTGTGTGTGTGTGCACGCATGTGCGTGCATGCATGCATAGCAGAGATGACAGTTGAGACTCCAACGTGAGATAAGCTGAGCTGAAGTCTGGAAGATCGGGGGGGGTGGTCTCTGGATTCAGAGGGAGTTCCTGAAGGCCCTTTGGGGAGTCAGTGGACGGCAGGAAGTGCAAAAAGTTCCTTTAGGAAGCTGAAGGGTCTTCTTAATGTCCCAGCGGGGTGGAGCCTAGTGTCAACACATGAGAAACACAAAGACAACTGCTAGGGTCTTAGAGTAAGGGGTTCGAATCATCATGTGGGTCTGTGGGTCTTCGCCGTCATGGAAGGGAACCAATGACGGTGAAGCAGAAGCACGTAGGGTTTGCGCGCGCGCGCGCGCGTGTGTGTGTGTGTGTGTGTGTGTGTGTGTGTGTGTGTCTATGTCTAGTTCCAGTTTTGGGGGGCAGACAAGGGAGCCCAGGGCCTTTTTCTGAGATGGTTCATGTAGAAAAAGTATTACGGTAAGGATAAGGTTAGGACTATTATTTGGGGTTCAAAGACAGTAAAAGAATGCTTTCATTTTTTATACATGAGGAAACAGCACAAAAGAAAAATCTCTGTCCCAGTGTGTGTGGAACTTTTTCTACCAGATCCTGTTTGAAGTCTGCTGTTTCCCCAGAAGCCCTCTCATCCTTCCTGTGTTGCTGTGATCAGTCCCTGTTTCAAGCCCAAGACGGCTAGGGTGGCCCTCTTTGAGACTTGGTTTCTTCACCTACAGGTCAAAGAGACTTAACTGTGGCCCTTGGAGGGCATAAGAACTTGTGGGAGCCGGTGGGCCAGAGAGGGCAGCAGTCAGCCCCGGCAGCGTGGCCGGAGGCTGAAGTCTGCAGGGTGTTCTGTTGGGCCCTTTCCACACTTTCGTCATGAACACCACGACAATTCCAGGGACTATCCCTGGCCCCCTTGACAAATGGAGAAATGGAGGTTTCTGGGCAGTGAGTGAGTCACTTGAGGATGTCTTGTGGGAACATGGGACTTGTTGGCAGCTACCTTACTTGGGTGTGGGAGTAGGGGACCTGGTTGCGCATCCTCACAAGAGCCTCTGGAAGGTGCCTTGGCCTCTCTGATCCCTGACTTAGCTCTCTCCGGCTCTAGCTCTTTCAGCCCTGGGAAATCTTGGGGTTCTGAACTCCACACTGTGTTTTCTCTAGGTCAAGGACTGAAGCATCAAATCCCCACAGGGTCGAACGGTCATTAAGTGGAGTAGGAAGTGGCCAAGCCAGTGCAAACACATCTGTTGCCAGAGTGGCAGCAACTGCTGCTCCCGCAGAGCACGGACCGCTCTGGAAACAGCTGGAGCTTCTTGGCTCCAGCTGGTCAGCACCTCTGGAGTTGGGGCTCAGTGTGGTCAGCGGCTCTGATCTTTTAAGAGAAGCTTGATTTCTAAAATATCAGTCCAAACCCATTTGATCTCGGCAGCACTTTGAAACAGTATGTGGGTAAATAAATGGAATAAACTCTGACAAGCCTCATCTTTGTCAAGGTCCAGGCAAGCTGGGCTGAAAGTCATCCATGCCGAAGGCATGTGGGATGCGGGTTCCTCAGTGAGCCATGGCTTTCTGGAGTGGGATAGGAGCTCCTCCCCGCTGCCTCCCCACCACCTCCTCAATACACTTTAGCATATCCAAGGGTGGGTGGGTGTAGGTGGGAATGAATTCGATTTCAGACCTCTCTGGGTTGTTTTCTAACTGAACTTTGGACAGCAGTGTAAAATGGCATCCTGTTAGGGACATCAGGCCCCCATGAATATCCTTTGTCCTCAGATTTTTCCAAGAAAATTGGAGAGTTCGTAGCTGGGTGAGGTGTATGTCCACCATGTTTAAATATGAGCAACAAGCAGGAACCAATCGTCACTAGCTAGCTAGAAACAGTAGAACCTATAGACAAGAGAAAGAATCATGTGACTTCTGGTGCTGCGTAATCAGACACTGACTACAAAACAAGCTGTTTCCCATGCTCAAAGAAACAAGTAAACAAACAAAAAATGCCAGCTCGAAAACTTCATCATGGAAATGAAAACTGAAAATACATAATAGTTTTTAAAAGAGGAGGTGGGTTCCAGGGCCCCAGAGGGATGGATCAGCAGTTAAGAGTTCTTACTGCCCCAGGGGACCAGACTTGGGATCCCAGCACCCCACATCAGGCAGCTCATAAATGCCCATAACTCCACCTCTAAGGGATGTGATGTTTCTCTTCTGACCTGCATGGGCACCTGCACACACACGCGCACACACACACACACATGTGCTCATACGCACGTGTTCTAACACACGTGCACAAACTCCTAAATGAAAATTTAGTCACACACACACACACACACACACACACACACACACACACACACACACACACACACACAAACACGCACGCACGCACGCACGCACGCACATGTGTGTGCGTGCGCGAATACATATACACATAAATAAAAGTAAATCTTTAAAAAGGGACTGGAGAGATGACTCAGCAGAACGCTGGCTGCTCTTGCACCTGGGTTTAGTTCCCAGCTCCCACTTGGGGGCTCACAACCATCCTTAACTCCAGTTCCAGGGGATCTGATAACCTCTTCTGACCTCCTTGAGTACGGGTCACACACATGGCATACTCATGCAAGCAAAACACTTACACACGTAAAATAAAACAAACAAATCTAGGCGGGGTGTGGGGGCGGGATTCCAGAACTAAAATATGTTTGCTGAAATTAAGACCTCGATTGAACTGGTTTAATTACAGACGAGACACAGTCACAGAGGAAATTGCTGAACTGGAATGTAGGTTGGAGGAAACCGCTCAGAGTGTTGTCAATGATATGACAGAAAGTACAGAAATGAGAAGACAGGAAGGGCAAAAGATCCTGAGTTTGCATTTCACTGAAGTCTCAGAGGAACAGAGACAAGAGATGAAAGAGGACAGGGTGGGAGAGGACAGGGTAGGAGAGGGGGACATCAGTCTACAAATCACAAAGCTCCAAAAGTGGCTTGGTCCCAGACAGAGGGGCAATCAATAACCCACTGGGTCAGAGGGTCAGAAAGCAGGCTGAAAATCCTGCTACTAGACAGGAACTGAGTTCCTGTAAGGGGATGCAAAGCGATGGAAACAAAGTTTTCATTAGCAACACTTCCTGTTTATCCAGCCACTGCCTATTGGCTGAGCTGCTGCAAAGCCATCTGGTTAGGAAGTGAACATTTTAGTAGTAAAGGAAATACCCATCCTTGAATGAAGTAACTTGCGTGGTGGACTGGGTGTCGAGGAGCCCATGAGGATGGTAGGTTTAGGGACACAGGTGGTAGGATGGGTAATGACCCAAATGAATGCCCGAGGAGTTGTTGGCCTAACTGTGAAGATGGCCAACAAAAGGAAATTTGGGATCCAAACAAACTCTGATGAACCAAACAGGCTTTGCAGAGTATTCAAGAACCAGACCAATGGGCTGGAGAGATAGCTCAGTGGTTAAACATATAGGCTATTCTTCTGGAAGTCCTGAGTTCAATTCCCAGCACCCACATGATGGCTCACAACCATCTGTAGTGAGATATGGCGCCCTCTTCTGGGTTGCAGGTATACATGTGGGCAGAATAGTGTATACATAATAAATAAATAAATCTTTTTTTTGTTTTGTTTTTTTGTTTGGATTTCCGAGACAGGGTTTCTCTGTAGCTTTTTTTGGTTCCTGTCCTGGAATTAGCTCTTCTAGACCAGGCTGCCCTTGAACTCATAGAGATCCGCCTGCTTCTGCCTCCCTAGTGCTGGGATTAAAGGTATGCGCCACCACCGCCCGGCTTAAATAAATAAATCTTAAAAAAAAAAAGAACCAGATCTATCCAGTGGTTATATTTTATTCACCATCAGGAAAAACTAATGTACCAGAGGGGGAGGCCTGACCCTACTATAGAAAAGAAGGGTCTGTGTGATGGTGTGAGCGGCAGAGAAGCCCCGTGTGAGCATGGCAGCCCTCTGGAGACCACCTGTGAGGTGGCAGTCAGAGATAAGACTGTCCTTGTTGTCCTACCAAGAGGTTAGGAAACCTTGACTCTTGAGCTTTGAGCAAACATGGCCACTGACAGTGCTCAGCCTCGGCATCTCTCTGACGCCTTTGGGGATGTGATGAAGATCTCTACTAAGAGAGTGTCCAGACAAGCAACATTCTCCATGAACATTCAAGACTGTGCTAATTCCTTTGAAATCCAGTAGAGAGGGTCTACTGAGTTCTGTAGGAGAAAGATAGCTCTTGCATTGAGCTGAGTGTGGTAAAGAACCTCCAAGAAGCTGTTTGGTGGGGAATGGATCTCCTGGGGTCTTCAGAAGGGACATCGGTGAGTGCAGGGTCCATGGAATGTAATCCTTCTAAAGAGGGAGTCCTGCCCCTGGGGATCAATACTAGCTGTATTAGCAACCAAATCAATAGGAAACAGTGAGGGTTCCTGACCTCGCAGGATGTTGCTTTAGTGGGCTGCTGCTTGCTAGGGCCATGTTCCTGCCTCTTCCACATCCAGACCAACCCAGGGCCTGGGAGAGCCCTGACTTCCCAGTGTGCCTCAGAGTGGCTTGTCCTCCCAGGAACCCTCCAGGATCCTTGGGGGCCCAGGCAGAAGCAGACAAGGTTTGATGACACTGATTCTGCTGTGGGATTTCTCTCTCCCTCCCTCCCTCCCTCTCTCTCTCTCTCTCTCTCTCTCTCTCTCTCTCTCTCTCTCTCTTCTCTCTTCTTTCTTCTGTGTTTCTCTTCCATCTTGCCTTCCCCCTTGGCTGCAGGGATAGCTCAAAGAGAAGGCAGTGGACACAGGCGCCACATACCAAACTCACTTTATTTCAAAAAAAAAATTACGATTATTAAAGATTTAATCTTTGGGTCTAAAAATATCACAGTGTAAATGTTTCCGATCTCTCTTTCTCTCTCTCTGCCCCCTCCCTCTCTTTCATCTCTCTCTCCTCTCTTTCCTCGTCACTCTGTCCTCAACTGGCATTGCTGATCGTTGTGCTAATGATAGGCATGGAAGGCACTGGACTCTCCAGCAACTGAGAGGACAGATGGAACGAGGAGAGGTGCGGCTGGAGGGAGGGAGATGGAGGTGTGTGGCATTCAGGGCCTGCTCTGGCCCCTGTGCCCTGTGGGTGGGGTGACGAGGTGTCCTCCGCTGGTTCTGCAGAAAGGCAGGCTGTTTCTCGGCACACTGAACTATAAGGTACACTTCTTCCCAGGGAATGTTTGGTTTGGAGTTTATTGATTCCATTTGCTGAAGTATTTTCCTTAAATATTTTTTGAGTCTAATGCACACCGTCTGCGCCTGTAATGGCTCTAGCTAGCCTTGTTTTTCTGCAGGAGCAATAAAGCAATTTGGATGAGATGAAATTGAACTCAGAGGCATGGGGAGAGGGTGGCTGGAGATGCGAGCCAGAGGAGGAATGGGCTCCAGATGAAAGAGTAGGAGGTGGGGAGGGCCAGCGTGCCAGAGTGAAAGAGCCTGTGGGTATAGAGAGATGGAGAGAAGGAAGGAAAAGAAGGCAGGCAAGGGAGGAGAGAGGAAAACACAGAAACGTGGAGGGAGGGGGAAGGAAAAGGGGAAAGGAAGGAAGGAAGGAAGGAAGGAAGGAAGGAAGGAAGGAAGGAGGAAAGCAGGCAGGTAAATGACTATAGTACAGCTACCAGCAAGTTTATATGACCTGGGTTATGTGTGGGTTAAGTCTGTGGGTGACCTTCTGATGTGGTTTGGATGTGGAATGTCCCACACTTGGTTCCCAGCTGGATGGTGCTGCTTTGAAAGGTAACAGAACCTTTTAGGGGGATAAAGGAACAGAAGCCTGCTTCAAGAGGTGGGTCACTGGGGGCAGACCCTAAGTTTTACTGTACTTCTTGTTTTCTCTTAGTTCCCTGGCCTGTCAAGATGTGAGGGAGTCCCAGCTGCCTCCCTGCCACCGGTCACCATGCCTTCTCCATGATGGGCTCTAGCCCCTTAAACAGGGAGAACACATGTGATCCTCCTCCCGTCAATCATGTCTTGTTGGGTATTTGATCACAGCAATGAGAAAAGCAGCTAATTCGCTTCCCTTTTCTCACCTAAGCTTTTATGCGGGAGGCAAGCTAGGCTCCTCTGTTTGAGAACACATGTCCATGACCCTGTCTCTCAGCATGCAACAGGCACGTTTTATGAGCAGGGCAACTCCTAGGTTGGTCCCCAGCTGGCATGAAACAATCCCAGCATTCCTATCCTTCTTTATCTCAGCTCCAGTGATTGGTTAAGGAGAAGGCACATAGCCTAGGACCAAGCCAATCAGTGCCTAGGATTTGTCCATGGCCTTTGGCTCAAAAGCTGCCTTGTGATGGAAGCTGGTTCAGTTAGGAAAGGACCGGTTTGGCCAGAGAGGGATTTTTGTTCATAGTTGTATAAAGTCCTCTGCTTGTGAAAAAGAAATCACGGAGCCCAGAGCTGCTTGTGTGTGGGAGGCAGTGTGGGAATGAGGCTGATCTATGAGAAGGAGGGAGCATAGAGAATAAAAAAGATGGAGTTGCATCTTACTGACAGCAGAAATGTCTGGATCAAACTTACCCGAAGACCTACATTTCCTCTGGACATTTCAATTACATGAGTCAATAGTTCACGTTGCTGACTTTCTTTCTCTCTCTCTCTCCCTCTCTCCCTTTCTCCCTCTCTCCCTCTCTCCCTCTCTCCCTCTCTCTCTTTTTTGTTTCATATACATATAAAATGAGTTTTGGTGTTTTTACACACACCCTATTTTCTTCTCTCATTTCCCCCACCCTTTCTCACCCCTCCTTTCCAGGAGGTCCCCCATCACTTTCCTGACTGTGTGTATTCGCTTGTGGTCCTCTGAGTTTAATCAGGGTTGTTTACAAGAATGTGGGTTGAGGGTGGTTTTAATGGACTTTGGGCATCTCAGCACTGAAGAAAACAGACCCTCTTTCCCTAGAACCACCAACTGTCAGGAGGGGGTGGGACTTCATAGGGCCCATCTATGATGCAATGTTGATGTGCCCTATCGTGTCTAAGTTCTATATAGATAATCACGGCTGCTTATGAACTGCGTGTTCACAAGTTCAATGACCAGCTGTGTCTAGAAGATAGCATTCTTCTCCATCTTCTGGTTCATTTTATTCCTGCTTCCTTTTCTCCAGTGTTCCCTGAACAATTGAGTGACTCTAGATGTTTTGTTCAGGGCCAGGTACTCAGCAGCCACTTACTGTCAGCACTTTGGCAAATTAGTATCTTCATTAACCACTCCCCACTGTAAAAAACAAATGAGCCAATGAACAAACAAACAAACAAAAAACAAAACTAACCAAGCAAACAAACAAAGTAAACCCCACACTTCTCTGACTGAGGCTAAGAGCAACACTAATCTATGGGTACAAACTTAAGTATTTAGAAGACAGCTTGACCACATCCCTCTGGCAAAACAACAGTTGCTGAGCCCTCACAGTCTCTGACCTGCTCAGCCATAGGCTCTTAATCAAGCTTACAGAACTAGGCACAAGTTCTCTCCCGTGGAGCAAGCCTCAGATCTAATCCAAAGGTGATGGTTTACTCCTATAATGGTCATGCCACTATTGCACCACTAGGCTCATCTTGTCTGGCAGATTGCTACTGTAGTTTCTAGGGCTCCCGGCTGGGTAAAGCTGATAATGACTTTTTTTCCCCATGAGCAACCTGCATAGCACCTTCTGGCACCATGAAAGCTAGCCAGCAGGGAGGAAGTTTCCAGGTCAGTTCCAGCTGATTTATCTGTGTCCTGCAACAAAATGTATTATGTCTTTAGAAATAGAATCTTATTATTCAGCTCTAGTGGGTAGCCAAGATTCTTAAGAATTTTGAGTTAGAGTTTCTGTTCTATATATAGTCAGTGGTAGTCTTTAAATTTGATATCTCTGTCCTTCCAATTAGAGGCCTCATGAACACTCTCTCAGAATGTGTCTGCAGGCTTTGTAGGCAGGGTTCCAGGTGGAAAGACTGTTCTCTGAGAAGCTCAGTTCAGTACTTAGGGCATGGATATGGGTGATAGGAAGAACGGAGAGAGGAGCAAAGGCCAGAGAATGGGCATCCCGGATGGTCACTCTGTGGCCGTGCAAGCTCTTTCCTGATCAGCCCTTTGCAATCCAAGTCCTGATCCCACAGACTGTAGCCAAGGCTGGCCTCTCAGATGGATCACCCATTGCAGCAGAAACAGTGTTGGCCCCTCTCTGAGCACACCCATCCTCCCCTCACCCCACCCCACCCCCGGCACATCTTCTCAGAATCCTCTCACCATTGCTACTACTACTACTATTCTTTGGAGACAGGGTCGCATATCTCATTTGGAACTCCTTTAGCGGTTATGACTGACCTTGATCGATCCTTTTGCCTCTACTTTCCAAGTATTGGGATGACAGGATGACAGGCCTGTGCCACCTTGCCCTGCTTGGGGTTCGCTTTATTGGTCCTAGCCAGCCTCAAGTTCCAGCCTCAGTAACACCCATAAAACACCCTTGGTTCTGATTTAACTTTCCCACATCTTTTTCTCCCACGGAGGCTCATCAGAAAGCTGCAGGAACTAAGGGTGGGAGGTGTGGCCGGGGGTGAGGGGTTGGGGATATGGCCAGAGAATGTGTAGCTTGAAAATATTCCAATAACCTTTGTGTCCTTTCTGTACATCAAACTACCAAGAGCAAAGCTAACTAACTGCTCTTGACTAGTAAAATTGCACAGCGGATGGAAAGAGAGAGCAGCGTGGGGCCAAGGGCTGAGAGACACGTGGAGAACTTGCCCTTTAATTGATGAGCCTTGTTTCATGTGTGACCTTTTTGGTGCCCTTGCACCTTTTCTGTGGCACTCTCCTGCCGCCGTGGGTTTTCCTCTGCAGTAGTTGTTTATATATCAATCTGACTTGCTGGGTGGATCAAGGAACCACGGCCAGAGCTGATTGGTGGCCCAGGGAAATGGGAGGGGCCTGGGGAAGATGGGCGGGACTAGGGAAATTGGCAGCCTCTGGGATCCACAGGAGCAGGGCTCACCTTTGCAGAGTGCTGGGGTGGTGGTGGTGGTGGGTTTTTAAAAAGTTCCGCTCTGAAGGCTGTCACCTTCACCTTTCTTTTAGATTCAGGAAAGCATAAAAGAACGTGTATGGCCGTGGAACAAAAGGTTGTTTTGCTCTTTTAAAGAGCATTGTTCTGCTCTTTTAAAGACTGTAGTGGAATCATAGTCTTGACGGGCTAATTTGTAGAGATAAAAAGCATTTGCACATTGATGAGGCAACACTGTGAATGACCAGGGCAAAGCTGGGAGTCTGAGCACCACAGAAGTCAACCTCTTGGCTCAGACTGGGGAGCTTTTCTGCTTAGATGGCGGTGTCCTTTTTCCTCCGTGTCACCACCACCGGAGCAAGTCATTAGATGGAACCATACCCACTGCTGCTTGGGTGGCCCAAAACCTTGAGATTTGATAGGCCAGGGACCTGGGGAAAACCAAATACACCTGCTCTGCTAAACCTTCCTAATGCTGCAACCCTATACCACAGTTCCTAATGCTGTGGTGACCCTCTACCATGAAATTATTTTCACTGTTACTTCATAACTGTAATTTTTCTACTGCTATGAATCATAATGTAAATATCTGATATGCAAGTGCTGTGGAAGGATCTTTTGACTCCCAGAGGGGTTATGACCTCACAGGTGCTAAAGGAACTTACAATAAACAACTTTAATGACATTCTGCTAAATTCATAGACCTGTCGTTTTCTCAGCCATCATCAGAGGGGCTTCCTCCTGTAGTGGTTGAGAACAAATAAAGCTCAGAAGTTTCCACCTGACAATCTCAAGAGCAAGTGGGAGCTGGGTATTCCCTAGCGCCTTAGTTAGGGTTTCTACTGCTGTGAAGAGACACCATGGCCACGGCAACTCTTATAAAGGAAATATATCATTGGGGCTAGCTTGCAGTTCAGAGGTTTAGTCCATTGTCATCATGGTAGAAAGCATGGCAGCATGCAGGCAGACATGGTGCTGGAGAGGCAGCTGAGAGTTCTACATCTTGATCTGCAGGCAACAGGAAGTGAACTCACACTGGGCATGGCTTGAGCATCTGTGAGAAACCTCAAGGTCTGCCTCCACAGTGACTCACTTCCTCAAACAAGGTCACACCCACTCTAAGAAGGCTACACTCCCTATGGGCCAAGCATTCAAACCCCACACCATGGTCTGCTGAAGTCTGGGATACTGGGCCTGGGACCTGTTTTCTGAGCATGGCCGGTGGCTAGAACAAACCTCCAGAGCAGGTGCAGTTTGCTATGGACCAGAATTAGACCTGGTGCAGACCTGGCTAGGCACGGTGTAGAGCGGTCTGAATCAGGGTCTGCACTGGGGTTGGGAAGTTGCTCTATGTTCCCCGGACAGGGATGTACAAGCACAGGAAGTGCCTTGAGGTCAGAACAAGAAGACAGTTATATGATTGGAGGTGGTGGCAGCTCCAGAGGCTTCATCTGGTGGTGCCACTGGGACTCCAGGAAAGGTCAGGAAGGGCTAGAAGATGCCAGGTTGGATGGACACCTAGGAACAGGTGGTTTGTGGATATTTCCTGGAAGCTGAAAAATTACCCAGAGAGTTGCACATGGATTTGAGGGTCCACGCCTTCCCAAGGTTATTCAATAAAGGAAGACAGAAGAAATAGCTCCAATAGGGAAGTCAGTTGGGGACAGGGAATATCCCCCTGGAATCTTCTATACGGAGAGGGACACAGCACTGTTCCTGGGGTGCAGATACGGTTGTTATGAGGGAAGACAAGGGTTACTGTTTACTGACAATGCAGCTAGCATCCATTCTGGTTGAGCTCTGTAGGCATGGGGAGATTGGACAGGGGTGATGAGCTATAAAAACATCATTTTATCTTTCCCCATTGGAGATATGGGGTGTGAGGGCTCCAGTGCTGGTAGGTATGTCTTTGATGAGGTCTGAAAGAAATTTCAGGGTGCTGTGGGTATATATATTTGGAGATCTGGTTTGAGAGATCAAGGAAGGGCTTCCCAGAGGAGGTAATATTTAGGTGAAATCCAAGACATGGACAGATTTTAGTGGGTTAGAGGGAGAGGACCGTGTTCTCTTAGGATACAGAGAAGGTGGATGACCTCAGCTTCCTCATCCTTTATGAAGACCTCTCCAGAGTGCCCCAGAGGGGGCTGTCCTGTCTCCTGGCCAGGCCTTCTCGGTAGTTTGTTCTCCCTGGGAGTTGGTCCTTTGGTCTCTCAGCAAGCAACAGCCTCAACCTTTAGATGACAAAGGCCTTCAGACCTTTATCATCTGAGCAGGTATGGATGGGAATTTGTGACCCCAAACCTCTCTAGTCCGTACGCCCTGCTGTGTAGTCAGGAGCTAAGGCATGATGCTGGCTACTCAATGGCCCAGAAAGGAGGCAATCACGTACCTTCCGTCTGAGAGCACACACAGAGGAAACCCATTAGTGGCTGCACACACATGCCAACCTCAATTAGTTGGTGCAAGACCAAAGGATACCGTGGGCAAGAAGTGCTGGCGCCCAGCAGGGTGGAGCACACTACTTTCAATGTTCTAGGGTCCTGCAAAGGTTAGTGTTGATGTGGCAGAGAACTGCGGGCATAGGACAAATAGCATTTTAGGGAACCTGCAAAGGAAGGCCAAGGAAAAGGCAAGCAGATATTCACTTCCTCCTCATTCATGTTTTGAAAGTAAATGATCCAGATTGGAATCAAAACCACAGGAGCGGAAGTTCTCTTTCAATGAATGCCTCTGGGCTCCTACAGGGTAAGGCAGATGAACTCCAGTCCACAGGCAGGGGAGAACTGACTGGCTTAGGCTGGCTCACAGGTAGTATAAGAGAATGCTGAAGCCTGACTTGGCCTCTCCAGGCTAGGCCACCCTAGGGGGTTCTTAGCGGGTAGTGTCATGGGGTTTTCTGTGTTGTGTGTGGAACTGAGGCCATGGCCCAGGCTCTCCTGACAATATGGGAGACAGCACTGTCTGTGGTGTACCTAATTCTTGTCCCTCTGAAGCACCGGAGCCCAGCAAGGGGTGGAGTTTCTACACCTTGACTACGTAAGAAGGCACTGTCTAGAGTCAGCTAGAATCTCAGGTAGCTTCCCAAAGTCATCCTCATGACCCTGGGCTGTGGCCTCAGAGTGAGCTAGACAAGGAACAAGCAGTCATGAAGAAAGACCAGTGAGCCCGTGAGCCAGTGTTTGAGGGGTCCTGGTTAGGCTGATGCAGTCTGGCTGGCAGATTCCAGAATTCACTGAGCAACATGAATTACAGCGTCTCTCCAGATCCGTGAGTCCAGCTCCTTCCCAGTGCTGCTGGTCACATGATCCAGGGCCATCTGCTTTGGAATGAACAGCTGTAGCCTCCCACTTATCCCATGGAAATTCTAGAGGCGATCCACACGCACTAGCTCAGGCTTGCCCCTGATACGGGTGTCCACTACTGGGGATAATTTTATGGCTACTGCTGATTCTTCCTTGTCTTCAGCCTGGATGAGCCTCTGTGCCTTGGGGCCAATTCATAGCCACAGTCACCTTAAATCCGGTCCAAAGTGGATGCTTTTAGGAGTATTGGGGATTAGCTATGTGTGATGCAGAGGCTGTTGGCACCGCCTGTTACCCCTGTAGCCCCATTGTTGATGGGTTTTGGAGTTCTAGGTGTCTTCCTTCTCCCTGGGTGTACATTCTTCCCTTCTCTTTCCTTCTGTGCTCAGGACATGATTCCTGGCTGGGCATGGCAGCTTACACCTATCATCCCCGCACTGGGGAAACAGAGAGGAGTGTTAAGGTCAGCCTGCGCAAGTTTAAGACTAGCCTGGGCTACAGAGGGAGACTCTGTCTAAACCAACCAACCAACAACACACCTAAAACCAAACAAACAAGAACAAAAAGCAAACAGAAAACCTCAAACCATTAACAAAATAGCTCATCTAAACCAAACTGAAGAAAACAAACTTAATTCCTTTCTCGGGGGATATTTGATTTTAGTGAGTCACATCCTTGATCTGAAAACAAACATTTCTTAGTAGGTTCCCTTAGACCTCTTTCATCCTGTCACCTTGTGCCAATTCAAAGGTTTGCATTGTCCCAACTCAAAGGTTTCAATTGCCCCAAGTACCTCTCAAGGACACTTCTTTGCCCCTCCTTCTACCAATCAGGCATTTTAAGAGAGGGTTTCATGTACTCCACACTGGCCTTAGCTCCTTGTGAGTTCAAGGATGACCTTGAACATCTAATGCACTTGAGTGCAGAGATTATAGGACGGTTCCCTTGCACTGTTTTATGTGCTGCTGGGGACTGAAGCCAAAACTTGCTGTGTACCAGGTAAGCTCCCTCCCAGCGGAGCTAAATCGCAGCTCCTGAGAGCTGGTAGCTGAACCTGAGAGACGTAAGGATTTCTCAGCCCCAGGTATTCAGATGATCTCAGAGAAAGTTGGAACTGTCTTGACTGGGAGTTCGGAGTCAGCTCCCTCCTCTGCCCGCCTCCCTCATTTTTATTGACCCAGAGGTGGTAAATGACCTACTTAAATCACAGAGGTGGTGAAGGACAGTGCCCGGATTTAGACCTGTCTCCTTTGCATCTTAATTCAGCAAATTCCTGCAGAGAAGTGTGATGTCAGAGGCGCTCATTGGAGCCTTAGCTACTGCTCCTCCACTTCTCCAGCCTTGTAAACTCATGTCTTTTCTCCTTACTTCCCCTTCCAGTGTCTCTTAACCCTTCTGTCCACTGGACGCTTAGGGTTTCACAGAGTGCCAGGCTCAGAGCCTTCCTGGATCTGAGCCAAGACAAGCAGCTGCTGGGATGTCCATCTCAGCTGGCACCCAAGGATAGCAGGAGTACACCCCTGGAAATAACCATGCTTTGTATCCCTTTTGCGGGTTGGGGTATGGCTCAAGTGGAGGGTGAGCGTCTGCCTGGGGTCCAGGTTCAAGCCGCAATGGCTGATCACCCAGGCTGCCTAAGGAGTCTCTGTGTCAGAGGGCCTTAAAGGGTAAGTATGGCACACTTTGGGGACTAGATCTAAATGGCTTAGAATCTACGGGTAAGGCACACATATCACCTATAGCTGCTTTTAGCTTCCCGTCCCCAGGAGCTTTTGATGTCACCTTCAAGTTTGTGTAGAATTAGTACATGTGAGTGCCAACGAAGGCTAAACTGTGAGCCCGGCTAGGGTTTCAGTCCTTTCTGTAAACCCGAGGATCCATTTTTGAGTCCCTGCCATGTACTCTGGTCTATGCAGGGGTCTCTCTTTCTCAGCTGCTCCACCCAGTCCTCTTGTGCAGCCCATCTTCTCACGTAGTCTACATGTGCCCAGCACACACCCTTGGCACCATTGCTCCTCTGCCCATACTGAGGTCCTTAGCAACCACTTTCTGGTATGGAAAGTCCCTCTGTATATGTCTTGCTTTTATTGGTTAATGAGTAAAGAAACTGCTCTCGGCCAATGGCTTAACAGAATATAGCCAGGCTGGAAAAGATAGATAGGGAGGGTAGGCGGTGTCAAGGAGACACCAGGGAGATGTCAGAGGGAAAAGATGCCATCTGCCAGCTGGAACCTTGCTGGTAGGCCACGAGCCTCAAAGTGAAATAGAAAATAATGAAAATGGGTTAATTCTGGATGTAAGAGCTAGATAGCAATACCCTTAAGTGATTGGCCAAGCAGCGATTTAAATAATATAGTTTCTGTGTGATTATTTTGGGAGTCTGGGTGGCTAGGAAATGAACAAGCCTCCTCTTACTACAGATTGGTGCTCTAACATGGTCGACTATATCCACATGAAACCTGACAAAGCCTAAAAAGGAATTCTGGGCACACAAGAACAGAGTTAATCATGGCTTAATGACATGGCTCCTTTAAGAGAGGTTTTCTGATTCAGCAGTAGCAGGAAAAACAAACAAACAAAAACCAACCTTGCAGTTTTGAAAGGATGGCATCCTGGGCCATGCTGCCAGTATGCTCTCTGGCTCTTTCAGGAGACCAAGCAGTCAAATGGGGTTTGTGGACGGAGTGCTACAACTTGCTTAATAGCAACATAGATCAACTGTGTGCCTAAAAATGGGGCAATGTGCACAACTCTCAGAGGTAACAAACATGCCTCCACCATGTTGGACTGGGCGGAGCAAGCAGGCAGGGCCTTGCTGGCCCTAGCCATACCCACTTATCATTAATAAAAAAGGCACTTCTGGTCAGAAAATAATTACAGATATGCAATAGAACAGATTCAGACATAAAAGACATCTAAACAAGACACAGTATGTTTAAAAAATGTACGTATGCTTCGAAGAGAGAAGAAAAAGAGTAAAGAGATAGTAATGAACTATTAAAAAAGAGTACAGACAGTCATAGCTTAAAGGAGTAAAGATAATAAAATAAATATTAAACTTGTAGAAAAAGTAATAGAGTAAAAAAATAAGCCACATAAAAATGAAATATACACAGAGAGACTGAATTATGTATATTATTGTGTTTTCTTTGAATTTTTTGACTGTAAAGGCACTAAGTACAGAGAGACATTTCATTATATGGGCTGCTAAGTTAAACCAACCTATATATTTTAAAGGTATCTTGATTACAAAATTTGGGTCTAAGGATTTGTTGCTTTGGAAAAGAGGTCCTGCTTTTGTTTCCACAGAAGATGAGAACCTGTGGATTTGTTCCAGACTAATGTGGTTTGATGGACTAAGACCCCCTGACAGGTTGCTGTGAACAACCCCAAAATTACTTCACCCAACAAAAAGCAGGAAACAGTTTGGAGAAAATTACACCCAAACTCTCTAAATGATTGTTTATAAATGTTTGTTTACATTTAAAGGGGATATGATATAAAGATTAATACTTAGCATTTGTATGGTTCTTGGTTTCTTGATACAAATTTAAGGTCAGTCTTGTTATATGTATTTTTCTGCTCTTGATTAAGGTATTGTGATTGTGCAGTTCATTTAAAAATGTAGTGTATAATTAAGAAATATAGGTTAATAGGCAATCATTTATAATAGTCAAGCTTGTAGTCATGTTGGTTAGGTTTTCTAGATATATAGAGATATGTTTCAGTTAGACAGGTATTCTTTTTTTTTTTAATTTATTTATTAAAGATTTCTGTCTCTTCCCCGCCACCGCCTCCCATTTCCCTCCCCCTCCCCCAATTAAGTCTCCCCCCAGCCCAAAAAGCAATCAGGGTTCCCTGTCCTGTGGGATGTCCAAGGAACCCCCATAGACAGGTATTCTTCAAATCTTTCAGGGACCTTCAGAATATGGCATTTAAAATGTTTAAAAATTTAGGACTTTTCATGACAGTGAGACACATCTGCTCCTGGTAGCACGAATCTACTTCAAGAGGATGACGGACATCAAAGGGGCACCATATGAAGTTTATTAGTCATATGGGCAAGAAACTGCTCTTGCCTGGACTGCTTGATATTATGCTGTATGAACTGGACATGCAGGACCCACAGAGAAATGACTGCTGAACTTGCCTACAGGTGAGGCAGTCCTTCAGAGTTCCTGCTTCATGAAGGAGTCAGCCAGATATTCTGCAGGGCACAGAGAAAGCAACTGATGGACTTTGCCATTACATGAACAGATCTTCAAATCCCCTGCTTCATAGAAAAGTCTGCCAGATACTATGGGCTTGTGGGCTCAATATTGGATGCCCCAATGATACAAAAGATGTTTCTGTCAATTCTAGAGATTTGGAAGTTGCTTACAATGTACTTCCTGTTAACTTAGGTAATATCCCTCTGGTGTCTTTGATAGAGTTGAAGAATAGATAGTTATAATTATAGTTTTCCTTAGTTATCATAAAAGATAAAGTAGATACAAATATTGTAACTGTAATTCTTGCTGGATACCTGTTTTGTTATATATAAATTTGCTATGTTAAAGTTAAAACTTTCCTTTTATTTAAACAGAAAAGGGGAAATTGTGTGGGAAGGCCTTCTGTATGTGTGTTGTTTTTATTGGTTAATGAATAAAGAAGCTGCTCTTGGCCAATGGCTTAACAAAATATAGCCAGGCTGGAAGCCAGGCTGGAAAAGATAAAGAGAGAGAGTAGGCATAGTCAGGGAGACACCATATAGTTACCAGAGGGGAAAGATGTCAGCTGCCAGCTGGAACCTTGCCAGTAGGTCACAAGCCTTGAGGTAAAATATAAAATAATGGAAATGGGTTAATTCTAGATATAAGACCTAGCTAGCAACACACTTAAGTGATTAGACAAGCAGTGATTTAAATAATATAGTTTCTGTGTGATTATTTCCGGAGTCTGGGTGGCTGTAAAATGAACAAGCTTCCTCCTACAACCACCTTCATTTGGAAAACTGTAATGACTTTAGACTCTATTTTTCCCAATCTCTGACAGGCAGCATTTAATGCTTAAATGTCTCTATGATACTTAGTTTTAATTGTCAAGTCAGCAAAACCTTGCATCACTTGAAAAGAGAGTCTCAGGGAGGAATTGTCTAGATCAGGTTGGCCTTTGGACATTGGGGGTGTGTGTGTTTTAACTGTCTGAATAGACACAGAAAAATTCAATCTGAAAGTGGGTAGCACCAGTCCCGGTTGGAGCCATGGACTGTATAAGGGTGGAGAAAGCTAGCTGGTCACAAAACATGCATATATTATTCACTCTTCATTCTGTGCCCTCAGAAAGGGTCTTCTTGTGTATGCCTGGCTGGCTTGGAACTCACTATGTAGACCATGCTGACCTTGAACTCAGAGGCTGCCAGCCTCTGCCTCCCAAGTGCTGGGATTAAAGATGTGCACCACCACCTCCCGGCTCACTTGCTCTGTTCTTGACTTCAGAAGTCTCAGACTCCTGCCTCTGTGACATCCCAGCAGTGATGTAACCTGGAATTGTGGGTAAAAATAGCCTGGAATTGTGGGCAAAATAAAGTCTGCCTTTTCTGAATTGTTTCTTGTCTTTTTGTTGCAGCTGTAGATATGAAACTAGAACACCTTTCTTTTGAAACTTTCTTTGTCCTTGATTTGTTCCTTAAGGTGGCTCTTCCTTCTCTTTCTTCTCTTCTAGCCAGGCTTTCTCTTCACAATTGCAGATTCTATAGCTTGGTGCTATAGAGTCCAAGCGCTGGGGACCCACCTTGTGTTAATTTGTTTTCTTGCTTATTTCTTTACTCATCCGGCAGATATTTGTAGGCATCTAGTACCAGCAGGATGGATCATGATGGAGAGATCTTGGCTTACAAGCAGAGAGAGGAAGACAGGGAAAGAAACACAAACACACACACACACACACACACACACACCAGGCATAGGGAGAGCACCTACGGCATACAATAAGCAGGTTTACAGACATCAGATATCCAGCAGAGAAGCACTGTGTTGAACGGGAGCCCATGACTTTGAGAAGCAAGGACAGTGATTGCTTCCAACGGGGGTCAAGGAAGCTTCTGCAAGAAAGTGACTTCCACACCATAAGAGTCAAACCTTAGGAGAATTTTTTTGTCACCAGAATTTTGGCTCAGGGATTAGCACAGCCCAAGGCTGTAAGGCTGAAGAAGCAGAGGGAGCCGGAGAGGACAGAAGCAAGAAGATGGGACATGGGAGAATCTATGCAGAGTCAGCCAGCTGGGCCAGTGGCAGGCTTTTTGTTCTGATGTGACTAGAATCTTCCAGGGACTGTGATAGTCACAAAGACATGGTCTTTGCCCTCAAGTGTGATGGGGGAGATGAGCAGGAGAATGCAGGGTGGATGAGCATAGGACCGGGATGTGAAGGGACTATTGCAGCCTGGGAACTATGGAAGTCTAGGAAGAAAGGTGGACAGGCTTAACTGTGGCTTGGACATGAGGAGTGGGGTGTAAAGGAAACCAAGGTTGGGGGATGCTCCTTGATCTTCCTCATGCAACAGAACTCATGGCTGACTACACACAGAGTCAGGGGCAGAGCTGTCCCTGGAGCTGGTACACACAGATGCTCTGCTCCAACCTGCTTTTGTAATGCCCCAAGCTTGAAGTGCCTAAAGCCCACACCTCAGGCATGTGTTCCTGATGTATTCATCTGACCACCTTCTGAAAGTCTTTAAGTCTGTTTCACAAGACCCCAAAGCGAGTTAGTTGACCTGGAAATCAACCCTGGATGCATCCCTCTTTCCCTGCTTCCCTTTGCCACAGCCTGAGTCTTATAGCCCATTGGTTCAAGTTCCTAAGTAAACCCCTTTACTGACCCTCTCCCACTCTTATCAAGCCATCATCTGCTCCACAGACCCACTCGACTTTTTAAAGAAAACAAATGGAACCATGTAATTTTCTTTCTCAAATTCTTTTTAAAAATGTTTTAATTTTTAATTGATTTTATTGAGTTATACATTTTTCTCTGCTCCCCATCCCTTCCTCTCCCTTCCCTTCAATCTTCTTCCATGGTCCCCATGCTCCCAATTTACTCAGGAGATCTTGTCTTTTTCTACTTCCCATGTAGATTAGGTCTCTCTTAGGGTCCTCATTGTTGTCTAGGTTCTCTGGGATTGTGAATTGTAGGCTGGTTTTGTTTGCTTTATGTCTAAAACCCACTTATGATTGAATACATATGATATTTGTCTTTCTGGGTCTGCGTTACCTCACTCAATATGATGTTTTATACATCCATACATTTGCCTTCAAATCAAGATGTCTTTTTTCTGCTGTATAGTACTCCATTGTGTAAATGTACCACATTTTCCTTATCCATTCTTCAGTCAAAGGGGCATTTAGGTTGTTTCCAGGTTCTGTCTTTGACAATGATACTATGAACATAGTTGAGCAAATATCCTTGTGATATGATTGCGCATCCTTTGGGTATATACCCAAAAGTGGTATTGAGGAAGGTTGTTTCCTAATTTTCTAAGAAATTGCTACACTGATGTCCAAAGGGGCTGTACCAGGAGTGTTCCCTTTACCCCACATCCTCTTCAGCATAAGTTGTCATCAGTGTTTTTGATCTTGTCCATTACAGGTGTCAGATGGAATCTCAGAGTTGTTTCGATTTGCCTTTCTCTGATGGCTAAGGATGTTGAACATTTCCTTAAGTGTCTTTCAGTCATTTTAGATTTTTTCTGTTGAGAGTTATCTGTTTAGGTCTGTACCCCATTTTTTTTACTGGATTATTTATTCTTTTGATGACCAATTTCTTGAGTTCTTTGTATATTTTGAAGATCAGCCCTCTTTCCAATGCAAGGTTGGTGAAGATCTTTTCCCATTCTGTAGGCTGCCATTTTGTCTTGTTGACCATGTCCTTTGCTTTACAGAAGCTTCTCAGTTTCAGGAGTTCCCATTTATTAATTGTTTCTCTCAGTGTCTGTGCTACAGGGGTTATATTTCTTTACTTACCCCTTTTATGCCTCTGACAAATTGAATTCCCTTAGCATTCCTGCCTCTGCCTTGCTTTCCATTATTCTTTCTGATCACACCTGGGTATCACCCTATCCCACCAGGCATAGAAGTCCTGTCAGCAAGCCACTCTCAGTGCCTGAGGCCTGCGCTTTCCTGGTTCCTCCCAAGGTCACACGTCAGGAGCAGGGTCTCCTGGGACCTTCCTTAATTCTCCTCACTCTATCCATGGGAGACGGCTGGACAAGCCGACACTCCCATGTCACACTCAAGGACCATGCTCAACATTCTCCATTTTCCATGGCTGTGAATGGCTCCCTGACACATCTGTTGCCCAAAGTCAAAACTTTTCCCACTTCCCCAGGGTTTCTTAGTCCCACTGCTCAGGCAGCCACCAAACCCAATCAATCCCAACTCTTAAGAATGCCCTAGGTCAGTCCTGTTCCTCTTTTCCTCAGTACTGAAAATTTCCTTGGAAGTGCTTTTCTGAATGTTACCATGTGGATATTTGTGAAGTTTTGAGCTGTCTGCCTACTTTCTCCTCTCAGGACAGCAGGATCAGGAGGGCAGGGCTGGCTGGGGAAGCGTATGTCTCCAGTGCCTAGCAACACCAAACACTGGTACAAGTTCCATGGTGATCTGGTGAACTATTGCCCCACCACCCTCATTCAAGGAGTTCATCGTTCAGCCCTCCAAAATACTCTTCTCGTTCCTGACCCTCATCCCTCATATCCCTGGCCAAATGTCAACTCCTCCAGGAGTCCTTGATCCCGAAATTACACACTCAGAGCATTGTGTGATTCACCCTAGGAGTGTGAGCCCACGCTTTTCTGATTGTCTCACGTTGGCTGCCTCTTGGTGAGCTCCATGTGAGTTGGACACTAAGGCAGGAACCACACCTGTCTGTCTCTCATGTCCTCAGTGTTCGCAGCTTGGCAGAAGCTTCTGGGAATGGATGCAGGGGGCTAGGACTGGAAAACATTGTCCCAAAGGTTCTCCACTTTCCTGGGGCCTCTTTAATCTATCACATAGGTTCCTGTGTGGGAACTGATTTTGAAGTGTCATGGTGACATAGAGACAAGGAACTGTAACACAGAATTGGTGGGCATGTGTAGTTTAGAGGTGGCTCAAAATAGATCTGAGACCTTCCTCCTCTGGACACATGTGCTCACTCACCCTCCTTCTCTTTTTGTAGGTTATTATTGTGTGATAGCACATGTTATACACATGTGTTTATGACCACATGCCTACTTAGGGTCTAAATTCTCAGGAAGAAGGAACTGGGCCTTGAAAGACTTTGGGGAAAAGTACTTAAAGGAAGAGGGGAAGGGCTTCATATCTAGTTATCCGTGGCCCTCAGAGTTCCTTTGCTGTGGAAGGTGCGAGAAGATGTCTGCTACCCCAGAAGTGGCTCAGGAGGACAGATCCCTCCTGGAAAGACCCTGTCCCTTTATGATTCTGCTTTGAGATCAAGTACAGATGTAGCTCCAGATGTTGCCCCTTTCCCAGAATCCTGATGTTGGAGGAGACTTTGAAAATTGTGACTTGGTTTCTCTTTTGGAGTTGGGATTTTCCCAGTGTCTGTCTTTGTGGATTTCACAGTCAGCATTAGAAGAGATGCTGGACACCACAATTGCTATTTGGTTTGGACTTCCTCTGAGTTAATGCTCTCCTGTCTTGAGCCCATTATATCTCCTAGTTACTGTTTCTTGGGCTCTGCCCAGAGAATACCAGGCCCAATGGTTCTCCCAGGGGTGAAATAGCTCTCTAGAATCTTGTAGACTCTTCCTGTGATGGAGCCCCGGACCTCGATCTAACTCCTCTTTGGAAGACTGAGTAGAGATTATCAGTAGGGCTGACAGGCCCCCAGATGGATATTTCATCTCATTGTCCTTCCTCCCACAGCAGAGCCTTCCTCCTGGATGCCGTCTGCTCCCCACGCATCTGTCACTCAGCTGTGACTTACCTAAATGCATGTCACCCAGAGGACAGGAACATTTGATTGCTGAGGAAAAAGCCTTTTTTTTCCAGCTTTTTGAAAAGTGAGTCATGATTGGCCTAAAAATAGCCTGGAAATCAGAAGAAACAAACACATACAAAAACGATGCTAAAAATCTAGAATGCCTAATTATAGGAGAGAGGGAGTATTTTGGAGGAATTGGGATTCCAGTGATGCTTTCCTATTTTCTTTGACTCAAACATTGTGCCAGGGAGTGAAATAGAGTCTCTTTGTTAATAAATTTTCCAACCCAGGGACTCAAAGTCCCTCTGCCGTGCTATTTACAGCCTCCCTGGGCATCCCCAAGTCTTCGGTACTTGGACGCATTCCCCTCTCTGCTTTTCCCTGGGCAACCTCAGTACACTACTGTAAAGCTCACACCACAGCGATAGATCAGGCAACCTGTCACCATTGCTCCGTCCAGACACTGAGCAAGCACCTCGGGGAAGAAAACTCCATAGAGGGCCGTGAAAAAAAATTATTGAGTAGATGGTTCATGGGCATGTAGGAAAAAAAAAGGTAATCCTTAAGAGTTATCCTGGGCTCACCAAGTGCAAGTTCAACTGAAACAAATTCCATCCTCTGGCTGATGGATTTCTGCGCTTCTAGACAGACAGCTCACCGGGGATGTGGCAAATCTGGGTTTCAGCAGGTGTTTTGTAAAGACTACGATATCATCTTCCAGGACAAGATGGAGATTTGTGGGAAGACAGTAATGGCGTTAGATGGATTAGCAGACAAAGTGCCATGTGAGCCAGCCATGTGGGGAGCTGCCAGGGGGGAACACAGTCTTGGGCTAAATTAATCAAAGTGCAGAGGAGGGGAGGTGGTAGTGAGCTTCCTCTGAGCTTGGCAGTGGCTGGACCACATCTGGAGCCTTGTGTTTCATTCCAGGAGCCATGCTTGAGCGAGGATGTTGACAAATGGTGTGGCAGTTGGAGGAGGGAAATGGGATAGCCCAAGGTCAGTATGCCATGCCGCGTGGGGAGTGGTTGCTATTGCTAGGGAATGTAAACCTAGGACACAGAACAGCTAAGTGGATCCTGACAGCTTTTTTCCCCCAAATATTTAAAGGTCTCCCGTAGAAGACTGGATGGAAATACTAGCGGCAGTGTTTGAAATGCAATGATTGACAGACAGGCAGATTTTGGTTCAAGCCATAGTAACCAGTAAAAAGAAGAGCAAGTTAGGAGCCCTGTGGGGCCAGCTGCCTTCTTCTGCCTGTGAGGTTTCCTTCTCCAGAAGAATTGAGTACAGGAATATCTTCTTTTCTGCTCATCACAAATGAGCCCAGCCCTGTGCTAAGCCTAAAGGAGGATACCAGGACACAATACCTAGCCTCGAGGAGCTCTTATGGGAGTCAGAGAGTTGGATCCATGATCCATGGATACATGGCTTCTACTGCCTAAGAGAGAAAGCATGGGACTTCAAGGTCAGAGCCTGCTCACTGTAGTCTAAGGAGCTGTGTGACGCTGGTCTCTGTGTTCCACAGGGTCCTGTGTCAACAGGAGTTAATTTGTTGGTTTGTTTTTGATAAGGTCTCATGTATATCAGGTTCAAACTCCCTAAGTAGCTGAGAACGACCTTGAACTTATGCTCTTCCAGTCCCTACCTCCTGAGAGCAGGGATTCCAGGTGTGAGCCACTGCACCTGGCTTATGCAGTGCTAGGGATGGAACCGGGGCCTCATGAATGTTAGGCAAGTCCTCCACCAGCTAAGCCACATCTCCAGCTCAATAAGAATCTCTACGGCACCACTCTTGACCTTTACAGTGCCAAGTAATTAATTGGAACACATTTCTGCCCCAACACCTGGGCAGGGTGGCAGGGTGTCTCTGATCTGGGGTCACTGAAGATCCTTAACAGAGGGAAGTGATAGAGAGGCCTTTCACCGTGTGCTGAGAAGGATAACAGGTGGGAGACAGGCTAGCAAGTGGGAATCTTACTTGGTTCAGGTTGAGGAACACAGAGACAGAGACCATAATAATTTATTTCTTGAAGTTCTGGAGGCTGGGTAGTCAAAGTTCAAGATGCTGCCCAAGTCTTTGTTTGATGAGGGTTTATGGTTCAGAGACAAGGGCTTCTTGATGAATTCTCACAGGCTGACAGGATGAACTATTTCCCTGGAATCCTTGTTAGGAAGACGCTAATCCTGTTTGTAAGGTCTCCATCCTCATGACCTAAGAACCTGTCACAGCCTCTGTTTCCTAATACTATCACCTGGCAGTGGATCCAAACATTCTTTATGATGCAGAGAGCTACTGCTCAGAGCTGGAGGAGAAAGAATGGCAATTAGCCCCAGGGCAGAGGACTCACAGCCTGCTGCAGGGTCTCATTGGAGAGCCCACACTTGAAGGATAAAGGGGGAAAACGCTAAAGATGATGTAATGTATGAAATTTACCGTTGGAGTATGGTGTGCCGCATAACTGTAATCTTAGTGCTTGTCAAAGAAAGGCAAGGGGAGAGCCATCTCGGGCGAGACCGACCTGGGCTATACAAAGAATTTTAGGTCAGCCCGAGCTACAGAGTCAGACCCTATCAAAACAAACAAATAAAAACCCCAGAAAAACAAATAATAACAACAACAACAACAGAAAGACAAAACAGTTTCCTATCACACTGCAGAGGAACTCTGCGTTCTGAGAACAGGACAATACATAGTCCCACTCCGCGATCTTGACCTAATCTGTAACCACTGACCAACCACAGGGAAGCTGGCGTGGAGGACATGACTATTTACAAACTCCCTGGAGCAGGAAGTAGTTTTTCTCTCACTATAAGCCTAGGGTAGTGGGGCCCCTGGTGGAGAGGCCTGAGCTCACTAGGTTGTTGCCCAAGCCAGCTCGACTCTGGAGGCCCTTTCTCCACCAGTATGGCTTACGCCACACTACACCCTTCCTTCTCTCCTTTCATTCTTTTCTCCTCCTCTCCTTCTCTTTATTCCTCTCCTCTCTCTCCCCCTTTCCTTCTTCTCTCCCTCCCTCCCCTTCCTCCTCCAGGCGGCAACATCAGCAAAATAATGAGGTTGCCCAACTGGCAGTGTGCATGCCATCATGGTGGAGAATGAAGACGGATGACTGTAGCTAAGAGACAATTTGAAAAGGGATAAATACAGGCAACAAGTTATTCACTACAGCAATTTGTAAAGAGCGTTAAGAACCTGCAGATGGGTTGTTTCACATCATCTCCTTTTCCATTTGCAGCCAGACAGGCCCGGGTAAACGACAGTGATGGATGGCTTTGAGCAAGGCCCCTTAATCTACCGCTCTGCCATTGATTAGTTTGGCTCGCACTGCACCCCCGGGTGGTAGACGTGACCTGTCTCCTGGAATCCAGAGAGCCTAAGCTGGGCTTTTGGACCTGGAGAAGAGTGTTTCCAGAGGGATGAGGTAGAGGTGGGGACGGGAAGTATAAGGGTCTCCTAAGGCTTGTCACTAGGAACACAGTGACTATGACTATCACAGTCCAGGAGGAGGATTTTGGGGGCATGGGATTTAGTTTATAAGTGAAGATATGAGGATGGAAGGAAGGAGTAGAGACTGGGAATCAAGAGTTAGCGTCCCCCCGCCCAGCTACCATGAGCGGGCTCCATCCCCTCCATTGTGATTAGCACAGTGGTTGTGATCAAGGGTTCTCCTGCGGTGTGTGCTTGACTTTGTCCCCAGTGTTGGGCTAACTAAATGCCTTGCTCCAAATGCATCAGGAAGGTGCATTCTGCCGGATTTAGGTAGCAGGGATAGTCAACTGGGAGGTCTGACCTCGAGCCAGGTTTAGGACATCTCAAGGGACAAGAGCAGGAGGGCTAAGAGTAGAGACAAAGGCCCAGCATTGCACAGAGGTGGGGAGAGCGCAGCTGGCAGGCTGCTGCAGAGGGAATGCGGGATGACAATGCATCACAGGATGCATAAGGAGAAATCGCAGGATTCCTCTCGGGGCCTGAGAAACGAGCGAGAGAAGACACTGGAGAAGAGGGTGCTCAGTATTGGAGAAAGCCAGTTTCTCTGAGTGAAATGTGAGGACTCCTGCCTTGTCCCTGCTCCGACGGTGGGGGTGTGGAGCTGGCTAGATGCTCTGGGCTGTGGCAGGAACCTTGCTGGCTTTGGCATCTGGGGATCTCAAAGGGGAAATGAGGAAAGTTGCCGCAGCTTTTGTTGGGAACATGCTCTGCTCTTTACAGACAGCCTTACTGTGACTGTGATTCCGCTCCATCATTTAAACACTCCAGAGGGGGAAGAAAGATAAGAACTCTTATGACCACTTTAAGGTTAAACAAATAGAGATTCCGAGTGGTCATGTAATTTGGCTAAGGTTGCATAGCTTGTAAGTAGCAAAGCCACCTGGCTATGAGACTCCTATCCTTAGAGAGCGATGGGGCTAATGAAGTGCAGATTAAACAAATTTCCAACAAACCCTTGCCTACGTTTTAATCTTTAGAACAAAATGTGTACTTGTAAAAACCAGGCAATCGCTGCCTGCTGGTCCAGGCGTCTGAGAGCCCCTGAAACGCCCCAGTTGTACCAGAGAGAAGATGAGAATACAGATTAGGACTGGTTTCCTTAGAAACAGGCTGAACACTGAGTGAGACGACCATCCTGGGGTCTGGCATCCTTACCAAATGCTCGCTATTTGAAGCCTTGCTATTTTCACCATCTAATTCAGAGCCTTCCACCTCCTGGAAGTCCTCCCAGACTGCCATAGTGAACTGAGGACTTCCCCAGATGCCCACAGCTGTACCATGAAGGGAGTACCTGCTCACCCCTGCCAGATGTTCCTGCATCTGCCTGACAAAAGTGATGACCTTGCACCTATGTTATAAAGAACAGAAGCAAGGTCTTTGCCATCTCACTGAGGCAGTGACCCTGCCGGTTAAGTATACCAAGTTGAACCCTCTCTGGGTAACTAAGCTACCATCTGCCTTTGGACACTCACTTTGCCCTTCGGGGGTTTGTGTTTCTGAAATTGCACATTTCCAGGCCGATAGTAGTGAAGAATGAAGCCCTCCCTGGCCAGTGGTTCTCAGCTCTGGTTGTCTGTCAATCAGAAACACCATGGAGTTTGTAAACTGTAGAAATCTGTACTGAATCAGAACAGGGGGAAATGACTTTGGCTTCGGAACATGACTCTTCTTTCTAAATTCCACATCTGATTTTAACGTTCAGCCAGGGCTAGGCAACAGTGACCTCCAAGGGGAATTGCAGTGTCTCAGTTTGGGGGTCCCAAGAAAATGACTTCAAGGAAGAGATCTATGGGAAGCAATCAGAGAAACCTGTAAGGGAGATAGGGAGGCAACATTGGGCAGGGGAGATCTCTAAGGGCCCCTGAAGTGGCTGACAGACGCAGAGGCATGAAGCCTCTGTCCTCCCTTCCCATTGGGCCAGACTGACTGTATGCTGCCCTGGAAGATGGTACCTATTTAGATGAAGGACACCTGCTATAGGGAAGGGTGGTTCTTTGCTTCCAAGGATGTTGTGGAGAAGGACTCAGATGGGTGCCAGAACTTGGCAGTGCCTAGGTGGTTGGAGGAGTCCCCTGATGAAGGAGGGTTCTAGGATGCCCACCGCAGGGATGATGGGAGAACCAAGGCTAGAATTACAGAAATAATTGTCTGCAGAGACTGGATGGGCCGCAGCAGCAATGTTAAGACACGCCAGGTCTGCTGGCCCATCTCTGTAATCCCAGCACTTGGGAGGTAGAAGCAGGAAGGTCACAAGTTTGAGACTATCTTGGGCTGCATAAGAAGACCTATACTCCCAAGTGAAAGCCTTGTTCCAGTATTAAATTTGTTGTAATAGAATAGAAAGTATGCACCCTTTTGTATTAATCTGTACATCAGAAACATGCTTTGTTTTTATTCTTCAGAGTAACATGCTTTAACATCTGGGCAGCTGTTAGGCCATGTCTAAGAGCATCTGAATGGTCTTCTGAAGAGGATGATGCCTCTGTTTCCCCCTGATGAAGGCACTAGGATGGCCTCATTTGTTCTAGGACACCTCCATGCACCCTGACATGAGGCCAGGTGTACAGACCAACAGGACTGTCAGACAGGTCCCTTTGTTTTCCAAGGATGAGGACATGCTGTCACCCTTGTCTTTCCCTGTTGGCTGGACATAGATGGCTGTGTCTTCTTCAGAGATGGTGGCTATTGGGGGTGGCACTGTGTGTTCATCTTTGCTTTAAGGCTTTCAAAAGTGACATGGAAGGGAATCAAGTGTGAGCGTCTGGGTGTGCCTCAGCCTCTAAGTTGCAGGGGTAATACTATATTTGTGGGGCTGGCGGAAGCAAGGCTGGGGAGGGAAAGGAACATTCCCTGGGAGAAACAGCTCTGAGGAAGCCATTGCAGGAAGAACTGGACCTAGGGATGTCATGGCAGGGTGAGGCATTGTTTGGTTAGGGGACAACTGTTGGGCTTCTCAAGGTCTGTGCACATCTGTATCCACCCAAACCATCCTCATCTTCATTCATTACTCCTTCACCTGAGCTCACCCAGACTGAGGCGTGTGAAGGTAGGGAATCAGGTTCGTCTCAGTCACCTGCATCCTCATCACCATCCCCGCCCGACATCAGTAGAATGAATGGGTTTCCTTATTTACTCAACCGGTTCCTGCCCATTCAGCTGGGCGCCTCTTGTTCACTCCCCAGGAAGCAACCAAAGCTTTTCACGGTACACAGTCTGGAGATTAAACTCCTGAGCTCTGGTCTAGTATTATTAAGTATCTATTTAATGCATATTTCCTTATTTTGGCCTAATGTTCTTTTCTGTCCTAGGATGCCATTGGCTTCTGAGGTTATCATCTCCCTAGTTCCTAATTGTCACAGTTCCTGAGACTTTTCTTCTTTGATGACCTTGACAGTTTTGAGGTGCGCTAGGCAAGCATTTGATGACAGAATGACATTTTTCCTGGTGAAGCTTCTTGTGAGCCTTCAGCACACTTGCCCTCAGTAGTGCTGGTCAGACACTCCACACGAAGGTTGCCCCTTCTTCCAATCCAGTTCCTTCTTCGGAAGGAACTTCTTGTTGTCTTTATAGCATCAAAAAAATAATCCTATAAATAATATAAATAAATAAATAAAATAAATGTAAATAATAAATAATCTGTAAAGGCTATGAAATACCTTCCCAACCACTGACCCATATAACCAAAATATAACTAGTTTTTAAATGTTGTGACTTTAATGTCATGGTTTTTATGATTGTGGATCCCGAT
This sequence comes from Microtus pennsylvanicus, assembly GCF_037038515.1. NCBI lineage: Eukaryota > Metazoa > Chordata > Mammalia > Rodentia > Cricetidae > Microtus > Microtus pennsylvanicus. Next base: position 77,436,052 of record NC_134581.1, read on the forward strand.
GGATTTAAATTTTCCTCAGTTTTAATTTCTAATGTATTAATAACAAAGGTTAGGAGAGAGAACTCATGTAAACAAAAGCTCCTGAGATTCCTTGATTCTTCTTAAGAGAACAGAAGTCCTAGACCACAACACCGGGATCCACTTGCATCATTTAAACACTTGTGACCCAAAAATGAAAAACTCATTTCCGGAGAAAGCAAGCCAAAGCTGAATTCCAAAGGCTTAATGAGTAAACTGCCTATTCCTGAGTTTTTCTTTTGAGAAATGTAATTTCCTTTTGGAATTTTAATTTTTTATTATTTTTATTGAACTATACACTTTCTCCAAGTCCCTCCCTTCATCCCCTCTCCCCTTCTACCCTCTCTCATAATTCCCATGCTCCCAATTTACTCAGGAGATCTTGACTTTTTCATCTTTCTATGTAAATCTATGTATGCCTCTCTTAGGGTCCTCTTTGTTGTTTAGGTTCTCTGGGGTTGTGGACTGTAGGCTGGTTTTCCTTTGCTTTATGCCTAAAAGCCACTTATGAGTGAGTACATATGATTTTTGTCTTTCTGGGCCTGGGTTACCTTACTCAGTGTAGTTTTATGTTTTTACCTAGCTCTATCCATTTGCCTGCAAATTTCAAGATGTCATTATGTTTTACTGCTGTGTAATACTCCATTGTGTAAATGTACATTTTCTTTATCCATTCTTCAGTTGAGGGGCATCTAGGTTGTTTGTGGGTTCTGGCTATTACAAATAATGCTTCTATGAACATAGCTGAGCACATGTCCTTGTGATATGATTGAACATTTTTTGAGAATATACCCAGGCTTATGTTATTAAAACAACATAAATGCCATATTTTATAGATCTCTAAAGTGTTTGAATATATCTCTGTTTGACCCTGAAAGCATATCTAACACCACTACAGGTTTGATTATTGTAGATGACTAATTACCAACTTGTATTACATAATTATCCTAAATAATTTATTATAATAACATTCAAGAACTAGAAATTTACATCACATTGTTCAATGAGCTGCATAGGTACATTACCTTAAACAAGAGCAGAAACATATAAACGGTATAGCAAAAATAACCTTAAATTTGTATCAATATACAAAAATCCATAAAAATCCAAAAAACTAGTACTTTTTTTAGTGCAAAAGTAGATTCAATAATCTATGCTTATTACCCTACCATTCCTATATCCCACCATTTTCTTTACAGAAAGAGATCCTTGGATCCAACCTCCCTTGCTTAGTTTCCTCCCTTACTGTGACTAGTAACAATTTGCAACCAACCCCCCTAAGTGATGACCAACATCCATAATCCACTAAATGTCCAAAAACCACACAGCCTACCTCCTGGAATGTGTGCTTTTGTTGTTAAAATTACTTCCTATTGTCTGGGGGTGATGGCATCTTTAGGGAGTCCTGAGAAAATTGAGATAATGGTCAAGTCCTGGGAAAACTAACTGTAACATTTGTTGTATTGAGAAAGTGCAGTACTTATCTGAAGTCCTTGCTAGAGTAGCCTATGAGGCTGGACCCTTTCAGCTAGCAGCTTTGAAGTTATGAGATTAGTGGCAATGGAGCAGTCCATTAATTTTTGTTTTTCTTCTGTCCCATACCAGGTGGCTTCTGACAAGAGACAGAGATTTTGGATTTTCCTTTAATAAGCGTGCTTGGATTTAGGGAAGGAGAGCGCCACAACTTCAACTCCAGAGTCAGCTTTGATTTTTAATTGAATTGGGACAACAAAAAGGCCATTTGCTTTAGACGTCTGTAGAGAACAGCAGAAACAAACATTTGGGGAGATCTGTGAAATGTGCTATACCATTAGGCCAATTTACTGTTTTCCTTGGGACATTATTTTCTCCTTTCTTCAGAAGTCTCATTTGTCCAGTGGTCTTCAGATCCCTTCGGTGAATTCCTTTATTCTCCCGAAAAGACAAAAACAAAACCTTCCCCAATCCTAATTTTGGAGAGTTTCCCTTTTTGGCGGGTTATACCTGATCAAATGAAAGGCATTCATTAGTCTAATAAGTTAGGTTGGATGACCAAGCTGTTTGATGAGCTATCACTTCTCCGAATTAAGAGGCCTCTCTTACTCAAACACAATCTTTATCAATCTTGATGGTATCCATAACTTTTCTTCTCCTTTGGAAACAAAATCAAAGCCTCTTTCCAAACATAACACATGCCCTGGTTTCCATTCTGAGGTCAACACATTCTTAAAGCATACAGATTAATTTAATTCAGTTTCAGGATAGTTTTTTTCTACTATGCAATGTCTCTCCACAGCTGTCATCCCTTTCTCATTAGCATATTTAAAATTTAAAGTTAATAAAACTTTGGCAATCTATCTCTGGGGTTCTTTATTACCCCTTTCTGTTTATTAATCATATCTTTTAAAGCATAATTAAATCTCTATAATTGCTTGTTCTGTAGGATTGTGTGGTATACCTAGAATATGTTTAATGTTGTAGTATGCAAAGAAGTGCTTCATTTTATCAGAGGCATATGCTGGAGCATTGTCAGCCTCAGTTGGACAGGTTTTCCCATAATGACTATATCTTCTAATAAATGTGTAATTACAGAATCGACCTTTTCAGAACTCACAGCTGTTGCCCATTGACATCCTGAATATGTGTCTATGGCACGGTGAGCATATTTTAATCTTCCAAACTCTGCAAAATGAAACTCAATTTGCCAAATTTAATTTCTTTGAGTACCTTTTGGGTTACTTCTTAAAGATAATGGAGTTTGGTTATATAAAGAAAAGTAGGACAGTGCCTTATAATTTCCTTGGCTTGTTGCCAAGTGATAGAAAAATCCTTTTACAAACCTTTGCTATTAACATGGTGTTTTTATGAAATTCTGAGACTTCTAGCATATTTCCTACCAATCGTTGATGAATTTCATCATTGCCTTGTCTTAGAGAGCCTGGTAGACCCATATGGGATCTGATATATGTTATATACAAGGATGGTTTCTATTCTTATTGTTTCTTGTAATTAAATAAATAACAAAGTTAATTCTGAATCATCTGGAATAAGTTCAACGGTTTCTATATGTAATATAGAATATATGTAATATATACATATATGTAATATATGTATAATATATGTAATATGTTAATAACTCTTTCTGCATATTGAGTCAGTAACTATATTAAGAAGTTCTAAAAAATCTAATAATACCAGGAGAATAGCATATAATTCTGACTTCCGGAAAGAATAATAAAGGCTTTGAGGCAATTTATTTAAATTTCCTGACTTATAATCTGCATTTCCTGATTTACTTGCTTCAGTGTAGAATGTCGGAGCTCCTCATACAGTGTGAGGAAGAATCCACCTAGGTCTTATTATTAATTATGAATGATAACTCATCAACTTTAGCTTAGTCTTGTCCCCAACTAGCTCTTATAACTTAAATTAGCCCATTTTGCTTCCTCCAAGTCTGGCTGGCAACTGCTTTTCTTCTTCCCAGCACTCTCTCTGCCAGGAAGTCCAACCTAAACCTCCTGCCTATCTATTGGCTGTCAAGCTTTCTATTACACCAATCACAGCTGTACACCTTCACACTTACACATCTCTCACAACAGGGGTTAGCCAGGAGTAAATAGGAATGGGGGCACAGACCAGGAGTGGAGAGTGCAGTGAGTTCTCTGTTTGGAGAAAGCGTCACATCTTGATGTCTGTTCTGCCTAGTACCCCTGCCTTCTAGAAGCAGCTGTGGTTACCCATGGGAATGCATGCACTAAGCGGGGTCTCTGATGGTGAGCTCAAAATGACCCGGAAACAGATGTGAAGACTTTTCTTCGGGAACGAATGAGCCTATTGAAACCCAGGTGCTGCAAACTGTCATTGCTGTGGGCTGTGACACTACTTGCAAATGATTATGTAGTGATCAATAGAAGGCGGTTTGGGCTAGATAAACGGAGAAGAGAGCAGAGGGGCCCCTCAGACTCTGACTCCCCCCTCTACCCAACAAGTAGAGCCTTCACAGTGTCAGCAGGTGCTCATGGAGGGTGGAGGAGAGCCAGGGCCCGGTGCTGCCGTACCTCACATCTTTTCCAGCTTTCTGCCTTGGGGGTTTTAGTCAGCCTCTCCCTTCTCACGCAGAGGGGTTCGTGGGTCAGATAGGACATGTACCCCGGTAGTATCATGTGTTGAGTACTTGGTTCTCAGGTGGTGAATCCAATCATTGAGAAATGGTGAGGTCGTGAGGGCTCTAATGTCATCCTTAGATTAACCCATTAATGGAGTCATTTCCTGACATCATCAGGAGACCCTGGAGGATCAGGAGGTAGGATCTGCGGTTCTCTAGGGGAACACTTTTGAAGCGTTATCTGGTCCTAGCCCCTTCCTATCATTTCTTTGCTTCTGGATGCCATGAAGTGAGTAGTTTCTGTCATGTGTTTCTTCCACCATGATACCCTTGCTTCACCTCAGGACCAAAACCATGGATCCAGCTGAACTTTAATCGTTTCTCTCAGGCATGTCACAGTGACGCAAATCTGATTACTATTTCTGGCCACGCCTGCAAAAACTTCTTAGGATCTGAGCCTTTCCCTAGGGTATGAGCCCTGGTCCTGTTCAAGCAAGGGGCTTTGTGCCCCTTCTCCTCTGTCTTCTCTGGAAGCTGGGTCTCAGGAAAGACAGGATGATCAGATCTTTTGACTTAGCAACCCCCCAAATTGTCAGCCCCTGACAACTTCTATCACAATGGTTCTCAACCTTCCTGATGGTGTGACCCTTTAGTACAGTTCCTCATGTTATGGTGACCCCCAACCACAAAATTATTTTTGTTGCTACTTCATCTCTGTACTTTTGCTACTGTCATAAATTATAATGTAGATCTCTGATAAGAAGGATATCAGACATGTAACCCCTGTGAAAGCTGGCTCATGACCCACAGATAGAGAACTGCTGCTCTAGGGAGACAGCCACTGCTTCTTGTAAACGAAAGAGCCAGCTGGAGTTTGAGCGTCAATCCAAGGCTCTTGGGAATAAGCGTGCCCAGGGTTCTTCTCTACCCTGTGTCTATGTGGGTTTTCCAGGATGCATACACGAGATATTCGGAGAGCTCCAGAGCACTCAACAACAGAGTATCAATGTAGCAAGGACGGCAGTGTTTCTCCGTCTACATCAGTACCAGTTCTTCCCGATGGCCGTTCATCATCTTTCCAATCCCAGCCTTTGGCTAAGATAGATATTTCTAGTGAGCACTAATGTCATTGAGTCCCTTGAGGCTTCAGGACCGTTGCTGTTCTCTATTGCTTGTATTTATCCATGTGTGTATGTGTGAGACCACCACGAGCATGCCGTGGCTTGTGTGTGGCTGAGAAGACAACCTTTGTAGCTTTCTCCTTTCACCACGTGAGTCCCAAAGATTGAACTCAGGTTGTCAATCAAATGCGTTCACCCGCCAAGTCATCTCCCTGGCCCACTTTTCTGCGTTTCTCTCACTGGAGGCAGTCGGCCACCATGGCATTCCTCTAGAGTGCCCCTTGGAGGAGGGAACCCTGCAGAGGAGGGCAGAGGAGTGGAGAAGATTGTGGGACACACCACTCTGACTAGTTTGGGCAGTTTTGAAGGTCATTTTTCCCCCTTTTCACCAAAGAATTTAATTAGGCTTCCACGAAGCAGTTAGATTTAGGAGCGGAACATTTTTAGCTCCCCTGCAGGGAGGGCTCATGAATATTAAAGGCCAAGGATGGAGGCAAGAAGCAGGAGCGGGCCAGCTCATACTCTGCTTGATTCCCTGGGGAGTAGGCATGTGGGTACAGGATGAGGGCATCTGCGGTCTCTGGGTGGGGCATCCATTGCAGCTGCAGTCCCATGTCACTGAAAGTCACCGTTCTTAATCAACTGGTCATCACCCGGCTTCACAGTGTGGCTGGGCAAAGGGGCCTGTTGGCTTACGGGCAAGGCAACAGCAAGAGGGACCAGTCTGGAACAGGGCACTAAACAGGGACTAGTCTGGAACAGGGCACTGAAGACCCGATTCTGAATCTCCTTTCTTGTTCTTGCCTCCCTGGGAGTGTCAAATGTCAAGGGAGTCAATAGGGAGTTTCTATAGCCCCTCTTCTAAATGGGGCCTAGCTTGACCACTTCAGAGAGCAGGGGCTGATGGGCCAAGATGGCTTAACAAAGGGGCACAAAGATGAACCTTAATCTTCTATGTGTGGAGACAGACAGGCATTCCAGAGTCCATTGGCAGAGTCCACAGGCCAGAACTTGCCATGGTAGGGTTGGATTCTTGGGTCTGAGGAATGTGAACAGGCAGAGAATGGCAGATCAAAACTCTCCAGGCTAGTAGCTGGCATTGTGAGGGCTGGCTTTCTCACCACCTCAGGACCCTCCTTGGTCAGCTCAGCAATTGATAGCAAGCAGATGTCTCCTGCAATAACCCTGCGAAACACAAATCTCCCCAGACATTTTCCTTCCCATCACCCTATAGGAGCCTCAGCCCTAGCATCTCCAAGAAAGGGGTGCATCAGGTGTGGCCTTCTGCTTCCATTTTGCAAGGAGGAAAAGGAGATACTGTGGACATGAGCCCAGCTCCACATCTTTGCCTGCAGTCATGGAGTTGGTCAACAGGAGCATTGGGCCTAGAAGGCAGGTCCCCGGTACCGGGCACAGTACGTTCCTGTTTAACCAGTCACAGTACTAATTAAGAACAGTCAAGGCCTTGGAGATGAGGTTCTGGGGTGTGTCAGAAGGAATTTAAAGTGTTGAGATGCCTGTACCCAGCTTTAAATTACACATCAGATGACACATTGGTTTGTTATTTAGTAAATTTTGGCAGTGTGAAAACCCAGGATTCTGCCTATCCATGTTTGTGGCCTAGGGTGCTCACGTCTAAAGGCTAGCCTATCATTTCTGCACCTTTGTCAGCTCAATCTCCTACTACAAAATATGGTCATTGTTTGGCACCCAGGGCTGCAGGGGGACCTCAGGACCCCACGAATACCCAAATCTCTGAGTACTCTTGTCCCGTACATTAAATGGTTTAGTGGGCCTATGAGATGGCTTCGTGGATAATGACACTTGCTGCCAAGTTTGGAGAGTTGAGTTCAAACCCCGGAACCTACATGATGGAAGGAAAGAACCAACTTTTGCTTTGACATACAAGCTGTGGCATGTATAATCACATACACATAAGTACACACACACACACACAAAACAAATAAATGCAAAAAATACTAACATGATGTAGTGTTTGTGTATCGTCTTTGGGTATTTTTATAACATCTCTCAGTTACTTGGAACACCTAAGACAATAGGTGGCGGACTGGGGTGTAGCGCAGTGGTAGAGTGCTTCCCTGTCATGCACACGGTCTTGGATCTGATCCCCAGTTTGAAGAAGAGTACCAGTGGTTACTAGACTCTATTATTTAGAAAATAGCAAAGGAGGGGAGAAGTCTGTGCATGTCCCATACAGACACAGTTTCTCAAATATTTTCAGTCTTTGGTTAGTTTAATATATGTCTAAGCACCCGGTAAGGGCTGGGCACTATGCTGTACTTTTTAGATCACACAGGTTTCAGGAAGCCAGGGTGCTGTGGAATAGGATTGCAGTCTCCTGTGAGCTGGGAGAAAGGGGCTTCTTCAAAAGGAGCTAACCTCCCGGTACTTGTTTTCTGGTGCACAAGGCCCAGGGCCAGTGTTGGTAAATGGAGCAAGGGTCAGGGTGGCCGTGCCTTGCAGTTCTGTGACCTGGAGCTCTCCTCCCTGAAGGCTGAACTTCCTTCTGTCCTTGTTCATTTGCTACAGAAGCCTCTGACTCCCTGAGCCCTAGTCTAACACGGGCTGGCAGCAGCCAGAGCTGGCCACAGGACTCAGGGCAGAGAACTGGGATAGAGACCGCTAGCTTTCTGGGTGCTGCTGTCACTTCAGCTCCTCCATAGTGACCAGCCCAAAACTATCTGTCTTGTCACCGAGCCACTGGTTCAAACCATTGAGTGATGCATGCAAGAAGTCACTAGCAGGTTGTAGGCCTAGCTGCCGTTCTGCTGTTGTGGCAGGGTATTCTGGTGTGTTGTCTCTCCAATCCCTTGTTGCTTTGGGGGAGCAGGGGCTGCACTGAGGCTCTGGGTTGTACTGTTTATGAATGCCCAAAGTCTTTTGTAGTCTTGTTATTGGCTTATTGTCATGTCTGTGACATGAGCACGACGCCCACTCTCTCTGAGCCTGCTTTCTCTTGAGGACAGCATGACACCGGCTTCGAAGCACCTGGAGTTTCCCCACCCAGTCGTAGATTTGTTTTTGTGGTCGTGTGCTTTTTCCAGCAGGGACAATTTTTCCAAGCAGCTTTACCTTCTGAGAGCAAGTCCTAAGGGACCCAAGGGGGACAGAAGCGCTGTCCAAGGCTATATTTAAGTCTCACCCCTAATCTCTGGGTGATTTGTGGCCCTCCAGGGAATCTGCTCCTGAGTCAGCAGGGGACAGGCAGGGCTGCCGATGCTGAGTAGGGGTCTGGGTGGGACGAGAAATGGCCTCATCTTCACTTTGCAGGCGCTAGACAGAGCCCCTCTGCCTGGTGCTGGGAGGCTTCCTAGGGCTTCTTCACCCCCCTCCCTGCCCCCTTCACCCTCTGGCTCACCATCTGCACACCCTGGCCATCCATCCATCTTGCCTATCTGAGTGCCCGCAGCACATGCTCCCAACCTTGTCAACTTGAAATTAAAGACTTGTTCCGCGAGCCAGGTCCTCTCCGGAGACGCTGCACTTTGATTATCCCCTTGGAAGGAGTGGAATGGCTGATTTAGTTAGTGTTTCGGATGAAGGTGTTGGGAGGCCTGGGAGGTGGAGCTGGGAGAGGCCAAGGACTGCAGGAAGCTTTGCCTTTTGGAAGAGGAACACCTGGCTGAGCCAAGGAAGCTCTGTGCCAGGTTTTTCCAGGAGAAAAACTGACCTCTGGTTTGGACGGTTATGTGCCTGCTCGGAGGGGCTCTTGCCTGCTGGTTAGATGGGCTGCCTCCGTGGGCCTGATGAAGGGAGCCAGAGACTGAGGCAAGGGCACAGTCAGGAAAGTCCTGCCATGCAAGCCGAGGACCTAAGTTTGATCCCCAGAGTATGTATACACACACACACACACACACACACACACACACACACACACACACACACACACGTATATATATGAGAGAGAGAGAGAGAGAGAGAGAGAGAGAGAGAGGGTTTCTCTGTAGCTTTGGAGCCTGTCCTAGAACTACCTCTTGTAGACCAGGCTGGCCTCAAACTCACAGAGATCTGCTTGCCTCTGCCTCCTGAGTTCTGTGATTAAAGGCAGATGCCACCACTGCCCAGTCAGAGTTCATATTTTTAAGAAAAGCTGCCGTGATTGTGTGTGTTGTAACCCCATCACTGAAAAGGCAGAGAAGTGGATCCCCACCAGTGCCCTGTGGTTTCAGTATAGATGTGGGATTCAATTTCTTCCTTCAAATTCAGCTTCAAACCTGGTTTGAAAAGATAGTTCAGTCAGTATAGAATTTGCCACCCAAGCATGAGGGCCTACATTCATCCTTAGAACCCACATAAAAAAAATCAGGCATGGGGAGGAATGCTTGTGTTTCCAGCACTGGGGAGGCAGAGACAGGAGGACCCTTGGGGATTGCTGGCCAGGTAGTGCAGCCTAAATGTCAAGTTCCAGGGAGAAACCCTGTCTTTTAAAAAAGGATGACATTTAAGGAACACTGCCCAGTGTTAACTTCTGGCCTATACACACACACACACACACTCACACGTCTACTCATAACCGATACCGTATGGCTCCCTGTGTTAGACTTAACCAAATATGGGGAGACAGAAAGCAGTGTTTCGAGGGGGTCAGTACCTGCAGAAAGGTTGGAAAATGAGCTCATCTGAAAACAGGAGAGATAAAAATATTTGGATCAAATTGATATAAACCTCTTTTTAAAACACCCTACCAGCTCTTGAAGGTATAATTAACATACAAAAAGCGACATGTTTGAAGTGTTCCCACTGATGAGTTTTGACAGCTAGACTTACAACTGTATAGAGACACAGACACGCACCTGTGAGACCATCACCTCAGTCAAGGCGGTGACAAGCACAAGACCCTGGAAAGTTCCTCCTCCCCCAGCCTGAGCAACCAGTGACTGCTGGGATAGGTTGGTGCCTGCGCTTTTTGGATAAATGAATCATGCAGTATGGGCTCTTTGAAGATGGAGAGGTTTCTCATACATAGCACAAAATGCAACAGCTTTCTGCTGCTTGTTTGAAGTGCTCACTCCTAAGTCCTCTGTGTGTCCCATGGGCCCCCCTTGCCTACACACACACACACACACACACACACACACACACACACACACACACCATGCTCTGCTGTGCCCACACTCCTGGGATTCTCTACGTTGCTTAGTCCCCTCCCTCATTTTGTCTCATTTTAATGCAGAGCAGGCCAGCTATCTTTTCGTTTCCCTGGCTTCTCCGAATCCATACCCTTAGAGAGTTATCAAGGTAATTTCTCGAACGAAAGGCTGTTCCCTCTCTGAGATCAACTTCAGCGCCAGCTGTTAGGATATATATTTCTATCCGCTGAGGCACGTGTGTGAGTGTGTGCTGTGTAAGTGTGTATCTGAACACACAGTGTCTGAGACTATGTAGGATTGCGTAGTGTATGTGTTCATCTTGCGGGCAGGGGAAAGGGGACTGACTAGGGCTGTTTTATTTATTTCATACATTTATGGATGTCTACTTGTCTCAGAAGCCAGCTACCTAACCGCTTTCATATACTGTCTCATTTAGTCCTCACAGCAAACATGTGACACTTGGATAACAATTCACTTTAACAAATGGGAAAGCACAATTTAGGCTAAATTGTCAGCCACAGATACACTAATGCACCACACAGTGGAAAGCTGGGCTGAACCTGGAAACTTGGGCACCAAACTCAGTACTCATTTTCCTGTATGGGGAATGAAAGGTGGGTTAGCTCCTCATTACCAAATTGGAAATGAGCTCATCTGAAGATAGGTAGCTGCCTGCAGAGCCATACTGAGGCGGCATCTGTGCTCACCAAGGAGTATCAGGATTGATTATTAATGTCTGTCATGGGCACGGTTTGGCGGCGGTGATGCATATATGTCCTCCTAGGCTTATATCAAGCTCTTCAGGCCTTCCCGCGGTGCAAAATGGAGGTATTACTAATGCTGTTTAGAGACCTGGGTCTCTGAAGAAGTGTCCTCAGGGTGCCCCTAGTTACTTGGTACCATACGATGTCTTATCTCCAATGGGGTTTCAGCCCCACCCAGGGTATCTAGCCCTGATGTCCAGGGTCTGCTGAGATAGCTCCCCGTACAGGCACTCTGTCTCCTGCGCTGTCTTTGAAGGCTCACGGGTCTTGGGATTGTCATCTTGTTTCTCTTTTCTAGGGCCGGGACATACCTGGTCCACCTCCATCATCAGCTCATCTACCTCACTTCCAAAGCCACCACCACTCTTGCCTCTCAGTGGCCTGTTCTCTCTAAGGCAGCAGAGGAGGTCGGTCCAGCATAGCCATGGATATTGCCACTCTCCCAAGTGCCAGTGGCTTCCATTCCCGATAGGTCTGAAGTCTTACTCCTGCCCTGGAGGGTTTCCAGGCAGAGCCTCTCCCTTCTCAGCTTGCTAGGTCTTCCCAGTCTTCCTCCCTCTAGCCATTCTGGTGGCCTTTCCGCATGGTGAACACACCCCCAGTTCAGAGCCCTGAAGGCTTCACCCTGTTTAAATGCTAACTCTGTAGAACTTTGACTCTGGACTCTCAAAACGGTCCCAGACCCTAACTTCCTTTGCAGGACTTAGCATGAAGTTACAAGATGCTAAGCCAAAGCCCCATGGAAGCTGGGAGTTCTTCATCTACCTGTGAATCCAGGATAATGCCAGGCACAAAGAGAATACCGAATTATCTACAGCAGGAGCGTGTTCAAAGTACTTAATTACTGGCATGTATTTTATAACAAGTCTCCTCAAATTGTTTATGAAACCAGAGGGAAATACAACTAATCAGCAGAAAGACTGAACATCTGGGTGACCTTGGGCTAGCCATTTAATCAGCGTGGACTTTGGTCTCCTTGTTTGCAAAATAGGACCCGTTGTTTGACCTACATACATCACAAGACAGGACGAGCTCTATCCCCAAGCTGGATCCTCTCTGGGCCAACTGGAGTGTGACTGGGAGTAGAAGGCAAGGGTCACTTTGTGATGATTATTCCTTTGTTCTTGATCCCCAGAGTGCCATCTGTGGACCCCCCCAGAGCTGCTTCTGTCCCTCCCTCTCCTGGCTAAAACCAAGGATTGGCATGGCATTTTCTAAGCAGGGAGTCTAAGTCTGATGTTCTCTGTCTAGTGTCTGGTTGTCCGTCCCCCGTCCTTGCCCTATCCCTGCCTCACGTTCCATAGAACATTCCTTCCTGAGTGTGAGAGGGGGTGCCTTAGGCATGACTCTGGGTGGCATGCATTTCCAGCGCAGGCATTAGGGGCTGTACAATAAACAGTGCTGGCAGGGAGGACAGGATGCTGGGAGGAGGATCACCCTCTCTTGGGTGGCATCAGATCCTAGGCTCTACACTGCAGAGCAGCTGTGTGGGGACAAGGCTACTTCTCTGACCCTCTCTCCTTCATGGGAGAAAGTGGATTTTAGACCAGGCATAGGCTCATTGAACTACATTCGGCAGGCGGGAAGCCAGGGGAGCAACTTTCTTTTCAAAGGAACTCATCTTGAAGTAGTAGTGTCTCAGTCATGCAGCAGTTCCAGCACATGGGCTAGGAAGGCAGAACAACTTAGGGAGCATTGTCACAGAACCCCCATTCCACCGCTGATGGCTGTGGTGGCCCTGTCCTGATGACCTTGGTGTGTCTGCCAGTGCTGGTGCTGAAGCATGTAGCTGAGACTAGGTGGTCACATAGGCTTCCTCCTGGATGTGCAACTTCACACCAGTCCTTGCCTCCTGGGGGCTGGTCTCAGATCTGTCTGATGGCCCAGGAGGTACTAGAAGCAGAAGTCCCAGGATTCTGTCTGGTACAGGAAGCCAAAGTTCATTCATTCCCTAAGCGTGGCTTTCTTAGCTGCATTTGTACCATGTGGGATCCTCATCTTCTTCCATTCTCTCCTTCTCAATGCAGGCCAGGCTCAGGTCAACCGGATAGCAATCTCCCTCACCCATCACAATGGCTACACTTAGTCCCGGAGCCACTCTTGCTAAGTCTAGCCATACTGCTCTGTGCAGTGGGAGCTCTCCTCTATTCAGAGGATGAAATTGAGCTGCAGAGATACGACACTAGACGTGACCAGGATTCTCCACCCCACAAATCAAGCCCAACCATCGTCCTCTCCGGTCCCTACTATGAGGCCGAACTATGCATCAATAATCCACAGTGATTGCAGATAGTAGTGGAGACAGTCCAGATTGAAGGGCAGTCCTTCTTAAACTCCTTTGAAACAAGGCCAGCAGTGACCCTGGGCTTTTCCAGCACCATTGGCCTAGACTCCACGTAATTCCAGAGACACAGGCGTGAGGATGGGAAATGTCAAAGAACAAACTTCCTGGAAGCCCCGCTGTCCCTCTAGAAGGGCAAAGGGCTAGCAAGACAAGTTGGATACTGGGACAGCAGTGCGGACAAACCTGAGCAAAGGAAAACAATGCATCGGTCGGTGTGGCTGCAAAGCAAAGAAACAAGAAGGTTGATAAAGAGGCAGGTGCTGCACACAGTAGCAGGGAGCATGCACGGGGTTGGGGGGCAAGGTTTAGGTGTGTGTCACTGTGAATGCTCGGGGTGGGGGGAGGGGGGCAAGGTTTAGGTGTGCGCTGCTGTGAACAGTAGTACTGCAGGGACTGGGCATAGAAGAGAGGCAGTAAGTTTTCTTTCTACCATGAAATGAAAGGGGTGTCATCTGCAAGACTGGTGTGATGGAGGAGGGTCTATGTGTTACTTTCATTGGTTAATAAAGAAACTGCCCTGGCCCTGATAGGACAGAAAAGTAAGAGGCTAGAGCTAATGGGCCAAGCAGTGTCTAAAAGAATACAGTTTCTGTGTAATTATTTCGGGTGTAAAGCTAGCCAGGTGGCGGGACGCAGCCTGCCGTTCCTTCTACACTGGTGCCCCCAGCTCTTTGTTCTGAAAAGACCCGCAGAATGGAAAAAGAACATCTCCTGAGAAGCTGAGGTGGAGTCTTCATGCACCCAGACCTCCCTACCAGAAGACAAACAGACACTTCACTACTTCAAGACTGAGGCAAAGACTGTGATTGTGCTGGTTAGCGTTCCTCAATTGGACACAAAGTACAGTCACCTGGGAAGAGGGAAGTCAGTTTGGGAAATGTTCCTCATCTGACTGGCCTGTAGGCCTGTCTGTAAGGCATTTTCTTGAGTGTTGATTGAGGTGGGAGGGCCCAGGTCACTGTGGGTGGAGCCTCCCCTGTGTAAGTGGTCCTGGGAGCTTTAAGAAGGATGGCTGAACTTAAGCCCGAGAGCAAACCAGCAGGCAGCATTTCTCCATGGTTCCTGCCTCTGCTCCTGTTTGAGTTCCTGCCTCTGCTCCTGTTTGAGTTCCTGCCTCTGCTCCTGTTTGAGTTCCTGCCTCTGCTCCTGTTTGAGTTCCTGTCTCTGCTCCTGTTTGAGTTCCTGCCTCTGCTCCTGTTTGAGTTCCTGCCTCTGCTCCTGTTTGAGTTCCCGCCTCTGCTCCTGTTTGAGTTTCTGTCCTGACTTCCCTCAATGATTGATGGATAGGGAGCCAAATTAACCTCGTCCTCAGAGAGTTGCTTTAGGCTGTGGTGTTTATCCCAGCAATAGACAGAGAACTAGGACAGTGACCAACCAACCTGGAGGGGAGGAGTCTGCCGGATGACTTCTTTCTAAGGGTGACTTGAAAATAAGAACCAAACTTACCAGTCTACAAGCGCCTACTTCTGGTCTCCGCCTGAGAGCAAGGGGGCCAAAATAATGAGGCTTGTCTCCTCTGCCTGGTGGAAACTGTAGAAACTTAATGGCATTCAGGGCCAGCCTGAGGACCAGCCTGTTGTGCGCCTTCGAGTTTGGTATCACAGTGGGCGGCACAGTGGCCTGAGCCATTGCTTAGGGTTCCAGCTAGACCAGGGATCGGTGGGCAGAGCCACTCTAAGATGAGTTCTCCAGGAAGAGCCACTTGGCTCTGGAGGACATGTCTGGGGAGGGTAACTTGGTGTTAGCAGAGGCAGACATTCATTCGCCATTGGCTGTAGATCTGGAGAAGGGCATCCATCCACCCAACAGCACTGCTGGCTCATCTGTATCCATCGACAGCCTTCAGCGTGGGATTTATCTTCATTAGAGACCTGGTGAGGCTTTTTCCAGACGAGGTCTGAGGGACAATGTCACCTTCACTCTCTCCCACCCCATAGCGGCAGCAGTGGGCAGGTGTTTGGCTGAGACCCTGGGGACATTTGAGTCCTTGTCCCTCACTGAGAGAAAAGGTCTTGACAAAGGCATTCCCAGGCAGAGGAGATCTGGCTTCAGTGTCCAGTCTGCAGCTTTCCTATACTGGGCAAGGAAACCCTAGTTGAACCCAGGGACCAGCCACTCCACAGCTTGGACTCTGCCTGGGAGGTTCTGGAAACATGAGTGCCACTCATGTGTTGAAAGCTTGGTCCCCAGACTGTGACATAATTGAGATATTAAGAGATGGAGCCCAGTGGGAGTAAGTTAAGTCATTGGGGTTGTGGCCTCAGAAATGACAGTAGGACACCAGCCTCCTTTTGACTGTAAGATGGGTGCTTGCTGGGCGGTGGTGGTGCATGCCCTTAATCCCAGCACTCAGGAGGCAGAGGTAGGCGGATCTCTGTGAGTTTGAGGCCAGCCCGGTCTACAAGAGGGAGTTTCAGAAAAGCTACAGAAAAACACTGTCTCAACAAAGGACGGGTGCTCTTCCTGGTGTCCTCCAAGTATTTGTCATTCCTGCTGTGGAACCCCATACCTGATTCTAGCAGTGCAGAGACCTGGAACTGAATTCCACCGCTTTTAGCTACAGCGGACGCATGCCCTAAGATGCCCTACTTGCCCTTGAGAGAAAAGCCACTCCTTCCGCCCAGGGTCCTTTCATATATTTGTTTTCCACCTTCTGGGGCCCCTGACTGGGAGAAAGAGATTCACTAGCCCTTGAAGCCACCTACAGAGGTCCCCAGTGCTGGAACAGTCACAGTAAGCCTTCTCTCAGCGTGGTGAATGTGCACCGAGGACTCCAGGGAGCCCAGACTCCTCCCCTCTATCTTCAAAGGTGGAGGAACTCCTGATGACTGCAGATTCACCTCCATGCATGCAATACCAAGGCTTCTAGACAACTGCAAAACACTCCCAGGAATATTCCACAGGGCAGAGGCCCAGTGAAGTGGCAGGGACTGTGGGTTGGGAATGAAAGAGATGTCAGGACAGCAGGAGGAGACTGGAAATAGTTGAGGTGGATCCCAGGCCCTAGGGCCTTGTGCCAGGCAAAGGAGGATAGGGGACTTGCTGGATTTTGATGTTAGGGTGCTCTCTGCCACAGGCTCTTGAAACCCACAAAGGACTCAGAACTGGTCACTTTTGCTCTGGCTTCAGGGTCTATCCCCAAACAATGCCAGCCCCTGTATGATCTGTTTGTTTCTGGAGGTGGCCTGGAGCAGGGTTGACAGTTGGCTCCCAGTCCCCTTGGTCCACAAGTGTGATTCACCACCTTCATGCCTGCCAGAACCTACTTCAAGAAAGGATTTGTGGTGACTTAGAGACTCTGTTTCATTCTGCCCTTCGTTTTTCTTAGTCTCTACTCTGTGAAGGAGCTCCAGCATGAGGGAGCCAGAGAAACAAAAAGGACCATCTTGTATGAAGGGTGTTGGGAGGTCAGTGAAGAGAGGACTTAAGTCAGATTCAGGTTCGTGTGGCTGGGCATGCATGGATTGCTAGAAGAGGTAAGAACTGGGCTTTGATGAACGAATAGGAGTTTTCCAGGTGAAAGGTGGATTGAGAGATGCAGAAGGTCACAACTGTGAGGGAGAACGCTGACACGGGAAAAGCCCTGTGCAGTTCCTGGTTTGGAGAGTTGAGGTTAGGGATGAGACAGAGTAAAGGCTGCTAAGGGCCTTAGGTAACCACTGAGAATCATTTTCTGAGTGGGGGATTAAGAGGGCTACTGGAGAGTTCCTAAGTAGTGGTCCTGACTCTACTTCAATAGGAACAAGCCTGTCTAGCATCCCCCCTTCTTCCTCCTGTCATCTTTTGTCCATTCATAATAACCTCCCCAACTCACCCATCCAAAGCAGGGCCGCTGGACCTCGGCATCGAGTTAATACCCAGCCCAGCTGCCCAGGAGGGAGGCAGCGCAACAAGAGAGGAAATTACAGATAAGAGTGGAGAAATGGCCGCAGCAAGATGAAGGGAAGGCAGGAGCTGGCGGAAAACAAACCAAGGTGTCAAGACAGAATCAATAACCATCACAGCGAAGAGGAGAAGATGGGATTCATTACAGAGAGTAAAACAGACATTACCCACCTGCCCACGCGGCTCGCTGCACGAGCGGAAGGAAGAACTTCCAGTGCCACTCGGCAAGTGCTGACGGTGGAAATACTTGACAACCATAACTTGGGGGGAGAGGGGGTGTGGAGGATGGCGGGAGACAGAGATGGGGCGTGTAGAGTCCAGGAGGAATGATGAAGCTCTGAGAAACACAAAGGGGCGGGAAGGACACGCAGACCAACAGATCTGCACTGGAGTCTTAATTATCTTATTCTGGGGTTCTACTCGCTGTGTGGAGGGACACTGACTTCTTATTCCTGGAGAGCTGGGTGGAACCTAGGGTTGTTGGGAAGGAGAACAAAGGAAGACAAAGGCACAGAATAACGCCAGCCAAGTGCCGAACAGATGAGAACTTAGGTCTTCATGGATGGGGCTGAGAGCTGAGCAGGCTCCAACCCGACGTATCTGAATGTGGAGAAAGAAGCACCAGAAATCTGCAAGCAGTATATGTAACCCAGGCTGGTACCCAGTGCCCTCCCTTCCTAGCCATCTGCAGGCATGGCAAAGCCTTCCTCTTACTCAGGTGGAGAAACAGACTCAGTCCCCTGCCCAGTCCCAGGAGAGGGGCTTGAACCCATGATGGTTCCTCTATAGGCTGTTATCCTGGAAGTGGGAGTTATCCTGTGTGATGGAGGGGCCCAGGCAGTTTAGGACCAGAAGGCTTTGGCATCAGGGGACTCTATCTGTTGGCAGGGTCTCAAGACCAGCATGTTAGCAGGGTCTTCCTGGATGCTGGCTTGGTGCTGGTGCTAACACAGAGTAAGAGAAAGCTGAGAGAGGAGGGACATCCAGACCTCTCTGGTGATCTCATGTATGGGAAAAGATGAGGCTCCACATTTGGGGAGAGCCATGTGCCTCCCCATCTTCAGTTGCTGGTATCTTTATGTGCCTTGCTTGCCCCTTGAGTATTTAGTGTTTTATTGTATTTAAGTCATGCAGCAAAAAATATGCCCTATTTAAAGAGGAGTTGGCTCTCAGAGAGCTGGTGAAGCTGGCCTAAGGTCATGCAGTGTTGAAGGGTATGAACCAGGATGTGAACGTAACACCCGGGTGTGAACCTGGACCTCCTGGCCCTGACATGAAGCCTTAGTCTCCTCCTCATGTTGTCTTTGATTAAGGAAGATCCCTGGGCTCTTTAGATTCTCCATTCACAGATGTCTACAGATAGTTCTATGGTGCTACAGAATCCTTCTGCAGCATCTGGAGAGTTTAGCCGCCTGCATGCAGCTCTCCCACCCCAGGCCTCAGGCCTCCCCTTCCCTGAACATTCCCTCATTCTCAGGAAGGAGGTTGCTGGGGGCTGGGACTGTAGAGGAAGGACCAAGGGCAGCAACTCAGTGGTTCCTGAAGTCATGACTCTTCAGAAACCCCTCTCACCTGCATTTGGCCCATCCCCTCCTCCTGACCCACATGGACCCAGCATCCACCTGATCTTTCTTCCCTCATCCTGGCTTTGTCTTGTTTCCTGGTCAGTCTGTTTCTCTTGGTACCCACACTTGTACTGTGCAGTCTCTACACTGCTTTGTCTGGAGATCAATGGCTTTCAGCGTGGTCCTTCAGCATGGAGCCAATGTCCACAGAGCTATTTAGTGTTCATGGAGTGACATCTACACCAATCCGCATCCTTGGCCTTTGGAAGGAAGAAAGGAATTATGGGCTGGGGAAGTACAAGAAGGAAGTCAGTCAAAGATAACAGTAAAAATCTGGTTGAAATAATGATGAGTCAAATATCACTATTTTTACTCCATTAACAGGACGGGATGCTATAGCTGGGTCCCTTTATGCCCCCCGATAGATGCTTATCTGCAGACCCACCCTGCCACCTCCCAGACAGCACCAGGTCCAAACAAGCTCCTCCCCATCCTTCCTCTTGGGACCTTGGACCTCAGGAGGGTTTGGGAACAGCAAGAGCCTGGATGACAAGAGCCTCTGCTCTTGCTCTTCCTGTCTGGACCACTCCTCCTCTCCTTCCCCGAATGCGATCATTGAGAAGCCCCCACTTCAGCTTGTCCCACAAGCCAGTCCCTCGGTACTCCTTTTTCCCCCTCCCGAATCAGTTTCTCCACAGCTTCCTTCCTACCTATAAGTGCCGTTGGAAAATGGGTTTCTCTTTCATACTTAGTGCACCCCTTGAACATCAGGTAGAGCCAAGTGCATTGTGGGCACTCCAAATATATTTGTTAAACAAACGAATATTCTTTTGATCTTGGATCATATATTTTCATGAGATAGTTTTGCAAGCTTTATATGATTTTAAATATATTTATTTTTCAGAAGTTTTTGTGCCCTTTTTCCCTCCCTCCCTTCCCCACCCCCTGCAAGAAGGTCTTGTCATTCAGTAAAGAGTAGCCTCAAACTTTCAATCCTCCTGCCTCAGCTTCCTGAGTGCTGGGATCACAGGTATGTGCCCCCACCACACCCTTTTACGTTTTTAAACTTCTGATTCACCATCTACCTCTCATTCCTATCTCTGCTAGATATGGTAATACAAATGGTGACAAAGATTAGGACATCTTCAAATATCCAACACTAGGGGTTAGAGGGAAACACAGTCACCAAGCAGCAGAGCTGAGATGATTCCATCTTTGCAAACTAAATCTGCAGGTACAGACAGCGATGTTTATCTATCAGTGTTCGGCAAATTGTTTTGTTTTTTTTCCCCCGGAAACATGAGCCTGGACATTAATAGCTGGCAGTTGAACAGGACTGCTTTGGAATCAATGATTGGAAGAAACAACAAAGTTATCGGGTTTCTTAACTGACGATCTCTCCAAGGCTGTAAATTCATTTACAATGAATATTACAATAAATATTCATTACTATGAATATCTGAATCCCCAGGAATATGAGGACTATATAATAATTTGAAAAATGTGATCAAGTTTCTGTTGCTGTTAGCATTCTTAATTTACAGCTCGAGGGACTAAAATTCTTTCATGTTTCTGCTTTATAACTCAAGAGACTGGCATTCTGGAACTTTCTTTGGGAAGTCATAAAATGCATCCATATATCCAGAGAAGAATCTAGAAGGGTGGATCTCAAGGTGCTCTCAGTGACTGCGAAGTGGGTGGGCTCCTCATTTTTTCTCATCTGTTCTCTGTGATGTTCATTTAAATATTCAGTAAAATCATTGGATAAAAAATGAAACAAAGCTCTGAAAGAAGCTATAAAGACTTGAAAAACATTCGATTTGGGGTCCTTCTCTCTCCTTTTAAAACATTTATAATTTATTTTAACTTGTTCTACTTGGCTTTTTTGACAATGTTGTCTTTAATTTTTGTTTTGAAAATTAGCTTAAAACTAATTAGACGAAAGATTTCAATGAACAGTTTGGGGTTGGACTTTAAAAAAACAAAAAACCGAAACCAGTTCATCATTCTAACTAGTTATCTCTGAACCAAATTGAGCAGGGAGTTGGGAGGAGGGCTTGGGAGTAGCGGTGAGAAAGAGAATGGAAACAGATGAGGCAGAAAGAGAGAGAGGGAACAGAGAGACCAGAGGGGGGATGGGGGAGTAAAAAGAGAACTGGGGGGAGGATGGTGAAGTCAGAGGGAGGGGGACAAGACATGGGACTCTTGTCACGCTGAGGACAAGGTCACTGGTGGGTAGAACACTTGCCCTCAAAGACTGAGTGCCTGGGGGTCCTGGATGTTCCTGGGTAGTCCTTCACCAGCAGGGGATACAGTGGGTGGGGGAACCAGAGCAGCCTTCCCCTGGTTAGGCTGAGGTGGGCAGCAGGGAGAGATGGGGGTGGAGTGCGGAGGGTTGGGGTGGGTAAGGAGGGCTGGGATGGATAGGGAAGGCTAGGGGTGGGAAGGGAGGCCTGGGTTCCTTGCCTTGTTCCAAAGTTACATCTGCATCCCAGGAAACACAGCTGCTGTAAAAACAATCTTTGTCATAAATAGACAAAATAGACCCAAGGAAAAATACAGAAATATTCTGGTTCACCAGCTTCACCTAAGATGGAGGGGCATCAGTTTCCAGCACCAGGGAACACGTATTAGCACTTTGATGTAGCAAATGATGGAGCTTATGCAGGGCTTAAAGCTGTCCAATCCCCACCCCAGGGCACAGCCTGTGTCAGAAACCATGACGATGGTCTCAGAAGGTCACTTGACCTGCGCAAACTGTCAGTGACCAGTGGTCAGCCTGGTCTTTGTTCCCTGAGGGTCCCTGACACTCCTCCCCAATCGCGGGATCTTTGCCTGGTGTGGAGATGTGCAGCCCACTGCGCTAATCCCTGGTTAATATTCCATGCCTCTGCTGGAGGGCCTAGATGGTGTGTGTGTGTGCGGTGATACAGAGGCCTGTAATTGCTTAGGTCTGTCCCCTGGGGCCTGGAGAAGATAGGCAGATTGTTGTTAACTATGATAGTTGCCCATGGATCACCCTGGGTCCAGGGCCTTCAGTTCCTATCACGCATCTGCTGCTCCTGACTCAGTGCCCCGTTTTGGGCAGAAGGGAGCAGGGCGTGGCGATGGGAGCCTCTGTTCAAGCCAGACCCAAAGGCTGCACCTCTGTGATGTGAACCCTGTGTGTGCTGCTGCTCCCTGGGCAGGTGCCAGTCCAGAAGGGAAGGCAGAAATCTAAAAGATACACAGCCAGCTAAAGCTGTGGCCAGGGATGAAGTGTGGTAGAGGCCAGTGAGAGGAAGGAGAGGGGCAGAGGCTGTGTGAACTGAAGAGCTGAGATTGGGAGGCAGAGCCTTCTGGGGGCACTGAGGGAAAGGTTCGGTGAGAGGAGTCACTCCCCTCCCCTCCCTTCCCCTCCTCTCCTCTCCCCTCCCCTTCTTTCCCCTCCCCTCCTCTTCTCTCTCCTCCCTTCCTTTCCCCTCTTTTTGTGTGTGTGTGTTTGTGTGCATGCACACGCAGGCATGTGTGTGCACGTGTGCACACATACATAAATTCCAGACTCCCCAACCTATGCCACTCATCAGTATAGTCCAGAATCTAGATTCCAAGAACTAGACCCCTTTCTTCAAACCTTAGCGGTGTCTTCCTGCAGTGTGGCCTACATGCATCCTCTCATCCCAGCTCCGTCCGTGCCATGGCTTCCTCCTTCACCAGAAATTAGTTATAGCGCTCACATGAGTGGGTTACTGGGATTCAGGGAAAACATCCAGGTACTGGTGGAGAACAGAGTCTCAATAAATGCTACCCAGGACAGCATCATGGATACCACATGATCTGTCAGCATGCACCCCAGTGATGCTCAGATGAGAAACTGCTTTATAGAAAGCTGGCCTGGGGTGCCCACTCATGCACCTTGCCAGGTTCTACCTCTGTCTCCAGGAGGGCTGAACCATCCCACTGTACATACCCTAGGCAGCAAGGAGGACAACAGCAATTCTTAATGCTCCAAGCTGTGACATGGGAGTAGGTCTCATTGCCTGCCACCCCATCTTGCTCTGAGTTGGCATAGACGCTAGCTCATGACAGAGGGCAGTGGTTTGAGTGACGACTTCAATTCTAACTCTTTTCGATAATGCAGGTCTGGAAAGCCACATACTTTAAAACTGTCCCTGGATCATAGATCAGTTGGAAGAGGCCCAGTCTAGCTCAGTTAATAAGCTCTGGAAACATCATCCATCACAGGGGACCCCCTCCTTAGGGCTCCCAGTGCCGACTCCTGGCAGAAATGAATGGATAGGCCACCACTCTGGGCAGAGCCCTTCAGTCTGTGTGCTCCTTGCCTCCTTGAGCCTGAACTTGGACCTTGCTGAGCTGAACACCCCTAGGGTGGAGGCAGAAGGCAGATGGGTAGATGGGAGCAATGAAGTGTCATTTTGAGGGAGGAGGTTGGTGTCTCTCTTGGATGTGCCTAAAAGGCTCTACTCCTTTCTGACTCCCCCCGGGCCTTTGAGGTGGTAGGAACCCTCAGTGAATTCGAACGCTGCTGCAGAAGCCCTGTAGGGATCTACTTGATGCACCTGGCGCACACGCAGGCAGAGTCCCGTGGAGACTCTGTGGCTCCAGAGACACCCTCCTGTGATTCCTGCTAGGTGGGAGCTGCCAACTGTTGAAAGGCAAGTTTTGGAGGATTCTCTCCCTCAGAATCCTCCCCTGGAAGCTCTCTGGTCAACAGTGACATCCCCTTTGATGGAAATATCCTGAAGCCTGTGGGTCTGTCTTTCCTGCTGTCTCCCATACCCAGCCCTACTGGCAGCCACTCGAGGACCCCCTACACCCATATAACCCCCCTCAAGACTGTCACTTACTGTCCTTCCACAGCCCAGCCTACTCATTCTATCAGAGGCTTCTTTGAAGCACGGACACCATCCTAATGACATTCCTTCTGAAACAAATCCATTTCCAGCAGCTCCCACCACATAGGGAATTATTATTATTATTACCAAGGTTCCTGGCCTGGTGTTCAAGCCCAAATGACTAGGCAGGGTATTGACTCTCTAGCCTAAAAGCCTTGCTCAGGCCAACTGGGTCTTCTTGCTCTCCACCCTTTGTGTATTTCAGCTTTGTTCATAATACTATGAGACTCTCTTCTCTTCTCCACCTTTTCAAAACCCTCTTCCCTCTGCAGTTCCCAGTTGAACTCTTGCCTCCTTCATGAAGCCCTCTTTGACCACCCCAATACAGCCCCTATTTCTAGAGCTCTGGTCACATGTACTATAGCTGAACTATCCCTGGGCACTTGGCGGGTTGCTGGTGTTGTGTTGCCAGGACTTAGACATGTTCTCCTTACCTCCTTCTTCTTTTGATACATGGTTTGCTTTTGTATTTCCTACTCTGCCCCCATGTTCGCATGTCCATGTGTCTCTCAGGCATTGAAGTTACTCTCCCTGGACCTGGTGACTCTTGGGAAGTTAACACAGTTAAATAAGATCCAGGAGGCAAGGAGCACACTGTCCTTGTGCTCTCAGGTCCTCGTAGCGAGCTTGGCGCAGGCTGGACAAAAGATATTGGCTGAGTCAGATTGCTTTGAACTTCATCTTTTCCTCTTCAATGTCATTCGCTGCTTTCTGACTTGTGTTATAAATGATATTCTCACTCTGCAGCCTGCTCGGAGTGTTGTTTCCCCAGCAACATCTCGCAGGGTACCTGCTGTAAATGCCAAATACTTCGATGAACCCAGAAGAAACCTTGAGCCATCTCAGGAGTCTGTCTACCAAGGGGAACCCACAGGAGGATTGCCAAGTGGGACGTGCCACCTGAGCAGGCTTCAACAGCCCCCAGATACATGTATACCACAAGCTTTCTATCCATTCTTACACTGATGGGTGTGTGGGTATCATCCACATCCTGGCTCTTGGGAATGATGCTGAAATGAACTAATATTCTGCCTTAACATGGGAGGAAGTCCTGTCCTATAGGAAAACATGGATGAACTTTGAAAACACTATGGTAAGTGAAACAAGACAGTCACCAAAGGACAAGCACTCCATGGCCCCACTTGGATGAAGTATCTACAATAGTCAAACTCACAGGAGCTGGAAATGGACAGGATGGGTTCCAAGGGCTCAGGGAGGAGGCAATGAGAAATTGATGTTTAATGGATTTAGACTTTGTCATACAAGGTTCAAATTCTAGATGCCCACTGCATACCATTGTGCTTATCACTGGCAATGAGTTGTGTACTAAAAAATTAAGACAATACATCTTGTGCTATGTGTGGGGATTTCTGTCACAACAAAAACATAGTAGCATATATAAAGCAATTAAAAACACACCTGTCTGTTCTTAAAAACCTGGGCCCTCGGCCCGTCCTACCTTCTCCCTTTCTTGCCCCAGGACCATCTGCAGCTTAGCAGCCCTGTGTCCTGTTAAGAGCCCTAAGCTGCAGCTCTCTGCCTCTGCACCTGTGTAATGTTTGCAAAATTACTAGGCCCCTTCCCCCAAGCTTCTTTATCTTTGAAGTGGATTGCATGGAGCTAGCAGCCCTGGCTCCACCACAGAGCTTCTATGAGACTCTGATGAGCTCACTCTTGAAGAAAGCACTCCATAAACACAGGTTGTTATTATGATTCGGGTGGGATTTCTGGCCAGATGGAGACTGGGGTCAGAAGCAGTAGAACTTCTCTCATTCACTTGGTTTAAATTAGCAGCAATTGAGATAGTTCTACAAAGTAACTGGGAACGTGGGCTGCCTGGGGGCTGTATTTAGGAATGGATTCAGCCAAAGTACCCAAAATAGCAGTGGCTTCTATAGATGGGAGTTTACACTGCTCTCACATGAACATCTGGAAGCTGCAGGGAATGTTGAAGAGGGAAGCAATGGCCCACACACTCCTCAGGGATCCACAGTTTTGGCAGTCAGCTATTCCAAAATCCCCATGGTACCTCTGTCCTCAGTGTTCAAGATGGCTACTACCATCACCAGGAAACATAGTTTGGTCATGTTTGCCTCTGAGACAGGAAACTGGTCATATTTCTCATTTCTGAAATCTCTTCCCTGAAATTTAAGGTGTCCTTGTTTCACATGGCTTCTGGAAGGAAGGGGAAAGTAAGAAAGGACAAAGCTTTCGAAGGTCAGGAAGCCTGCTATGCATATCTGTTTGCATGCCCTTGGTCACAACTTGGTTCCATTGTTACACCTAGCTGCAAGGGATGCGGATGGGATAGGCGGATCTTGCTCTCTGGTGACTATACATGCTTATGAAAGTTCTATCACTGGAAAGAGAGAAAAATAAACACTAAAGGGAAAACCAGCAGCTGCCATGGGAGCAAAGGGAGGTGGGGAAGGAGGAGAGGTTGGCCAAGATCCCCATGTCTTTCTGTTGAATATCCAATCCCTTTATTACTGTATTTCTTTAAGCCAAAGGCTTGCAGAGAAGGTGACAGTTGATATACATAGCACTGGGAATTTCTTGTCAGCCCCTCCACTCCTACAGACTAAGCAGCCACCTGGATGCCCCACATTTGAGGATGGGGACTTCAGGAGTGAGGAACTGCACCAGTTTCTTGCTTCAGAGGCAAAAGTGGTCAAGTTGCATTTTCTACTAAAGTAGGAAATATTTTAAGTGATAAATACTGCGTGCATACCTAGCTCTAGCTGTCTGTCTGTTTGGATACCTTGACTGACTTAGGAGTCATGTAGCGAGTACTTGGAAGTGATAGTTCCCCCACATCAGCATCTGTGTTTTATAAAAGAGGAAACAGAGGCACTGAGACACCAAGACACTTGCCCAAGTCATGCATTCGGTTGGTAGGTGCCAGCTGTGAACTCGGTATCTTTCCTTCCTTGCTCACATCCTTATCATCTGCCTGGATGCTCTTCTGTGTCTTGGTGTCTCTGTTTAAGGGTGACTCCCTATACTCCTCCTCTGTGTCTCTCCTAATATCCATTTTCTGGACTAGAAGGTCTTTTCTAGAGCCCTGCACTCTTCAACATTCTTCTGAAGTTTCCCTTCCTCCAGAAAGGCTCCCGTCACTGACCCACTTGGACTGGTCAGTGTCAACCCAGTGACTTTGTCCAGCTGCTGCTGGTTGGATTGGGTTGTTTTCCTAGACAATTGAATATGTACCCACTCTACAATTGTGAGAGATGCCAACACTATGTTGATGACACAGAACTCCACTTCAAGCCTGCAGCTGAGACCCAGGCCCACTTTTCTTCTCTGCTGCCTGCTCCTGGATGTTCAATGTCATCACATTCTTGGCTTTTTTGTCATTGTTTGTGACAGGGTCTCTTGTAAGCCAGGCTGGCTTTGACATTTTATCCTGCCTCCACTCTCAAGCACAGGAACTTTGCCTTCTTGAGCTATTTCACCGCCAAACCTATTTGATTCAGCCTCCTATTTCTAGGCCAGAGGTGTCTCCAGCTCACTGACTTTTGAGTCAGAGACTTGGTCCTCCTTCTTTCTGTCTCCAACTCAGAAGTCCCAAGTGATTCTGCCTCTATAGAGGTTCTCAACCTGTGGATTGTGACCCCTTGGAGTGGAACAACACTTTCATAGGGGTCACCTAAGGCCTTTGGAAAACACAGGTAATTACATTACAGTAGCAAGATTACAGTTATGGAGTAGCACCACAACATGAAGAACTGTATTAAAGGGCCATAGCGTTGGAAAGGTTGAAATCCACTGGGCTAGAGTTTCTAGTTGAGCAAGGGTGTGGATAGAATTGATGAAGATGGGCCAGCAGTCAGCCAGTGAGTAGAGCTGGGCCACGAAGAAGTTTGATTATGATAGGTAAGGGGTGAGAATCAACCCCACTAGAGTGCACCTAGAGACCCAGTAAGGCGTGTAGGGTGGACTTGGTGTTGGACATTGCAGTCTTGCTAAAAGCCCTCCAGTGCCCCTTTACCTTAGGACCGCTCTACCCTTGGGGTGCAGAAGGTCGCAGGTGGGTTAGGAGAAAGGGCTGTCTTAGCCCAGGCTGGGGAAATTGGAAAAGTCTGGATTGAATAAAACTGAAAACCTAGTGGGAATCAAAGGCCAAAATGAAAGGGGATCGACAAACAGATTATGGACATGAAAAGCGCCCAAAACAAGTATGCTAGCTGGAGCTGGAACTTTCCTGGGGACTCATGTTTTCAGCACTTCAGCTATTCTGGGAGGTTGTGAAACCTTTTGGAGGGCTTGACTGGTGAGGAAGTCACAAAGAGTGAAAGACGATGGCCCAGCCCCTGGCTCTGCACCACTCTCTCTGTTGCTGCTCCTCCATGACGTAAGCGTCTTCACCACAGGCTCTGCTCCATGAACTCTGCTATGCCCCTCCTGCTGTAGTGAACAGAGATCCTCTGAAGCCACGAGCCAAAATAAACTATGGCCCCCATGTAGGGAACTAAGGAAGCCCTGGGTGAGCAGGTAAAGCCTATGAGGTCTTCGGTGAAGGTGAATTATTGACAAGGACCAATACCTCAGAGACATGAGGACTGGTAAAGCCTTCCTCTGGTCAGTGTGCGACGTTGGCAGTGTGAACATCAGGAGCCTCCTCATGGATGCCCATAGCCTGAGACTGCTTCCCTCAGAGACCTCTAACTATCTAACTCCTCCTTCCTCTGCCTTACATAACAAACGGGCCGAGGTTCCTGGTTGTTTTTGTAGTAATTGGTGCCCTCCATCAGGGTGAGCACAAGCCACTCCCAGCTTCCCTGGACCTATGTCTGTCTGTCTGTCCTTTATTTCCTGCTCACCACAGTCAGGTTCCCAGGACCAAGCCCTGCTGGCCGCAGCTCTCCCACAGCGTGGTATCTGGTACTTTATCACAGCAGTATAAAAGCAGCCAATGCTACAGCTGCTTCTTCTTGTTCAGCCGTTCCCGGCTTTGCTTTTACTTCTCTGAGTAGGTGAAGACCCTCTGCCACAGCCACCAGGTGCACAGCTCACCTTTTTAGTATTTATAATTTACATTTGACATTTGGAAGCTGTGATTTACACAATTGACTACTAGATGAACGCTTGTCTTCTTGTTTAGGCTGAAAAAGCTACCTGAGGGCAGGGGTCACTTCTGTCTTGTGTTAGGAAGGAGGGAAGGAATGGATTAAACGAATGGATTAACGAGTGTCCGGAATCCCAGAGGTAAAGGAAGAATAGCAGAGAAAGTGATTAAGGGCAGGGATGAGCCCCTGGGACACTTGTTTAGCACAGGGCTCTGCTCACATCTGAACACACACGGGGGTGGGGGGATCCTGGGGAGATGGGTCCAATCAGCAAACTGCTTCCCTTGTAAGTACCAGGACCTTATTTTGACCCCCAGATCCCACAATCCAGATGTGGTGACGCATACCTGTGATCCCAGAGTAAAGGGAAGAGGGTAGATCCTTGGGGCTCACTGGTGAGCTAGCCTGGTCTAATCAGCAAGCTCAAAGCCAATGAGAGAGACCTTATCTCAGCAAACAAGGTGGCCAGATCCTGGGAAATGATGCTTAAAGTTGTTCTCTGGCCTCCACACACACACACAGGCACACATGCACCTGCATACACATGAATGCACATGCCAAGACCGGGCTCTGTGTGTCAGTCAAGATGCTGCACATGTGTGAAGCGGGGAGGGGTTCATGGGCACTCTTGCCATCTGCGACCTTTCACGCCCAGCTCCTGTCCCTCAATCCTGTCAGCAGCTTTCTTCATCTGTCTCCATCCTGTATCCCCGAAGCTGCTGATGCCTCTGAAGTGTTTATTATTTGATATCCCTGAGACTTTATTCATATTCTCCCCTCTTTACTTATGCCGTTACCTGTGGGGAATTTTTGCTTGTTTCCCCAAACCGAATTCAGAGGTCACTTTCTCTGATGGCCTTCCAGAATGTCCCCAGACTTTCCCTCCTCCTCTTGTTCTGTACAGCATAGGAAGATAGTTCATAGACAGGTCAGTCTATGAATGAGCCAGACTCCTCTCTTCATTGTGCCACTAGCAACGGCCACAGCACTTAGCACATAGCAGGTGCCTACTGACTGGGCGGATAGGTGAGTTCGCGAATGACCATTGTTTTAAGGGTTTGTCACAGCAGGAAGAAGAAATGATTACTTTGGCTCATGGTTTCAGAGTTTAATATCATGGTCTATTGGTTTGGGTGCTTTGGGTCTGGGTGGGGTTTGCAGCGTGTCGTAGCAGGGGCATAGGCAGTGCAGACCACTTCACCTTGTAGCTGGGACTCTGATGAAAGGGAAGAGACCCACATCCTGTTATATCTCTGAAGAGCACATCTCACCAAGCCTCCCAATAGGCCCCACCCCTAAAAAACTACACTTCTGCTTAGGAGTACCATGCTGGGGATCCGGAGGGGAACATTTCAGATCAGACCAGAGCATCATGTGCCCCAGGTGTCTGAAAACAGTGTGGATGCTGTCCAGCCTGTCCCCTCCCCCACATGTGCTCATAGTTCTCACACCATGGGTCCTGATTTTCTCCTGAAAATTGTGGCCACTGCAGAAAGAGTACAGTAGCTAACGGTGTCAGGTGTTTGGACCCCTAGGGAAGGCAGTAATAAGGCTCTGAGGGCTTCTGACAATGTCTGAAATAGCCCCGAGGAAATTGTGCTGTCATCTGCGCCCAGGCTACACAGCCGAACTAAAGCACCGTCTTTCTCTGCTCTTAAACCAGGATGGTGTCAGCTCAGCAGCACGCTACCAGTGGTTAGCTCACGCTAGCTGGGAGCTAAGATTGGCTGTGGATGAAATCATAGGAGTCCCCAGGGGTTGTGAAAGGCAAAACAATAAAGGGAATCCTGGGAAGTTAAGAGTTTGGAACCCCCACAGCAGGGAAAGAGCTCTGGGCTTGGAATTTAGGAGACACAAGAACCATCATAGCCGTAGCTCAGCAAGCCACCCAGCCGCTCTGGGTTCCAGAGCCCACTCCAGAAAGGTGAAAACTACCATAGGATCACAGGTAGCAAAATTATTTCTCTTGGGGGGTGGGGGTGGGGTGGCTCCACTGGCAAGAGCACTTGCTGTACAAGTGTGAGGTTCTGAGTTCAAATCCCCAGTACCCACATTAAAAGTTGAGTGTGGCCCAGTGAGTACAACTGTTCCTCAAGTCTGTCCGAGACAGGAGGATTGTTGGGGCTAGCTCCTGCCAGTCTGGTTCCAGGTTCAGTGAGACACTGTCTCAAGAGAATAAGGTAGAGAGTAAAAGATCAAGATGTCAGATATCCCTCCTCTGGCCTCTACTACGTGTGTGCACAAACACACACCTGCACATCACACACACACACACACACACACACACACACACACACACACACACTCCATACCCCTCATGTGTACAAGCATGTGCACCCACAGAAAGTGTTTCCCAAAGGCAACCTACTTCCACCCAGTCTGGGAAGTAACCATAGACAGACAGGTGGAGTGGAGAGAGAAGGCATTCAGGGAAGTGGAGACTGCCCCCTGCAGGTAGAGTCTGGAATTAAAGAGTAGTGGGGTTGGAGTGCAGGGTAGATAGGTAAAGGAAAGCAGGTCCCCCGATGGCAAAGGACCCTGAAAGCAGGCTGAGCAATATAGACTGTGCTACTCAAAACTTAAGAGGCAAATGCAGGAGAACCAGGACCTCAGGGCTGTGCAACAGGAAGTCGACTGAGACACTGGGTGGTATCCTGAGCACAGTAAATCACAAAGCCCACCCCCACAGTTACACACTTCTTCCCAACAAGGCCATACCCACTCCAGTAAAGCCACACCTCCTAATAGAGCCACTCCCTAGGAGATTATAGGGGCCAATTATATTCAAATCACCACAGGGACCAAGGAGTAGCACAGGATTGCACCTCAGAGCCACCAACCTACCTCTCTCCAGATCTCTCTTGAAACATGGTATCTTGGTGTCAGTCAACTTTTTGTTGCTATGACAAATACACAAGGCAATCATTTTAAGTAGGAAAGATTGATTTCAGCTTACAGTTACAAAGATGTCTGTCTCTGGTCACCTCAACTTGTCACTATGGACCTAAGGTGGCCCTGTTGGTTGTAGTGGGAGCTCATGGTGGTTGAGAAGCATCAAGACAAAGGCTGGATGGAGCTGGGTCCCACCATCCCCTTTGGGAGCACACCACCGGTGACTTGAAACCAAGTAAAAGGCTTCCCTCCAGGAGATTCAGCCTCCATGAGCTGCTGCTGGGATCAGCCATCCTCACCATAGCACGCAGGGGGATAGTTTTACTTCCTGTTTGTGTTGTTGGCCTTCCTGGTTGGTGAACTGTTTTTTCTACTTGTCTTCTCTGTCAGCCTGGTAAGATAACTTCCCAGCACAGCTGTCCCCAGCCCTATGATTGAACCTGACCATCCCTACAGGCAGGAAGTAAGCCCCTCTTCACCCAGGAAGCACCAAGTGCACCCCATGGCCACAACTGATGTCCTATTGGATCCCGGTCTGCTATTTGTACCAGCCAGCGGCCCTCTATCGCCCTCCATGTCCTCTCAGTGCCAACAGCGATAAAGATGATAAAGGTGGCATTGTGTTGGGGAACAGGGAGAGTTTCCAAAAGACCAGTCAAAGCATCTGAGTGGAGACACAACACAGAAACCGCCTCAGAAATGAGGGTCACGTCACTGAAATGTCCAGAAAAGGAAGTAGTGTCAGATGCCCTTAGTCCATTTCTTGAAAACAGAAGGTCCTTTTAGCCACCCCTCCCACTTGCTTGTCCCATTTCCAAATTGCACCCCCCCGCACCTCCCCGCCCTCATTGCTCCCCGCATTCCACCTGAACCCAAGGCAGGAAGGGTAAACCCAGCTGGTGAGCTAAGCAGGTGGCAGTGTGACTGCCAAAGTGACCTCCGTGGGTGGGCTCAACAACAGGACCGCGGGACTGTCTGCCTCCATCAGGTGACCACGTCCTGCCTGTATTAGCAAGCTAGATAGTGTCTGCTGGCCGCTTTGTCTCCCCAGGGCTCATCCTAGCCCTTTGCTCTGCAAGTTTCTTGCCTCTTCTGGGCTTTCACCTGTAAATAAAACAAGATAAAAGAAGGCTTTCTGCTTTTCAAACGCTGACAGGAGCAGCCTGGTAAATTACCTTCACACTTTTAAATAGAACTAGAAAGGTTTGGGTGGATTGCCTCGCCTAACACAGAGGCACTTTTCTCCTGTGCTAGAGGCCCCAGATGGGATAATGAGCGCGTTTTTATCTGTCTCTAAACAGAATGCAAAGAGCCTGGATTTAGACTAACTTCCCTTCACAGTATTTCAGTATTTCGAGGAAAAGGTTGGTGTGGAAATGGCTTGGGTGTCAAGGACTGAAGGCTAGAGCCAGTTTGCTTCAAACAGACAGGAAGCCTCCTCTGGGGCTAGGAAGTTTGCTTCCTGTGTGCAGAGATCCCGTTGCAAATACCATTTGTGTAGAGGCGTGTGTGGGTGCATGTGCATGTGTATATACATGTGTGTGGAGGTCAGAGGTCAGCCTTGGGATGTTCCATAGAAGATACTCACTTCATTATTCATTTCGGATTTTTGTTTTTTTGAGGTGAGAGCTCTTACTGGTGGGAGCTTAGGCTAGGCTGGTTGGCTGAGGAGTCTCAGGGATCCACTTTTCTCTGCCTCTCCAGTACTGGGGCAACAGGTGTAGGACTATAGCCAGTTTTTTCTTCTTTTTTAAAAATTGATTTTATTGAACTATACATTTTTCTCTGCTCCCCTCCCCTTCAACACTTTCCCATGGTACCCGTGTATAGCCAGTTTTTAAAATTACAATCCAGTGCCTATGAAGGCCTCTGATTTGCTACATAGCTAAGGCTGGCCTTGAACTCAGGATCTTCCTGCTCCCACCTCCCAAGTGCTGGATTATAGGTATGCAACACCACCCTCGGCTTATCTAGCATCCTCGGCCTTATTGTCTATATTACAGGACCGGGCAACAACAACCTAAAACTGTTTTGTCGGTTAAAGAGAAGTATGTGACCCTGACACTTTAGTGGTCTTCCCTCCACAAGGGTATCAGCAGGCACCAAGAGACGGAAAGGCCTCGGGTGGGCCCCTCTGAAGTGTCTGCGGACAGGTAGGGGCTACTTTCTGAGAAAAAGGACTTTCAGAGACCCTCTCAGAGAGTTTGACAGAGGCTGGGAGCTCTGGTCAGAGAGAGGTAGGTGGCCTTAGATAGCAAGGAGGGTCCTGGTTTCAGTCAGGGACAATGTAGACCTTCAGTGAAAGCCAGCAATGCTGAAGGCTCCACACCAGGACTGAAGGGAGGTGCACTCTGTGCAGGCATCCTAGAGGGGCCTCACACCAAGGAAACTCCTGGAGCGAGAACCCTCCTATGCCTGTGTTGCTGGTCTCCCGGTAACACCTTCCCTGGCCTCTGTTTCCCCCATCTTCACCCTATCAGACCTTAGAGGAGGTCCGCACAGAAGCCGATGAGTCGGGGAGGAGGGAGCATAAGAATGGACCAAGGGACAGTGTGACCTTTCACCAGGCTCCTCAAAAGGGGACAGCCTGAGCAGGCCTGGGGTTACATGAGGCAAGAATCAGAGGCTTCGGGGGTGGCTTGTTTCGTTCTGTTTTTTTTTCTGCTTGTGTGCCCTAGGAATGGACCCTAGGGTCTTGTGTCTTCAAAGTGTCCTGTCACTCAGTTATATCCCCGATTCTAATTTATAAATGTGAGACTAACTCCTACATTGATGAGACTTTCCTAAGAGGTGTTTCAAAGACCAGGAAAGGGTCAGTAGAGGGAACCGTGTGTGTGTGCGTTTGTGTGGTGTGTGTATGAAGGAAATACAGTCCTACTGACTGATTGTGTGCGCGCACGCACGCTCCCAGAAAACAAGGGAGGGTGCCACAGCAACTCCTGAGGAGGTGGCCTCTGCCACATCCCCCCCCCCCCCCCCCCCCCCCCCCCCCGTGTGCGGCCTATCTCGGTTCAGTGTGGCAGGGAAGGGGCCGCCTTATATCTGTCTAATCACGATGCAGCACATTTCCACCCTCATTAGAAGATAAGTCAGATGCAAGGGAGTTGAGAGCGAGAGAGGGCGCAGCTATTAGGCTGCTCCTTTTTCTGCGGTCTTTGCCTGGGGTCTCCTCCCAGCATGCCGTGGTCGGATCAGGCAAAGGGACGGACCCTTCGAAGATTGGTCTTTGAGTTGTGACTTTTTTCTTTCGTTTTTTATTTTACTTTGAATGTTCATTAAAATTTTTATTCTCAATGTCCAGAATTCCAGACATGTGCTTGCCTTTCCATTTGCGTTTTGAAAGACCCCCAACTCCTTCAAAAGCCAAAATAAATTCTCTCTCTTTTAATCACAGCTTATTCCTTAAATGAGCCACAGAAATTGAGAATTCACAATACTTATTTCCTGGGTGAATTTAACTCCTTCCGGGACACTCGTGTTTTTAGTATTCTTTTGTCATTACAGAGGCTCTGGGATGGAGGGTAAAGGGAAGAAAGATGAGGGGTGTGGTGTGGAGTGTTAGGAGCTCACAGCTCACAACAGGCTGGCTAGTCACTAAAAGAGAAAGGTGTTCAGAGAAGGGACAGGGGTCAGTGAAGTTGACCAAAAAAAAAAAAGATAGAAGGCATTTGGTTAGAAGTGAGAGTTGGGTAGTAGGAGAAGTCCCTAGGAAGCTGTAATTGGTAAACAAGCTCAACCTCAAAGCTTTGGTCCTCTGAAAGGGTAGAGCCCTAAAGTCTCTCCCACTTCCAGCCTCAGGCTGCTGTCTCTGGCCTCTGTGGATCACCAGAAGATTGCCTCTGTCTGAGAGCTCTTCCTCATTCTGTTCCCATTCTGGTGGACCCAAGGTGGCCCTTAACCACGTTCTGTCCCACCAGCCTAGGGACTCCTATGAAGGTTGCTTTCAGAGAATCCTGAGCATGTCCATCGGGAACACTGTTTTGAAGTCAGAATAAGAAACCCTCAAGGGATTGGTAGCAGGGGCCTGCACTTGCCTGCTTTTATGAGAAATGAGTATATGCTTGGGAGAAACAAGTAGTAAGAGATTCTTGGAAATGGTCTTGGGTCCCTGGAGTGCCCATTATACATATCATCTCAGTGAGCTCAGGCTGTGCATGCAACGAGGGAGGGGCACAGGTCTCGGTACATAGACCATCTCACAGGTCTCCATAAACTACCATGGTGATTATCTGACCCTTGTTCTGTGGAGGCCCAAGGGTCATAGACTCATGATTGCACTCAGTAGTCTCTGCAAGCCACGTTCTGAGAGCTGTGTGGGGCTGGGTGTGTGACTCTGTGGCAGAGTCCCTGTCTACTTTGCCCAAGACTCCAAAAAAGATGGGGTTGAGAGAGAGAAACTGAAATTGTGCAAATTGGTTTGAGATTTCATTTTGCTCGCAGAAACTTGGGTGTCCTTGAAAGAGGAGCCTTTCAAACACATGGATGGCTGTGAAGACGCTCAGCAATAAATAATCCGCAGGCCAGCAGGGTTACAACTGCTGAACTCTTGGAAGCAGGAGGGATTCTGAGCTCTGACTTCTTAGAGCTAGGCAGGATGAACAAGGAAGATGTCTTGGTTTGTCTGGGCTGCTGTAGAAGAACACTGGAGCCTGGAGAATTAGAAACCACCAAGACTAGTAAACCCTGGTTCTGCAGGCTGGCAAGTCCACCATCTAGTTGCCAATAGATTGTCTGCCTGGCAAAAGTCTGCTTCCAGGCACAATACCCAGCTATCTTCTCATTACATCAGCACACAGCAGAAGGGCTGAGGGGTCCTCTGGGGGATCTGATTCATGAAGCCATTCCACTCATCTCCAGATATACAGAAGGCCCCAACTCCAGCTATCACAGCCCTAGGGATTAGGATTTCACTGTAGGAATTTTGAGGGGTCATGAGCATTTGGCCCTTGGAAGGAGACTTCCTGTTCATCTGTCCATTCGTCTTTCCACCCATGTGTGTCTACTATGTGACCATACTGTGCCAAGTGCCAAGCTTTTAGGTGCAGGTGGTGCAGTGTGGCAGGGACACCAGGCATGTGAAAGAAAACCCAGTACCATAAAGTTGGTCCTGTAACTGATGGTCTTCCACGGAGCCAGTGGAAGTGCAAGGGAGCAGTGCCCTGAGAGAGGAGAGGCAGCTAGGAGGCTTTGGGCTGGTCCTAAAGGTCAAGGAAGGTGACTGGATCCTTTTTTCTGGGATATCTTTAGAAACAAGGCAGGAAAGGTCCAGGTGTCTTGGGCCCCGGGCAGGCAGGGGCTGCAGAGCATAACTTGAGAGCAATCTGCAGACACGGCAGGTAGCTCCTGGAGGGTGACGTCTGCCTGTTTGCACACACTGCTGGGCATGTGGGTTTGGAGCCTCCTAGGGTGCAGGGAGGGATGGAGAAGATGTGGGGAACTTGTATTCAGTATTCCTGGGCTTCTTGTTTTCCTCAGTCCCAAGCAGAGAAAGAGAGATGCTCTGGGCTCCCTGGTGATGGACGTGCTCTTGGCGGCAGCCTGATAAATGGAGAGAGAGCGGTGGGAGAGTATTTGCCTAGGATATTGCTTCTGGGTTTCCCATCACAACTGCATGTCCCAAGACTGGGCATAGTGGCCCTGCTGTCCAGTGGACTGGGAGCAGTGAGAGGAGGTTCGCTGCTCCCTCCCTTCCCCCCTGCTTTCACCGGTGGGTGGTAGAGGAGGAAAGTACACCTGGGTAGTTAGCTCTTCATAGATAATCTGTAAAGAGAGGCCCAGCCCCAAAAAGGAGAGGGGAGAAGCACCCAAAAATGTCTGATTTAGTGGGTGTTTCCTACATGCCAGGCTAGTCTTCGCAGGCTGTGCCCCTGGGAACTGCAGCCTCCCTGAGACAGAGGTAGCCTGTGCTAACAGGTACGAGATGGGGGATCAGAAAGACAAAGACTTAAGGGGATAAAGCTGGATTTTTTCTTTAGTTAGTGAGAAGTACCCATCAGATGATGGGGACATGGGAGTAGAGGAAGAACAGGGAACTGTTCTGATTTCCACATACTGCAAGGGAGCCCCTAGGCTGTCTGGGAAGAGTAGACACCCCTAAACCTGCAGTTACAGGAGTCAAGGGTGAGACTTGTGTGGGAGTCCTTCCTTCTGCCTTCTTTCACAGCTGGGCTTTTGTTCACTGATGCAGAAGCCAGGCTGGCTGGCTTGGGGGATTCTCTGGACCCTTCCCCCATCTCACTGAAGGAGTATTGGGATTCTAGCACCTGGGCTTATGTGGGTTCCAGGGACTCAAACTCAGGTCATCATATTGTGTCCCAAGTTCTTTATCCATTGAGCTCCCACCCCCTGCCTAAGCCCCAGAAATTTTATTCTATTTTTATTTTTCTGATTTTTCAAGACAGGATTTCTCTGCATAGCCCTAGCTGTCTTGAAACTTGCTCTGTAAACCAGGCTGGCCTCGAACTCACAGAGATTTGCCTACCTCTGCCTCCCAAGTGCTGGGATTGCAGGTGTACACTACCACCATCCGGCAAGTCCCAGGAATTTCAATATCCATTTACTTTAGAGAAACTGGGCAAGGTAAGTGTTAGCAGTCTCTACAGATGGGAACACTGAGGCTCGGGGGTGTTCATTTGACCAAAGTTATCACAGCTAGCAAGAACTTGAGGCTCACTCTAAAATCTTCTGCCTCCTACGTAGACAACTGGGAGTCCATAGCATGGCCCAGGTTTTCAGGGGAGCCCTGGCCAGAGGCTGGACTCTATACTGTTGTCATCTGAGGTGGGAGAATCAAAGGTGGGTGAACCAGGATGCGCATCCCCCATGCCCCTCAGCCCAGGCTTAATGAGCAAGCTGGAGGTTTAAAACTGGATCTAACCCCACAGAAGATGTGGAGATTCATTTGAAAGATCCCTGCCGCAGAAGTAAATCCCAAAGTCTCCCCCGCACCCCTCCAGTTCCTTTCCTACTGGTTCACAGGGAAATGGCACAGGTCCTTCCAAACAGCTGCACATGCATTTTACATATAAATACAAATAGATGTGTGGAATGCTTTTTTAACATAAATGGTAAAATATGGTATGTATGATATGTGTGGCTTGCTTTTCACTTAAAAATAGGAGTTGAAGTTATTTCAAGTAATTTCCCCAGCAGTTAACTCATTTTAACTGCTAAATAATATTCTCTTGCATATGCATAGTGTGTATTTACATATGCATGAATGTATTTGCATAGATGTTTAATTCTTTCCCTGTCTTGGACATTTGGACTACTTGTGTTTCACTACTAGGTATATAATAACAAAGCATCCTTGTCTGTGTTTTTCTGCAAGTTTAGGGGACGACTTAGAATGTAATTCCTCACTTGATCTTAGCCAAAAGGCTGAAAAGCAATTACAGTATAATTCCTGATAAAAGGGTAAAGGCACATTTAGTATAAATGAATACTCTTAGGCAGCTTATACTGTTTTGTTTGTTTGTTTAGCAGGACTGGGGGTTGAACCCAGAGTCTGACATGTTGTAGGCTCAATCCCCCACCCAACAATTTACACTCTTAGCAGTGGATCAGACCTCTCATTTCCACACACTCCTTTAAAAAGTGGGGTTTATCAACACTGTAGTTTTTAACTGAGATAAAATGTTTTTATTTTCTTTGATTTTTCCTGATTTCCAGGAAGTGTTTTCCACGGGCACATTTCTTATCTGGAATTCCTCGTCTATGAATTACCTGTTCATAGTATTTGCACAATTTGTAGAAATATTTTACTTAGCCGGGCGGTGGTGGGGCACGCCTTTAATCCCAGCACTCGGGAGTCAGAGGCAGGCGGATCTCTGTGAGTTCGAGACCAGCCTGGTCTACAAGAGCTAGTTCCAGGACAGGCTCCAAAACCACAGAGAAACCCTGTCTTGAAAAACCAAAAAAGAAAAAAAAAGAACTATTTTACTTATTTATTTAATAGTATTAGTATTTGAGAAAAGGTTTGGGTATGTTGTTCCTGGCTGGGCTCAAGCTTACTATGTAGACGAGACTAGTCTTGAACTCACAGAGATCTTCCTGCTTCTGCCTCCCCAGCACTGGAATTAAAGGCTTGAGCCAACATATCTGACTTACTCCTAAGTTACTGCATATCGGTTACACATACTTCATTTATTTTTCCCAGTCTGAAAATTACATTTTAACTTGGTTTATGGGTTTCATTTTTTGCAGCACAAACAGTTAATCTTGATATAGTTAATGTATCCATTTCACTCACTTAGAGGTCTTGATCTTGGTTGCTCCTCAGAGCGGCTTTATATACTTCTGAGCCTGCTACAGGTACAACTCACACTTTCATATGGGTGCCCAGTGGACTCAAGCGCTCTCTCATCGGTAGCCACAGACCAACCAACACAGTGAGTACTGGTTCTGTGCTCACCTCTGATCACACATTGGAAATGCTAGGGTGTACTGGGTACACAGTCCTGGGTACACACTCCTGTGCACAGACAAGGTCTTGCTCATATCCGGCTCGGCTTAGCACGGCATCTTCCTGTCTGATTGGCTGTGGCTTGTGTCACCTACCCACTTTTTTCTGGTTGGGTAACTCCTCTTCCTCACACTCCTCTTCCAAGAATCTCCTAGCTATTCTCATTTCTCTCTTTCCAGATGAATTGAAGTGGTGCTTACCCGGTTCCATCCAATTCTCTTGGGATTTTGGTCGGGGTTGCTTTGAATTTGGGGACAAGTTACATCTTTATAATGTGAGCCGTCCCTACCCAGGGACATTAGAGGTCTCACCAGTTGTTTAATCTTTTTTTTTTAAATGATACTCAGTGGGATTTCATCAGTTTTCTTTCATATCGTATTGGGTTTATCCTTGAAACCCGCCAGCATTTGCCATTGTCCTTTCTGGGTTTTAGCAGGACTTGTGGTGGAAGTTATGGTTGTGGCTGCTGGCTGACATTTCTCCTCTGTGCTGGGACCCTACCATCTACCATGCCATTCTTCCGAATGCCCTACGAAGATGATCACATCATCTGGAAATAACAATCCTTCTTTTCTACTCCTCTTCTTTTTCCTTTCCTTGCATCAACCTTAGGGCCTTTGTACCTGTTGTTTCTTCAATTAAAGCAACCCAGTGTTCTGTTCAGATAGAATGAGGCATGTTCCAAAGGCCTTCTGAGAGCATGCACAGTTGGTCTTCCGTACCCACGGGTTCTAAGGAACATGTCCATGCATCCTGCAATTCAGTCAAGTACGGATAAAAAAAATATTTAGAAAACCAGCTGCATCTGTCTTTAACACTTAGACTTTCGCTCTGAGCATGATTCCCTAAGCAATACAGATAACAAATATTTACACAGTGTTCAGCCGTACCAGGTAGTAAGTGATGGAGGGATGATTTAAACAAAGCATACAGGAAGAGCTGCACAGGTCATGGGCAAACAACGCTACCCCCTTTAATAGGAAAGGTGTAAGCATTCCAGGACTGGGGGCTCTGTGGGGGTCCAGGAGTCAGATTCCTGTGGCCTTGGGAGTATAACTAAGAGGCTTTATTTTGAGGCTAGAGAGGAGGTCCAGTAATAAAGAGTTAACCACTTGCTGTGGTGGTTCATAACCTTCTATAACTTCAACTCCAGGGGATCTGATGCCCTCTTCTGACAGACACCTGCACACACACACACACACACGCTCACAACACATTCATGCACACACACTCAGAACACATTCACTTACACACATAAAAATAAACATTTTTACTTGCTTAAGAATGTTTCCAGGCCGAAGGGATGACCCATAAGTTAAGAACACTATTGCTCTGTTTTCCCTCACCTATGTGATGGAATCTGCCTGGGATTCCAGTTCCAGGGGATCTGACACCATCTTCTGGCTTCTGGAAGGTTTCTGTACACTTATGATGTGCATAAACTAACACAAAACACACACATAAATAAATATATTTTATAAAATAATTATTTTCTTTCTTGCTTTGTTAAGGCTTGGTGTGTGTGTGTGTGTGTGTGTGTGTGTGTGTGTGTGTGTATAAGTACATAGACTCTTGACAAACTTTCTTTTCACATATGGTAAGATCTTCCTGGAGTATCCCACAGTCTGTGAAGTCTATTTCCTAACACTGAATCAGCCTGTCTGATTCGACACGAGATACATTTCCTTCAGCGTGCTGCCCAGCTTGATTTCCTCGTCTGTTATTTTAGATCCCTGCAGCTGTGCTCAGCAATTGGACAAGAGCTGGGCCCTGTTCATCTGTTTTCGCTCCCTCCCTGTCTGTCTGGTGCTTCTGTTTCCTCAACCATTGCCTCCCAATCATCTCTCCCTCTGACCCTTGATCTGGAGCACTGACGGGCTCACTGTCCTGTCGTTCATCTCCCCAGACCCGCGGCTTCAGTACTCTCTTCATGCAGAGGTGACCAGCTCATCACTGTAGGGCAGTCCCGGGTCCCAGGTGACACACTGTGTGACTAACCAGCCCCTGCTGACCATGTTGAAAGCAAAGTCCCAAGCCCTCCCCCCAAACCGTCCAGCCCACTTGTACATTCATCAGCATCCTCCTCCGGTTGTGTGGTCCTCAAACTCTGCCATCTGCCTTCACACCATTTTGTCTTTCATGTCCCCCATCCAACCTACTGACAGATATTTGACTTCTTCTCAGTCTCCACTCAGCCTTTGACCGTGCCTCCCCGCTCATTATTACAGTCATCGCTGTCCCTCGCTCTCCTTTTATTTTTACTCCTCTTTGCTGACCGTACTGGCTCCCATGCCTCTTTTCTAGCGTGCTCAGTGTGCCTCTGTGCCTTTGCACATGCTGTCTGCTCTCCTTGGAGCTAATGTTTCCTTCCTCCAGGCTTCTCTTCAGTAGTTGTTTTGTCGTTGTTGTTTTGTTTTACGCTTAGGTCTTGCCCACCAACCTGTAGGTAACTGTAACCCCGCTCCTGGCACTCCTCAGGTCTTTGCTGCCTTCTTCCTCACGGCTCTTTTCTCGATGTGACAACTGTGTATTTGTTTGTTTGCTTCTGGTCTCCCTTCATCAAAATAGAACCTTCATGAAATGAACGAGAAGCCTTGACATTGTTCTAGAAACAGGGGGCATCAAAGGGTGATTTTTCTTGACTTAAATGCCAAAGAGATGTGTGTGTGTGTGTGTGTGTGTGTGTGTGTGTATGTGTGTATGTGTGTGTGTATGGGTGTGTATGTGTGTGTGTATATGTGTGTATGTGTATGTGTGTGTGTGTGTGTATGTGTGTGTGTGTGTGTGTGTGTGTGTGTGTGTGTGCTGGCGCACGTGCATTCTAATTTTTAATCTTTCAAAGGGTATTTGCAATGGAAATATAGACAGAACTTTTTTTTTCTTTTTTACTGATTCAAAAACTGAACCTCAGAGAGAGCCCAAGGGATTCTCAAGGTCAGGGCCAGTCAACGGTGAGCTGTGTTGGAACTGTCCCCCAGTGTAGGCCTGAGGAACGCAGTGTGTCAGGGCTAGGGAGCTGTCAGGAGTAGGAAGCTGGGATCAGATGAGCGAAAAGGACCTCGGGAGCGTCCTCACTCACCTCCTGTCTCACCTTCTCAGAGATGAGACACCAGCCAGAAACCATTAGTGAGAACATGTGTGTGGGGCCTGGCTCTGCCATCATCACTGACCTTGGGCACTGGGAAGAGGACTGGCCTGTGTAAGCTGACATCTGCTGCCTCCTCTTCAGGTCACTCTCGGCCTGCACTGCTCTGGCCCAGGCCCCACTCCCTCCAGCTTCTCCAACTGGCTAGCCAGCCAGCTTTCCTCTTCTCTGACTTCGGTGTGGGTCAGGCTGGTGGGTGATGAGCAGGACACTGGAGGGCAGGAGGATAGGAATCACGGAACTCATGTGCCTGCTCTTTCCTAGAGAGTCCTCTCAAGAAGGCTATATCCCTTGATCAAGGGCCACGGATCCGCAGGACAGCAGTCTTCAGATAGCTGGTGTCTCCCAGAGGCAGGACCCACTGTCTCTCTAGGTCCTCTGAGCCCAGGGCAGTAGAAAGTCACATGTTGTCACCCACACCCACTCCGGGATAGTGGGCTATCTCTCTTAAGCCCCTCCTTCACTCTATGAATAATTCCAAAATTTTTCCAAGGTATGTCATTGTCTCTGTGGAGTCCCTGGCTGCCACCGTGACTCTTACAATTCAGTTTCAACAAGGTCTCCTTGGCACTTGGCACAGTCCTGGTACTGAGTGGAAGCTCCAGGGGTTAGACCCCTTCTTTTTTTTTTTTTTTTTTTTGATTTTTCGAGACAGGGTTTCTCTGTGGTTTTGGAGCCTGTCCTGGAACTAGCTCTTGTAGACCAGGCTGGTCTCGAACTCACAGAGATCCGCCTGCCTCTGCCTCCCAAGTGCTGGGATTAAAGGCGTGCGCCACCACCGCCCGGCTTAGACCCCTTCTTTTATAATGCGAGTGGCCAGAAAGGGGCAGTAAAGAGGCTGGCCATGGAGAGAAGCCTCAGGGGTGCTGCCTGGTCCTTTCCACAAAGCAAGGACCTGACTTGGGGCATGAGCGGGACTGATCCATCCTCCTCTTCTGCTTATTTCTCTCAGACCCTCCATCCTGTGGTGTGTTCAGCAGACAACCCCAGGAGCATGACTCCTGAGTAGTGCCGCTCTAAGCCTCAGAATGGCGTGAGGAGTGCTCTGACCTGCCCCCCTCCCGCGCCCTTCTCTGTCTCTTAGCACCTCAGCTCCCTGAGGGCAGAACGCTCCTTGTCCCGCC
This sequence comes from Microtus pennsylvanicus, assembly GCF_037038515.1. Lineage (NCBI taxonomy): Eukaryota > Metazoa > Chordata > Mammalia > Rodentia > Cricetidae > Microtus > Microtus pennsylvanicus. The sequence continues at coordinate 77,480,536 of NC_134581.1, forward strand.
TCCCACAGCCTGGCTGCTTCTGTGAGTAGACTGGGTGGGTGGAGGACACGGGCTGTCACCTCACATCATGTCAGCCTGCAGCTGGGGCTCTAGTGGGGCCCGGTGACTGTGGGTTCTGTGGAGACAGGAACAGATGAGTAAGCCGGATAAGCGGACAGCACCTTCCCCATGGAGGGGGGAGGGAGCCCAGCCTTTCTCCAGATCACTGGCCCCCACCTCCCGGTTGCTGCTGTGGCCCCCTCACTCCCCCCACCAGCAGCCTTGTGGCACCTGGGGGGGGGGGCAGAGGAGGCCAAGCTAGAACTCACAGTGTCCTTTCCAACTCTATAGGCCAGGAAGAATGCAGTGTACAGAGGTAGCTGTCAGCTTTGGGGTAATGAAGGCATCAAACTCCCCCGCGGGGTGGGTGACAAGTTATGCTTTGATTTTTGGAAAATGTGTTTTCTCCTGATCTTTACAATGCCCCCAAGTCCCCCTCACCCGACAAGGCAGGCCCACTAAGCTGTTTCCCACGGTGGAAGAAGACCTGAGGAGACTTTCAGCAAATACCGTGGTTAAGTTCGCTGTGTGCTGGTTGGAAGGATCCTCAGAGCCAAGGGGACTGGTGTGGGAACTGGATGGAGGTAGCAGGCCACATGCTTTACTCCTGTTGGTTTATCTTCCCAGTGTTAGGTGTCAAATCCAGGACCTCATATGATTTAAGCAAGCATGAACTCCCTCTGAACACCCCTCACAATAAATCTTAAACGATGAGGAGAATCCTTTCCCTGGTTCCTCTTTTCTCCAGGGAAGCCAAGTACTGAGTTCGTCTCATCAAGGTGGGCTAAGAGAGACAAGGGTGTCTTCCTGAAGGTGCCCTTCCGCAGCTCTTTTATCCCCCCCCCATCTTTGGGCAAACCATATGTTTGTTTTTGTTTTTTTTCCAACCCTTAGTAGCAGAAGAGATTTCAGTTAGACTTTAGGACCAACTTTTCTAATCGTCCTTTGAAAGGGCTCTCAGAATGGTTTATCACCTTTCAGAGAGTCCCCAGTGCCGATTAGGTTGATGTTTCTTGATACTGAATTTGGGTTGCAGTACTCTGATCTCCTTCTACCCACCCCCTATCTGTGTACAGTGCCTCCGATGCAGAGCGGCCATCCAGTGGAGCATGCCCCTGTACTGAGGGGGTGGAGTGGAAGCCATGTTTTGGGGAGATGGTGACATCCTCTTCAACAGCCTCCATCTGTCATTTCTGGCTTTTTCCTGTTATAACAGCACCGCGGTCCCTGCCAACTGCTGTGGAGTCTGTATGTGGTTTAATTAGCCTGTAACGCCAGCCTCTCCCACAAAGCAGGAAAGCAATAAACAGCTTCCGGGTCACAGCAGGGACTGTCAGAGACCTGAGGCCAGTGGGGTCTTTGAGGACAAATGAAGGACTTAGGGCCTGCGGAGGGTGCTCAGCTTCCTGCTTGGACCATCACAGCATGCCAGTCAGCGGGCCTTCAGAGAAAAAATAAAACAAAGATGAGAAGAGATTGATACATGGAGAGATCCCCAAGTCCCTCGTACTGGGTTGGGACTGCAACTCAGTCAGTAAAGAGTTGGCTTAGCATGCAATCTAAGCATGACCCAATCTCTAGCATGACATCCATCAGAGGTGGTGGGCTAGGCTGTAATCTTAGAACTCAGGAGGTGGAGGCAGGAAGGTCAGAAGTTCAAGGCCATCTTCAACTGCACAGCAAGTGTGCGGCCAGCTTGAGACCCTGACTAAAAACAAACAAACCAACAAACAAACCTACAAAAAGTACCCTCTATTCATAACCAGCTCCACATGCAAGGAGCTGTCTTGGAAACAGCATCTTAGTGGGCACCACCGGGCACCTCAGTATCTTCTTCTATAAAATGAGGCTGTGGGGCTCCAATACTGGAAAGTTTTCTTCTTTCTGAACCTCTGGAGGGTGCTGGGGTCCTAAGCGCTTCTGAGTGATGAGTGGATACCCGAAGCCAGTGTCCAACCAGCAATCTCAAGGAGGGAGAAGTGAAAACAACCAGCTGCTCAGAGCATCCTGCCAGGCCCAGGGGGGACCTAGAGACAGGGGAGATGAGAGGATCGCTGATGCCTGCCTTCACAACTCAGGAAATGGGAGGTGGAGAGGGGGCTGCATTGCCCCCTAAGAGGCACAGGCTGGAGACAGCACTAGCTGAGCAGCTCCATATGCTGACTACTGAACCCCATTACCTAACAGAGTCTGGCATGTAGGAGGGGCTCCAGTAACAGTGGGCGGATCTTAATTTTAGAACCCTGCTCACTGAGTTTCTAAGAAAGAAGGGGTCAATACAGAGAGACCCTGCCTTTTGTGGCTTCTGCATCCATTTTGGTCTTTCTGAGAACCCCGACTCCCAATCCTTCTTCCTCCATCAACCCCCTCCCTTCAGGGAGGGAGGCTTTGATCTGCATCCCCAACCTCCTCTGGATACACCACGGCCATCAACCCCATCCCTTCAGGGAGGGAGGTTTCGATCTGCATCCCCAATCTCCCCTGGATACGCTACAGCCATCAACCCCATCCCTTTAGGGAGGGAGGTTTCGATCTGCACCCCCAGCCTCCTCTGGATACGCCACAGCAAAAATACAATACACAATTATGGGGAGGTGCTACATCAGTGATCACGGAGGGAGAGAAGCCCATCTGGAGAGCAAATCCGATGGCCAGTGTGTAAGTATATGGCCATCAGCTCAAGGGTCGGGTTCCTGGATGGACGCAAACAGCTGACACCACAGAGCGAACGGCTTGACATTCCTCCCACTCCATACCTGGCCCTTGCCCTTCTGACAGGCCTCCCTTGCAGACTCAAGGGCCCTCAGCTCCCTCCACCCCTTTCTGGTGTATCTGCCCCATAATGTCCCTTGTGGTTGTTTCTCTGCTAACCTGTCTAGAGCCAGAGACTCAGTCTCCCCGGTATGATGAGTGTCTGTGCTCTGTCTGCCTTAAAGGCCTTTACAACAAAACTGCCACTCAAGCCTTTGAGGGCAGGATGAAGGCAGGATGGATACAGAGGCCATGTTTCCATGCTCACTTAGAGTGTTTGTTTTTGTTCTTTTTAAAAATGGTTATTTTTTTACTTGCGTGTTAGTGTATGTATTTGTCACATGTGTGAAGATGCCCTCAGAGGCAAGAAGTGGGCCTGGATCTTCAGCAGCTGGGGTTTAGAAGTAGTTGAGAGCCATCCCATGTGAGTGCTGGGAATTGAACTTGGGGCCTCAGGAAGGGCTAGAGCAGCCACCTTTCCAGCCCCTTCGTGTGGCGTTTTCTTTATTGCCTCACAACCTGACTCACTTCTCTGAGGTTGACGGGTCCTTCCTTCTGGCCAGCTAAACAGCCCAGACAAGTTGTTCACACACAGAATTTGTCATCCAGACCACAGCATAAGCACAGGGTATAGCTCCAACTGGAGCCAAGCTACAGGGCAGGGACCCAACACCACCGTCATTGGAACAAACCCAGAACTAATGGCCTGGGGGCTGTAGAGGAAGGCTGGTTACAAGCCACTCAGATTCCTTACTAGAAACAGGCCTAGGTCTCTGAATGTTCAAGACAGCTCTGAACTTGCTGTCCCACTGTGCGCTAAACCCAGGAGAGCAGGAAGCATACAAGACACATAGTGGTAAACAAGAGGCCCAGGAACCTGTGGAGGCTGTGATCTCTGTTGAGTTCCCTCATCTAATTGGCTACTTACATCTTTTTTTTTTCTTTCCCTTTTTTTCTGAGTCCTCTCCCTTTCCCATCACACTGAGCTACTTCAGAATGTCTCTCGAAGGAATTTCAAGAAGCTGGCTGGGTCTCTGTGGAGTACATCGTATTATCTCATTACGAGCCCGCCTGGTGATCGGATTCCGTTAGCTGACTCTCTTTATTAGCAGGCAAAGACAAACTTATGAAATACCTTTAAACCTGGATTTCCTTAACAATCTATCATCAGGGAACTGACAGCTCTTGTTCGCTTCCCTCTGCCAGAAAGAATTAAGATTGTTCCTAATTTAATCTCTCTTCCGCATCGGAGGCGGATGTTTGTGTTTCAGAGCAAACTTGTGTTAAAAGCTCTGGGGACAGAAGGCTCGGTGACAATCAGAGCCCTTCCAACCAATGCCCCATGTGTTTCCTCGCTGACAGGGCTGGCCCTGACTGCCGGGAGTGTAGCCAGAGGCCCAGGCACGGCCATCTATGGGGCCACAGCCCTGCAGCCCTGTCGGGGCAGATGTTATAGCGATTTCTCTGTTCACAGCTTCCTGAAGAGAAGAAAAGAATTCAGTCAAGAGATGTGGGTTGTTCGAGCAGAAGTTTACTCAGCAAAGCAAGCACTCCTAAGAGAGACTGGGGTGTGCCGCCCCAAAGTGGGGAGCAGCCAGGTGGGTTCTGTGTTGTGGATTTTAAAGACGTTTATGAATAGTGGTAAGGTGTGTAGTATCGCAGTGGACTGGATCAATAGTATTTTTCCTCCTTTGGTTCTCTAGAAAAGGCCACAAAATGTGTGTGTGTGTGTGTGTGTGTGTGTGTGTGTACACAACACAACCATATTATAATGTGTCAGGTCTTGTAAGAGTACGCATGTGTGAGCAAATGCCGCAGCGGCCTGATTTCTGGTAGAAGAGAGGATTAGGGACACCCTAACTGCACTTCAAGGATGTTTAACCATAAAGGGTCACTGGCAGTGAGGACACTGAGCTACCAAGACACGACTCAGTTTTCCTTGGTCCCTTTTAACTCCTTGCCTACCGGACAGCACAGAGACAACAGATGCCTGAAGCACCACCTTTGGGGTGTCTCTGAAAGGATCTTGGGGGTGATGACATTTGACCCTCTTTTCTCTGAACTTTCTACAAGTCAGAATCACCAGGTTGGCTCTTGCTGGAGTCTGCCGACTGGGCCTGACTGAGTGACCATGGCACGGAGCAGTGGATGCTGCTGGTGCCCACCCAAACACCCTGGCTGGGTGGCATACTCTCCCTAGCTCCTATGAGTGTTGGTGGCATCTGATCACTGCTGCCCTCCTCAGGGAAGTGACCTCAGCACAGTGTAGGCCATCTGACTCCAGAGGTAAGTCATGTCCTGTCCAGGTCCCTTGTCTCTAAGCCACTGCTAATGACTGACAGACAAGGAGACTACAAAAGGCCATTGCTGGTGCCTGGAACAGAACCAGCTTTGTGCTTTAACTCCTGCTCCTCAGTCCCAGGGAGCCAGGCTAAGGCCACTCTCCATCCCAAAGCACATCCTTCATACAATCTCTCACCCCAAGAACACTTCCCCCCCTACGGCAGCTTCACAAGCCCCGGCTTCTTGGGCATTCTGCAACTGGGCTGTCACACATGGCTTTGCCACAGACAATCAATCAATGCTGATGGGGCCCCACGATGAGGCCCTGAGCAGTAGCTAGGCCTCTCGAGCACATCCTGAGCCTTACTCCCGTTGGATATCTCAGCTGAGAGTGGTTGCCAGCAGTGGCTGCCTGAAGGTGGGTCCCCCTCACCCTGGGAATACCTGAGCTACTCTTAGAGACTGTTCTGGGCCATGACCTCTTAGAGCCACAAGGCCACAGCCAATGCCACGGAGCCTGATTTGGAGAGTCCTGCCGAGCACATTTCATGCCCTCGGGTCATCTGCACTGAGATGGGGTGGCTGCAGAGAGAAGAGGGAAGAGCCGCGTTGGAAAATCCTATTATCTAGCCGGCCCCCATTGATAGCCCATGCATGAAACCAATTTACAACAAGCAAGTCAAAAGCCTCCGAGGACCGCCTGCTCTCCCGGGAACCCAGCAATCACCCTGCCCACGGGCCTCGGCAGTCCAATACCATCGGGCTCGCATCTGCGGAGCGGCTCTGCTAGCGCTCCGGAGCTGTCACTCAGCGCCCTGGGCTGACCGGCCCATGCGTTGGCGAATGCAGGGAGAATTTATTACAGCAGAAGAGAGAAACACTCGGAATCCAACATGATTACTTTCAGATCTCTGTTTCGCTGATGGCTTGAGCCAGCTCCAACGAGCCGCTTTGGACTATTGGAGTTTTCTGAAGGTCATGGTATCTGTCCATCTTCTGTCACGGTGTGCTGACAGTGACGGGGGAGGGGGGCTTGGACCACACTTGAACTTGGGGGCAAAGTCCTTAACCTTTCCCAGCCTTGGCTTCCTCCTCTATGAAAGTGAAATGCCTCTTCAAGCTGAGGCGAGGATTCAATGATCCAGCGCATGCTGAGTTCCTAGCACACAGTAGGCAACATAGAAACATTCATGTTCACCTTAACCTCAGCACTGTTTTTAGGGACCCAGGAAGAATATGCTGTTGGTTTTCTTTGTACAATATCCTGGTGTGTCTTACCTGTACAATAGCAAGGAAATTCTCTCATCTATCTATATTGTCTCTTGCTGGTAAAGAACTCATAATTCCCTTGGTCTCAAAAAGCCACCTTGAGAGAGTGATGACTGGGATCCAGGCACTACGTATTTTATATGGAGCACAGGCTTTGAGCCTCACCATGACCATGTATGCTGAGTACAGCTGCCCTCACTTTACAGGTTCAAAAACTGAGGGACAGAAACAGCCCAGCCGCAGAGCTGGTAAGTAGAAACAGGACGAGAAGATATGGGGAAATGGTAACACAGGGACCCTGGGAAGACACATCTTCCAAATCCAATAGCGGACTCCTTCTCTTTTTATCATTTCTGTGATCACGGTAACAACGCTGCTACACTTCGCCCTCTGAAGAAGTGGCTGCGCTCTCTCTTCATACTCTCACCTCTCAGACCAGATCTGAGCAGAAACTGGGCCAGCCCACTGGGACCTTAGCACCTCCATACACACCCCGGTGCTCCAGATGGGAGCAGGACCAGGCCTCAGCCTCATCTTGCTGTTCCTGAGCTGAAGCTCTGCCCACCAGGCAGGCCATCTAACTGGCCAAGGCCATTGCCAAGGCACTCATTGGTGCCTTCTTCCCGGTGGAGAGTGATGATCCAGGCGACTACTGTGGAATTTGCAACCTTGGGGATCAGGGCTGAGATCTTCCAGGGCTGATGAGAGTGGCTTCGAGGACTTAGGGTCAGCCGGACACAGCAAAGGCACATACAGGCTCAAGATTAAAGTCAAGGGCTTCAAGCACCAAGACCCACGTGCTCCAGCTGTAAAATGGGGTATTGAGAGGATTCAGTGTACAGAATGCACAGTCTGAAATAAGATGTTACCCCCGACGGCAGCCGGACTCAAGAGTAGATGTTGCCATTGCACTTAGCGCCTCAGGGTCATTTTTGTGTCTGTTCCCAACACGATTGTCCTTTGCTTCCCAACCCTTCATTTCCCAGTTTGGCTTACAGATCTATTTGAAACAAAAGGACAGAAGACAGGAAGAGGGGCTGGCATCTTAGGGCAGTTCTGAGTGTAGATGCTAAGCTGGCCTTGACATCAAGAAGCTTTGCTGGCCCCAGGGGAATGGACAAACCCTGGGCTCATGAGAGGCCCTCCTGACTGACTAGGTCACTAAGCCACTTCTGCTGGACTACGAAGAGCTATTCCACCCTCTCAGTGACAGCTTCCCCAGGCCACTAGCCCATCCTTCCTGTCCTCAGGGGCACTGTACAGAATGTGGGCACCACTTTCTCACTGCCCCAGCCTTACCTGTCTGGAGGTGAGCGAGAGTAAGGTGCTTTAGGGCACACAGGAAGAAATTCAGTCTATCCGGCCACTCAAGGTACCATAGACCTGAGACTAGAATCCTGAGAACCAGGGCCTGGTCTGGAGAAACACTGTGTTCCACAGAAGACCAGATCACAGCATCAGTGAGAAACAGATGCCCCTGAAGGGGTCCTGCATCCCTCTGTGACCAGCTGGAGTCCCATTAGCCCCTTGCTTTGTGCTTTGCCTTTGGACTTCTACCGAAGGTTTCTTGGCATGACGCCTTTCCCTCACGACAGACTAGCATGGCACACTCTGCCGACAGCGTGTTCTGACCAAGGCAGGCACTGGGCCTGTCAGGAGAGGAGGTGAAGGCCTGGTAAGCTTCCAGGGGACACAGAGTCATCCAAAACAGGCAAAACGTGATGCACTTTGAAAGGAATCTTCCAGCCACACAGACAAGAAGCTACCTGCGTGTGTGGACAGGGCTGAAGACAAACAAAGGCCTCTATTAGAGGGCATCTGGAGAGCTTCCCTCCTCCAGGGCTCAGCTGAGAGACAGAAGAGTGGGGATTGCAGAAGCTGTCAGAGTTGGGTGGGGCTGAGGAGTTAGGGAACCACGGTTCAGGAAGAAATACACTCCCTCAGCCTGGATAGGCCCACAGGCCCATCCATGTTCTCCTGGACCAATGTCCTCTGATGTTGATGCTGATGCCACTGCTTCTTGAAGATCATTGAGGTTTTGAACACTTCATATGGTCAAGTCCGACTCCAGACATTCTTACTGGGAGTACAGCCTGCTGGCTCAGATCATTGTTGCTATTATCTTCAGACATATCACCATCATTCCCAACCTGGTCTCAAACTCATCCTTAATCCTCCTACCTCAGAATCCCAAGCGTTAGGACTACAGTTGTGCCCCGCCATCCCTGGCTCTCTGAGATGGTTTAGATTGCCCCAGGTGGCATACAGGCAAAGTCAAGCCTGAGAACCGCCGAGTGGGTCCTCACATATGATGGCCTTGGATCTGCATTCTGGCTTAGTAACCAGCCAGATTGTCTGTCTCACTCCGAAAGTTGTCTTTTTAGCTTCCTCAAATAGTTTAACAAGCCTTAATTCAAAAGTAAATATTATAAGATTCTTTCAGAGGACATTGAGAAGCTAAGTAAAGAAGAAAAGGTGTTGCAGAAAAGTAATTATACAATAATTGAGTACAGAATTAATTACACCCAGAGACAATCGGTGTCTGTTGGAGTGCTGATGTCACTGTGGGTGAAAGGGCAGTTGATCAATGACTCAAAGCAAATTGCTACTCTATACCCTGTAGCGTTGGGGAAGCACAGGTTTTCTACTTTGAACAACTACAGATTGATGGCACGTGACCAAAAGAGTACAGAGAGGACCCCTGTGCCCTCACGCAGTGTAATGGAAACAGTTCATATAATTACGCACAATATCGAAACTAGGAAGCTGACATTGACACCACAGCCCATAGCCCTTACGGAAATCAGATGCTTTGTTAACATCATTCCCTTGGTTTTTCGTTCACTCAAAATAGCTTGCAGTTAGCCAACCAGAACACAGTGTTTATTCAAGAGTGGGCACAGCCCATCTGTGTCAGAACCAGCTAGAAGACACGTTAAAAGCATTTTATGTTTTAAGTTGTCTCCCAGGCATGGTGACACATACCTGTAACCCCAACATGGGGGAGGCTAAGACAGGAGGATCTAGAGTTCCAAGCCACTATAGGTTAAAGAGTGAGTGCAAGGCCACCCTGGGCTGTAGAGGAAAAAGTGTGATTAAAACCTAAACAAACAAAGTATATGGGCAGGATGATCATGCCTGCGATTTCAGAGGCAGGATTGTCAAAGTTCAAGGCCAACCTGGTCTATGTAGTGAAACCCTTACCTCAAAGATGAATAAGCAACTTCCTCCAATGACAAAAATTCCAGAACACTTAACCTAGACAGTCTAGTTCAGGACTCAGGAGGGGGAGCTGGGAGTCAGTATCCTAAACCAATTTTCCAGGTCATTTCTGTATTTGCAGAAGTCAGAAAGCCACGAAATGTTCCTTCTGCAGGCACGATGCTCAGCCTGTGACATGTACGTCAGAGAGACTGGTGACTGTCCTCACAGGATGGAGAAAGATGATGTTGACAATAAAGCCAGGGCCTGGGATTCAGTCATAGACAGATGCTGTGAGAACTCATGAGGCATTTCATCTCCTAAGTGAAGGGGAGAGATTAGGAGGCCGAGTATTTCCATTGGACTGACTTAAGAGTGAGCCTTTGATAGGGGGATAAGGACAGATGTCTGAGCCATGTCTTTATCACATCGCCTCCCACCTTAGAACAAGGATTTCTGAAACTTATGGTGGGAAGTACAATCTACCTGTTTTCTCACCATGCCTCTACACCAAGGGGTTCAATACATGTTGTAGGAAAGGATACATGAGAAATTCATCTAGCTTGCTGTCTAAATGAAGCAGAAGTGGAAGGAGGGTGAGTGGAGGGTTGGTAGCTGGGTATATTCATGCCTGCTATAGAGGGCACAAGGATGACGATGTGGCTGGGAGAGGCAGGGCTCCCTACTGTACGAGCTCTAGCAGTCCTAGCCTGAGCCTCCCACAGACAGTCACCTGAGCCTAGCACGGGAAAATTTAGCAGAGCTATGTATACAATACTCGCTTCCTGTACAGCTAAGCCCCAGACACGTCTGGGTCCCATGGAGCCAGTTGACCTTGAGTTGGAGCTAAGTGGCCTTCACCTCGGAGGGGAAAAATCCACAGACGTTTTCCCTGTAAGTACTCTCATACTCTGTTTATCAGTATACTAATTTTAAATGCTACAGACAAAATCCTAAACTCTCCTTCTTGGAGGACTGTAGCCGGATCCCTCCTTGTAGACGGGAGCTAAGTCAAGTCTGGCTACAGAAAGGGTAGGAATGGGCTAGACTTGCAAAGGCCACTCTTGCTGCTTGGTGTATGAGAATGCCTTGGAGGTTCTCAGCTTGTCTCCTAATTCCTGTCTCTCTCTTAACAGGTCAGGGGAGTTCTGAGGACCACTCCTGAGATCCAGCTTTGGGGCAGAAGATCTTGGGAGAAGCTCCTGCAACTCACCTTTTTCTTGGAGGTTGCACTGGGTGCAATGTGTCTGGCCAGGGGCCGGGGAATGACTAGGAAGGAGCCTCTCCTTAGAGAAGTCCCATCTGTGGTCTTCTGACCCCCCGTAACATAGTCTCTAGGGACAGTTTTACAAACTATAGAGATGCCAAGCAGTGGTAGCACACACCTTTAATCCCAGCACTCAGGAGGCAGAGGCACGGGAGTCTCTGTGAATTCGAGTCCAGCCTGGTCTACGGAGTGAGTTTCAGGACAGCCAAGGAGGCACAGAGAAACCATGTCTCAAAAACAAAACAAAACAACAAAAAAATAGATGCTTAACCCTCATCTGCAGTCTGGCTGCATTAGAGGAATCCAAAATGCTCTTATTGGTAATTTTTCTCAAGTAGACACACTGAAGCATGACCCTCTGCTACAAGGAAACTATGTCCCTAACATCTTAAACAGTCTCAGCTGAGGAGGCGGCTAAGACTCAAAGGGAGAACTGCTGGGACTGGAAGCTGAACACTCTTGCCTGTCTAAGACTCTATCTGTTCACCAGCAGAATGGGAGTGCATTCTGCATTTCAAAAGGCGGTGTGGGGTTTCCGGGGGGAAGTTCTGAGCTCAATGACTGGTACCTAGGAGGTCCCTCATGTTAGCTAAGATTAGGCCAGGCACAGAAGAAGTTCCCATCTTAGTGGCTGCTGGACCTAGAAGAAGTCAAACACACAAAGAAATTTTTGTTGTGACCCCATGAAACCTGTAATCTATGTCACATATATTTTCCATTTCCCAGCTGGGCTTATTTATGGATTCTGTTCTATTTAAGCATATACAACAGCCTTTAGGCCAAGTCTGCCTCCCTTGACCCTAAGCTGCTCACTTGACATTTTTAATTAAACGTTTTGTTTTTTTGTTAATGATCTTGCATGCTTAGCCTGGTAAGGCCTTATTCCCTGCTGGTTGAGTGTGAGACACTTTGATGGAATGTTAAAAAGCTGAGTTATCTCCTGGCCGGAGGCCTCTTCCACACTCCCAGCACACTGTGAGATGATGCCTTGCCTGCTGCAGTTGGGGAGGGGCTCCCTGCTTGTATATTTTCTTCATTCTTCACTCTTCCCGTGGCTGGGTGGTGGGCGCTTGCCCAAGAGACTCATTCAAATGCTTTCACACCCCTGAGAAGCCCAATGTGTTGGACACTCTGTGACTCATCCCCCCCCCCCCCGGAGAAATCTGAACAGAGAGAACCTGAAGCCGTGGGGAGTAGAAACAGTACCAATTTGTTCTAGAACATGTAGACATTAAGAAGACTCAACTGAGACAGGAAGATGGCTTGAGCAGATGACGGCTGCCGTCTGTGCCCCAGCTTCAGGGCAATTCACATGTTTGGATGAGCATGAGTTTTAAGTTTTGGGGTTGTTGTTTGGGGTCCAGGGACATTCTGAGATGCCAGAACTTATCACCATGACTCCCCACCCCCACCCCCGCAGAATCCTAGAATCTCTGGACTCAGATATGTGGTTCTAAGGCTCACCTTTGGGCAACAGCCCACTCCAGGAAAATACCTTCAAGGTGGAATGATGTAAGTACCAACTAAACACATTCTGCCGTTCTTTTTTTTTTTTTAATAATTTTAGGCATTCACAAAGAATATTCTCAGATCAACCCTGATCAATGACAAGCACCAGGCCTATAAAGTGTGCACTTCGGTAGGAATAAAATTAATGAACAGTACAGTGTGAGGTTAAAAATCTATACTTTAAAATGTACTTCACTGTTGTTATTCATCAAAACCACATTCAACCTATGCCTTCGATCACACAAGTGAAAACCGGGGGTGTCTAGGCTAATGTGCTTCCAGCAAGCAGATGGCTCTGTGCTAAGCTGGGGGCGGGGAGAGCGGGGAGGGGGCAGGCAGTTATAAGACTGAGGCTGAGATGAAGCTCTGTCCCAAACCTGCCAGAACGTGATCCCTGGGCATGCAGACAGACTGTTAAATCTTGTCTGCAAAAGAGCAGCAGGAATGAGCCAGTCCCACTAGCTGGCCACAACTGTCCCTTCCTCTCTAGCCCCCTCAGCATGGGTCTCAGCTTGAGGTGGTTCTGCATCCTTCCACCCCTTGAAGCCCTTCAGTTCAGCATTTCTAGTCTCTATTGTTCCTGAGAATCTCATCTTATCAGTTGCCCCTCCCCCTTGGCTCACCTCTCTAGTCTCAACTGTTTTCTTCTGGTTTGCCTTTCTAAGTTGTTGCCTGGATATTCACAATCTAAAGATATTTCTATGATTCTATCAAGGATGAATGGGTGGATATATGGGTAGACCAGATAGACTTCAATGATTGTATCAAAGATAAATGGATGGATGGGTGGATGGATGAGTGGGTGGATGGAAGGATGCATGGGTGGATGGATAGGTGGGTAGACCAAATAGACGAGGTTATATTCAAAAGTTTAACTTATGGGCAAATGTGCCTCAAAGAAGAGAAGTCTGGAATGACATATATCCAGGCACTTGTTCTGTGGTGTGTGACAAAAAAAAGCATTTCCCACACTGCGCCATTTATGTGGCTCCAAGGATATATACTCCCAATGACAGGGAAGAAGGATGGGTCTAGCTAGAGATTAGAGAGATTATAATAGAACTGTTTTGGTTATTACCTATGTATATACTATGTTATTGCTAAATATACCAAATATGTTTTATTATACATTATTGTTTATAATTTATTAGAGAGTCCTTTGCTTCTTCAGGTTGTAAACTTATTTAACTCTTTAAAATCTGGGGAAGGTGCATGCCACGCGCCGTAGCACCGTGTTGACCATGGGCCAGAGTTCCCTAGTGGAGGCATGGCGACATCAATTATCACAATTATTTTCACCTGTACTGCAGCCCTGATCCATGAAGTAGGGGAGAAAACTGAGGGTTGTGAAAGTTAAATGACTATTCTGAGATTACCTGAGACCTGGATTAAAAACCTCCTTCCCCAATGCTTATGCCTATTCCTCTTGTTCCTTTGATGTCTCTGCCTTTAATGCTGGCTGGAAGCTCTGTCCCTGCTGAGGCAACTTGGGACTGGGAGGTTGCTCAGGGTAATGCCATTTCAGAGAAGCCCCTCATCCCACTCCCCATGTCTCTCCCATCCCACTCCCCATGTCTCTCCCATCCCACTCCCCATGTCTCTCCCATCCCACTCCCCATGTCTCTCCCATCCCACCCCCCATGTCTCCACAGCACATGCGGTAGCACACAGCTGTCCTGTCACCAAGTGATGAGCTCAAAGGGGCGTGGCCTCTGTCCTCAAATGCATAATTGAACTGTGGATTCAGCTGCTATCTCAAAGGAGGACCGAGGTCTGTGCTAGGGGCTTGGGGGAGAGTGCTGAGCGACTTCCATGTCCTCAGCAAGGATGGGCTGTCGGGAAGCGTTGGTAGATGTACCAGTTCTGGGCAGCCTGGACCAGAACAAAACCCCTGCCAGGCTTCCTGATCTTAAAGGGGCAGAGACGTGCCCATGGGTATGAATTGTCTCTCCTACAGTAACAACCCTCAGCCACAGCAGAAGCAACTGTAAGAATGAAGTAGGTGGTGGCTGCCCTTCCTGGCTGATTTCCAGAGAACAACACCCAAGAGCTCAGGCAGCAAGGAGCCTCTCAGGGTCAGATCTGAGGTCCTCCTCAGGCAGCCCAGGTAGCCGCTCCCAGTAACCTTGGTTAAAGTCCTGGTCACATCTGTGAGGTCTCTCAGATGACAGCAGCTCCTTTGATGGATCACCTGCGTCCACAGCTTGCCATCCAGATACCTCTCATCCCTCCTCCCTTCCCTGACCCTCAGCCACCTTACCGTGGCTCTCCGGTTTCCTTAATCAGTGCCAGCTATGACATCTGCCGAAAGCAGCTTCCCTGCTCAGCTCAGTGTACCCTGCTTCGGCTGCAGTGACCCGGCCTCTTTGATCTACCCAGTCCACGCTTCCGTGGCCTTCTATATGTCCCTCAGGTCATGGCCATCGGCCCTATTCTGCCTAGCCACTGAACCTGAAGCTCTCCGAGATCTTTTTTCTCTGGTGTAATATGAGAGGTGATGGATAAATAGTGTTTGGATAAATAAATGGCCAGGGGTTGTTACCACATGCGATTTGGCCTAGCAAGAATAATGAGAGCCTGCCAAGAGTAACAATAATGGCTGCCACGTATTGCCTGCAAACTGGGTGCCAGGCACAGTGATAGGCAGCTGACATATATTAGCTTAGTTAATCCTCAGCCCAGGCATGCATGATCTGTCATTCTGTTTCACAGGTCAGGAAATGGAGGTTTGGTTTTCTCAAGGTCTGAAGGCAGAGGGCAGCGGGGAGTAGCTGATTGGAGATGTGAATGGAGACACATCCGAAAGAAAATGTCTGTCCTCAATCAGCAACTTACACCAGAGGTGAGCTGTGGACAGGTGCCTGATGGCCCAGGATGTCCCATACCATACCCCACACAATCATCGTCAGCCATCCTAGGCAAGGTCAGGGCCCCAGCAGGCTTTGAGCCAGACCACAAGCATCATCATAGGCACTTAGCAGCGATTGAGGTACCTGGTGCCCCCTCCTCCCTCTCACGTGTTCCCACTAACTCCCACCTCACCCCACCTGACTGTGGGAGAGGAAGACAAGTTGCTTGTCTGTGTGACAAGGAAGCAATGTGTCAGCAAGCTTCCTCCTCTCGTTCTAAGCGAGGCTAGCCTGGCCCTGCCGGCGGGAGCCCTGACATTGATGGATGAAGATTTCAAAGTTAGTCGGTACTCTCAGGCAGCCCTGCCCACATGCTTGCATCACCTGGGCTTGGACCCTGTCTGAAGCAGTCCTTGGAGAAGCCAATCATGGACAGAGGTGCCAGTGTCTCATCCCATGTGACCAAAGCCAGGGCCGAGCATGGCCTCTCCCGTGGGCATTGCTGGCCCAGTTATTTCTTGTCTGCCTGCAGTCTCTGGGAGGCTTCTCAGTAGCCACACTGAGCCAGTTCTAGCCACACATGCCAATAAAGGGAGTGGTGTGGCCCCGAGGATGGGAAATCGCTCACTCAGACTCCCCTCACGTGGTAGCAGCAGAGGTGCACAGCTGAGAAAAGCAAAGTTATGATGGATGGCCTGGTTGTCAAATGGACCTTCCTTGGCATTTCATTGAGGGACTGAGTTGGAGACAATATAACAAATTCCCACATATTGTGTGTTGGGCACACCCCAACACACCCCTTTTGTTAACCTGTGTCTCCATCCTGGCACTGCCAAGCATGTACCAGCAGTGTCAACCTTGGGCTTTGAGCTAAACTCAATGAGTAGATGTGCCTGCAGGAGAGCTGAAGGCAGAAAAGGGGCTGTTTATTCCCCGATTCCCTCTCTGTTTGCCCATAGTTGGAATGGCATAATCTAAGCTCCGAGCCAGGGAGGAGAAGAGTGACGTTACGAGCTGAGATTCCCTCCCTCTGCCACCTTTTAGGCAAGTGAAGGAAGCTTTGAGAAAGACACTAATGCCAGGCAGTGATAGTGTACACCTTTAATCACAGCACTTGGGAGGCTGAGGCAGGTGGATCTCTGGGTTTGAGGCCAGCATATTCTATATAGTGAGTTTTAGAAAACCCAGGGCTATGTTGTGAGACTGTGTCTCAAAAGATAAATAAATAAATGAAAGTCTTTTTACAGAGGAACAATGTTGTACCCACAAGGTGGTTCATAGCAGTCTGTAATTTCAATTCTGTAGCACCAGAGGTTGAGTTCTGGTGATCTTTACATGCAATGGCACATATGTGTGTGTATACCTGCAGAGAGAGAGGGGGCATGGAGGGAGAGAGAAAGAGACAATGGGGAGAGACACGGAGCCAGAGTCAACTATGTGGTGGAGTTTGGGGGAGCCGGATGGACACATCCTGAAGGCCGGATAGACACATCCTGAAGGCTGGATGGATTGTTGCCCCCAAAGATCCCATCGTTGCCCTGAGAATTAGCCAGAGTGGACCAAGGAGGCCACATGGATCGTGGATTGCTCTTTAATTGACTGTGAGGACGCCATGAGAGACAGGAAGGAGTCATTGTCCTCTCAGGGGACTGTGCTGGAGGTTCCCTAGGTAAACTTCTCTAAGAGCACACAAAATCCCTCTGCAAGCTGTATCTGGGCGTCTCCCGGGCTGTTCAATAGCCACAGAGGGCTATCAGGAGCGGAACTCAGTCACAGCTCTTTCTGCTGCCTGACTAGAGCAGCGAGAGAATGAGGCAGAGCTGAGGGGAGGCTGAAAGAAGGGCAAAGAGCAGGCTGGCCCCTTCCTGCTGCAGGGGCCCGGGCTCTGGGTCAGGCTGGTGGCTGGGAGACTCCTTCCCATTTGGTGAGAGACATGAATTCTGATCTAGGTTGAGCTTGTCTTCTTTTGTAAACGACACATGGTAATAGCACATATTTGTGGGGAGTGTGATATTTCAATACGTGTGTACCACTTGTAATGATCGGATCCTGGTAATTGGCAGATCCATCACTCCAGGCATTTATAGTTTCTTTGCGATGAGAACATTCACAATCCTCTCCACTAGACACTTGGAAATATTCAGATCATAGCCAGCCACAGTCACCCTGCTGTGACATAGGGTGCCAGAAGTTATTCTTCCTATTCAACTGCACCTGTGGCCACCCCCTCCTTTTCCCAGTCTGTGCCCAAGAGACGAACGTTTTTAGTTTCACGCATAACTGAGAACATGCCGCATTTGTCTGGAAGTGGACTTTTAATAACTAGAAGGGCAAAACCTGACAATACTGGATGGATTGAAAGGCTCATCCTGTGAGTGGGGGCTTGGAGGCCACTGTGGGGAGCAGGTGTGAATGACCACAGTAATGGTGGCAAAAGCTATTTCCTTATTTCACTGAGCCAGCTAGTTAGTGCCTTGGCTTGAATGCACTGAAGTCTTTGGAATTCTTCAAGTCTACCGATAACAGTAAAAACATAAATGCAAAATAATATACGGTATGAAAACAAGTAGGGCAGGCCACAGTGATATCAACCGAGAAATAAAATCTGGGAGGGAAACTGACAGGTCACAGCCTGTCCCCACGCCACATGTGAAGACAAAGTTTCCATGGCTTTGACCCAGCCTTTCCTGAGCAGGGGCTGCACTGGTCACTGCTGGGGAATAATGTTCTTCTCGGGCAGAGATGCAGACCGGACGAGAGGACAGCTCTTGCTTAAGAAGCTCGGGTGCTCTGGGGTAGTCCCTCAGATCCTGCTCATGTGAGCCCCTAAGTGGCCAGCTCCCGAGAGCAGAATCCCCAGGAGAGCATCTCTTACACTTTTCCTGAGGATCTACTCTAAGGCGTGCTCCCTATCAGCTACTAGAAGACCCAACATGTCCCAGGTCACTTAGTTTCCAGAGCCTGCAGGACTCATAGCAGGTAGGCAGCAAAAAACAAATTATAGAGCCAGGGGAATGATTCTGTAAGTAAAATGCCTGATTTGCAAGCATAAAGATGTGAATGCAATTCGTGTGAAAGCAAGACATGGTGAGCATCTGTAACCCCAGATCTGGGATGGAGAGATAAATAGATTCCACGGGATCCCTGGTTAGCAAGTACAACTGAGCTCTATACTCAGTAAGAAAGAAAGAAAAAAAAGCCCCTTCCAAAAAATAAGTCGAAGAAGGAATTGAGGAAGATTTTGGGTGGCAATCTCAGATCACCAAACATGCCCACATGGGCTTGCATACCTGTCAGAGGCATAGCATCTCCTGAACCCTTGCTTTTCCTGGATTGGCTTTTCTGCACCTCTTTGAGGATTATTTTCTAAATACCTGCATAACTCCTACTGCGTGCTAGATGTGGAGGAATATAGTTATGAGTAAGATCCTGGGCTCAGCTTTGATCGGCATGGGAGTTTTGATCTGTTCCATTTCTGACCTGGGACATTTTACCTCTCCTCACCCCAACCTGGTATTCCCATCTCCAAATCTCATGCTTAGCTTTGAAGAATTTGACATGTAGCCGTAAAAGTGAACCAATAAGCTACTGAGAGCAGTAACATGTTTTGGAAACAGTAATATTAGAGACGGAGCAAGTGGAGGCTTGTGCACAGCGGTGGGTTGGCCCGGGGCTTCAGAAGCCAGGGAAGGCTTTCGATGGGAAGGGTCGAAATGGAGGCTGGCTCTCCTGGCTGAAGGAGCGACTGGAAACAGCACCAGAGGCCTGGTTGGAGACAGTGAGTACAAGGAGCTGGCAGGTGGATATGCACAGCTCACTCTTTTTTCTCGGGATTTGCACACTGGCTGCACAACTTTATTTCCCCCCTGAGGTGGCTGCACAGCATAAACTCTGAAACGTGACAATCACATGATTTCTTCAGTAAGCTCCCAGGTAGATCCCGGCTCTCCTGGAGCTTGGAGTCCTGAGGTTTCAAATGTTAAAGCTTTCACCACAGCCATAAGTTCCTGTGATGTTGGGGTTATTGAAAGCAAACTCACTGGATAGTTTCTCCTCCACGTAGTCCATTTCTATTAGCAAATGCCAAGAATCTTGGGCTTTACTCTTCAGGTAACTAAAGTAAGGGCTTGACTGGGGGAGACGATGTTAGTAAATGAACATTCGGGCAGGGTAAACTCAGATGTTGAGTGAGCATGGTTGTCAGGGAGCAAAGGAAGTAGGGGAACCATTGGGACAGTGTGGCAGTAACCACAACAGGGTTTAATGTGGTATCAGAACACAGAAGTAAAGCCAGAGGTCAGAGCTTCCTGGAGGAGCCATTGAACAGGATGGACAGATGGGCTGCTACGGGGCTGGACACAGAGAGAATAGCGTAAAGATAGCCCTTGGGACTCCAGCTTGAGGGGAGCGGTTGGTGGATGGGCGAGGAGCCCCATTTCACCTTGTTTGTACTTAGCCACACTTCTATCCAAGATTGGATTCTTGGCTTAGGTAGGTGAAGCCAAGAGGCTTCTGCACTCAGAACCATGCAGGCTAAAGTACTACAACAAGGACGAGGGCTGTTCCACTGAACTAAGAATCACACAAGTCCTCTACTGAGCTCAGCTTCGTCAGCAGGCCCAGAAGCCGCAGCAATGTTTCCCCTAAATTACATTTTCCTCTTGGAAAACAGCCTTTGCAAACAGAGCGTTCTTAATTGACTAGATATTTAGATCTGTGTATCACTTGTAAGGTGCCCAGCTCCCCATGGTGACATTTTAATGGCCAGGGACATGGGGAGGAAGGTAAATATTCTTTACCTTTGTTGCAAGCCCGGGAATTCTCCTCATTTGTCAGATATGATTAGCTGTTACCCTTCTGGTCCCATTGTTATTCCGGTCCCCACTTGTCACCGTCACACCTCTTCGGATGCTCGTGTCTTGCTTTCTCTCCAGCTCTCTTTCCCTCTGGTGGCACCCTGACTGGCTAGTAATTTATGTATGACAATATGAGACTAATTCGGTTATTATGTCAAAGGGAAATTGAATCTGGGGTTTTAGTGCCGCATCTGGGAGAAATCTTCCAATGAATCTAGAGTGGAGAAAAAAGCCTCAGACTTCGATTCATCCGCTTGTCACCCTGTCGGCAAGATTAAGTCATTATAGAGGGCTAAGCTGGGCCAGAAATGGGACTGTAGAGGAAGGAGATAAAGGGAATGAGAACGGGGTGGGAGCAGTAGAGGGAAGAGGACCAGGGCAAGCCTGGGCCGGTGATGGGGAGCAGAGAGCCCAGCAAGATGAAGAAGGGCTCTGTGCCTCTCTGCTCCAGGGAATCTCTTGTTTATCCACACGGCGGCCTGAGCAGTGTGGCAGCTAAGGGACAGATGGACAGGGAGGAAGTTCAGTGGGAGGACATTTATGCAAACAGTAGCATGTCTGTGCTCCCGGGTGTCTTAAACACTGCGAGAGTTAAATCTAGCTTCCCGGTCCAACGTGGGACTGGAGCATTCTGTTGACTGCCAAGAACCAGTGACATTTTTTCTGGGTACCTAGGCCTGGGCGAGGGGCTCTCTGGCTTCACACAGCAGTTGTGCTTAGGGTTGCAAAGGTCTGGAAAAGTCCTGGTGTGGGAGGAAGCACCCACACCTAAGTAAATGTTGGCATTTACTCTGGCCAGGAAAGACGAGAATGATAGCATGGAATCTTGGGAGCCTAAGTTGGACTGTCGAGAAATACGGAACAGCCAGCATGGAATACAAAAGCACCTGATTCTCAGGGTCTCTGGAATTATTTTATTAGCCTTTTCTACCCTCCAAGATACTCCAAATCTGCTTAATATATCCAGTTATTAACTAGACTGATCATTTCTGTGATTTGTCCATCCTCTAGCTCTCTGGAATGGGCTTCCTTTTTCCCTTTATCCTCATGGTTCTCCCATCCCTGGCACACTTGGTCTCCCTTTTTACCTGTGGGACTTTTTCCCCCACAGGAAAATCATGGGGGCTTGGCAAGGCAAGCTGCATTTGCACCGAGAACGGAAGCTGCCATGTTAGTTTTTTTGGTTGTTTTGGTATCTGGCTTTTGAGTGTTTCTCTGAACCTCAATTTTTGCTTCTCATAAACTAGGACCACCCACTCACATGGGGAAACTGAATTGCATGGTTACCATGACTACAAGTTTCCCCTCAAGCCTCAGGGGCATCATTCTTGCCTCTAAGAAACCTCTAGCCAAGATTCTTCCAGCCCTGGCAGAAGATGCTGGGGGTCATTTTGGCCATGTCCCTGCATCTGGCGAGATTCCAAAGACAGGACCAGAACAGGAACAAATTGAGGCTCTGTCCACCAACTTTCTTGGCTTATCTGCAAAAAAACAACTTCTTTTCAAGAAAAGGAGGTCGTTCAAATGAGAATGAGAGAGTTCAAAATAACCCTCGGTTCTTAAATCACGTCAATTTGATTGTTTCTTCCAACACCCACACATCAGCTTTGACCAGACATCCACCTACCAGTACTTATGCAAAAGATATTGGCAGTTGCTGATAACCCGAGAAACATCTCAGCTCTCCAAGCGGCTTTGTTACCAGCCTCTCTCAGTTCTGTGTCCCCAGAGCTGATTCCTCATTGGATGGGGGGGGGTTCTAATGCCCCCAGGAGTGGTCTCAGCTGCTGCAGCTCTGCACCTTCACCCCACTTAGCAAGCAAGATTGTATACATATCTGTCCCACACCCCATCACAGTGCTAAATACCATGTTCTTGTTCATTGGATTGCATCATCTCGAGGGTGGTTATTAATAGATATTCAGAGCCCCGGGGAAGTGATGATAGCCAGAGAATCTGAGAGAAGGCAAAGAAAGGAGAGCCTTGACAAGGGTCAGAGGAGGGGTCTGTTTCAATTCTAGGTACACTGCGCCTTAATAATGGTGGAGAAGAAAGTCCATCACAGTCACTGGAAAGAGACCTGCTCTGCTGATGTCAAAGCAGGCAGCCAGTAAAGTGGACACACTCAAGCCACTGAAGAACAAGTGACATCCTGGAGGCCTGGGAGGTGAGGAAGTGCCTCACACCATTCTGATAAGCTTTGGGTACCCAACTAGCTAAAGAAAACTGGTTCCAGGAGCCTTGCTGATTTCAAAGTATTTGTTACCAGGCACTGTGGGGGCCTCACATAGGGTCATTATCAGGGGTCATTTCATTTATCTTCCTGCCTTTGAGCTAGCCACATATAAAGTAGTCTGAAGAGCTAGCTTGGGGTGGCAAGCTCTCTTCCTTCTAGAGTTTTCTGTGCAAGAGCACAGCACAGCTCCCTACAATCCTGCACTATAGTGCCTTCCTCCAGAAGCCCTCCCTAGAATATGTCACACTGCAGATTCAGTCAGAAGAGCCAGATGGTCAGGGAGGTCTGAGCAGACAGTGAGGGACCTCGTGCTCGTCCCCTGCTCCCCACCTGGATTGCTTACTGGCTCCACTTGAAGGATGCCCCACCAGAAGACTGAAAAGAACGCAACACTCAGTCAACGTAGGGCCTTTGAGACTTCCCATCTTCAAGATGAAGAGGTCACTGTGGGTCTTATAGACCAAGCCATGGCCTGGAAGAGGGGGACAAGTCCAGTATCTCTTGCCACCTGTCCCAGCCATGGGCCCAGAGACTCTCCACGTCACGTACCTACTCCTAGTGGTAGCTTCACAGGAGGTCAGGGCAACTGAGCTCATCAGACAGGAAGAGGAGGAAGTGACAGAAGAGCACCAGGAAAGGCCACTGGTGAACATGGGTAAAGACATCAGGGTCTTTGTAGAGAGTGATCTGGGGTGGGGGGAAGGAAAGGCCCCTGGGGAACACTGGGTAAAGACACCCAGGGTCTTTGCAGAGTGGCCTGGGGTGGGGGACTGGCCACCAGGCGACAAACCTTCATTCAGAACTCAGGACTCCCGAACTGTACTTGATGGCTTCTAGAGCCCAGGACAGTACTGTTGGGGCAAGGCAAGGCCTGAGGGTAGAATAAACTGAAGAGGGAGGAGGGAAACAGACAGGGAAGGCCAAGTGCCAGACAGTCTGTTTCAGGGCAGGACTGGTGGCCAGGAAGGAGAGCTACCCAAATAAACCGAGGCTCGAATTAGGGATGAGTTGCATTAGAATTTGTTGCTGGCCTTGTCTCTCCAGCTCTGTTTGGCTTGCGAATTTATTTACTGTGTTATCATTGTTATTGAGACAGGGGTTCACTATGCTCCCCAGCTAGTCTCTGGTCTTAAACTCCCAGGCTCAAGTGATCCCTCCCAAGTGTGGGGCCCACAGGCGTGCACTACTGCAACCGACTAGAATGTTTTAAATTTTTAATTATATTAGCAGGCAGACATTCTTAAAATCATTCAAATCATGCAAATGAAGTAAAACTCAGGCTTTTTCCTTCTCGGCCTTTCCCCTTCCCCAATTCTAGGACCTTCTTTAAAGGAAATAACAATATCTGATTGTTGTTAGCACGGAGATATGTGGGCAGATTGATGATGGATAGATACATAGAGAGGTAGAACATATGTGTGTGGCTAGAATTCACTTCCCAGTATTCCTTGGTGTGCTTCCAATTCCATTATGGAGAGGTCCACGTGTTCAGTTAATTGTTCTGTGGAGCTTCATCCACAAAGGGTCCCATAGCTAATGCAAAATTACTGATGAATATTTATCTTGTGTTTATTTATTATGTTGCGATAAGCATCTTTCCTCACAATTTGGCAGATTTTTAAATGAGTTCATAAGTGACTAAGGAGACAGGAATTTCTTGGGGTCTTTGGGACAGTCCTGGAGTGTAGAGCAACTAAGGTAAAAACGGATCCCTGAATGGTTTCTGGATAACCCAGGGCTAGGAGCTTCAGGCGCTGCGTTTCCAAGGTTGGTCCTTGCTGATATTATGGCCACCCATGGTGCAGCTAGTCACATCTACACATGCAGGCCTTGCAGGAAAAGGTGCAAAGTGCATGCTGGCCAGACCCAGGCAGTTAAAACCAGAGTCTGGCACTGGAACATGCCTGAAAATAATCCTCTCGCTGGACCGGTTTCCTGCAGACTCTCTCCCTCCCGAAAATGATCACAGGCAGTATTCCTGCAGCAGCCCCAGCTGAGGGACAGGTGCTATTTTGAGCTGTTTTCTGTAATTGGTAAATGCGGGGAACGCGTGGGAGGAAGGCGCAAGGGCCTTTCTGGATGCAGTGTTGACGTCACGGCTGAGTTTTTAGAGATGCGGTTTCCTGTGTGGCTTGGGGAATGGAGGCTTCCCTAGTCATGTGACCCTCGGACAGTCGGTCAGCAGGTGACTCCTTTGTTCTCAAACCCTAGGACACCTTGGACTGTGTTCTCAGCCCAAAGTTATAGAAAAGATACAAGCAGCCTGCCAGGAGACCAGGAAAGCAGCCTTGAGGTGTCTGTCTATAATGGAAAGAAACTTTCCATAGTCCCCCTTTCTTCTCCTGTCTCCATCTGCTTATTGGCCGTGTTTTTTCAATAGCACTTGAAGTCACAGCATCTGATAGGGGCAGAGATTCCAGGACTGGGCACTGACCAACAGCATACGCTGCCTCTCTCTCCAGTACCTAACTTTATACCCTGATTGTCCTGGTTGGTGTTTTGCCATCTTGACACAAACTAAGACACAGCAGGAAGGAAGGAAGGAAGGAAGGAAGGAAGGAAGGAAGGAAGGAAGGAAGGAAGGAAGGAAGGAAGGAGAAATATTAAAATCTGTGGGGCACTTTCCTGATTAATGATAGATGTAGGAGGGCCAGCCCACAGGAGGTGCTACCACCCCCAGGCAAGCGGTCCCAGTTATATAAGAAAGCAGATGGAGCAAGCCATGTGGGGCAAGCCAATAAGTGGCATGGCCCCCAGGACTTCTGCTTTAGTTCCTGCTTTCAAGTTCCTGCCTTGAGTTCCAGCCCTGACTTCCCTCAAGGATGGACTGTGATGTGGGTGTCTAAGAGAAATAAACCCTTTCTTCCCCGTGTTGCTTTTGATCATGGTCTTTAGCACAACAATGGGAAGCTAACTAGGTCACCATCTGACAAATGATAACAATAACTTGTGCTCCCCCAGAGCATGACAGTGAAGGTTCAGGAAGAAGAAGCACAGTGGGTGGTGAATCCTTCAAGGATGATGTCATTCCTCTCCTCAGGTTGCAAGACTCTTTGGCTGTGTCTTCCACCCGCTTGGGTTTTTCCCAGAGACCCGATCTGTCTTCCTCACTGCCTATCAATGCGAGACCTCACAAAAAGCCAAAGAATACGAGGTCTGGAGGAGGATAAAGGCCTTGATTTACAAATCCTTCCTTCACATGTTGGAGGCTGTTTCCCATCCTTGGTTTAAGCAGGTTGCTAGAATGTTCCAAACAGTGGAAGGCCATGCAGGTGATGCCACGTGACCTCCAAACCCCAGACCTTTCTGTTTCTGCTCCTGGTCTCTTGCTGCCCATGGACGCCATGTAAGGAAGTCCAGGACAGTGTCCTATCCCATAGCTGAGGGTGAGAGGTGATTCCAGGCCTAAGAGTGAGGTGTCTCCAGCTCACCCACTGATGTCAGCTGTGCAGGTGACCCCAAAGCCCTGCCCGAGTGGCAGAATCTGCAGTAAAATGGATGGTTTCTATTTTTAGCCACTATATCATAGGGTATAATTTTTTCTTCTTTTTCTCAGCAACAAATAAATGAGAGCAGAAGCTCGGGAACAAGTCATCTCGGAGTTCCTAAGAGACAAAGGAAGTCATTATGGACAGAGCCAGAACAGACTGTAGAGTTCCAGACAGGGAGGACTGCCTGGGTACAAAGAAAAGGCCATCACTGTCCTGGGGAGGATGCCTCACGAAGGCAGAGAAGTTTCTCAGATATGACATTCTGATGCTGTCAGTCAAGGAACACAAGGAAGAAAATATTGGGGTGGACGGAGAGCCCCAATGAGGAGCTCAGATTATAAAGCGATGGAATAGGAACACATTATCCCTCAACCCTAAGCCCAACATAGATCTGCTGAAGAGTACCAGTGGCTCCACAGTCCACAGTGAGCTGGGAATTGCAGGGATAGTGAAGGGCACACATTCTAGACTTGAAGCAAGAACAAGGGGAAAGTAACACCATATCGAGGGGGAACATTGAGATGCTGAGAAAAGCTCAAGGAAAGCAAGGTTCTCCTTTGCTTGCTTCCTATCAATGAAAACTCTCCCAAGTCTGGAGGAAGTGGATGAAGACAGGGCTAAAGCCCATTTAAGACAAGGCCGGGGTGGTGTACATGGTTCTGCTTGTGCATTTGCATCCCCCAGCCAAAGTAGCTTCCATCTCTGAGCTCCACACACGGACACAGTGGGCACACTCTTACTCACTGCAATGACATTCTTCTTAGGAGTGTCCATCTGCCTGCATCAAGATCCCCCAGAAATGTTTGGCAAGAGCACAAATTCCTGCCCACAACCTCCCCAACTCCCCATCCAACCAATAATGTAAGGTTCTGAGGCTGGGGGTGAAATCAAACATATTTAGCAAACACGTTGACACGGTCTCCTCTCATCTCCATGACAATCTTTTTGTCTGAAGCGTAGCATCCAGAAGATTTCAGAGTCTGTAGCATCTCAGCTCTTCCGGAACTAGGGATATTCAAGGGGTGCTGACTCTGCTGTAAAGACAAGAACACTGACGCCCAGAGCACTTAGCAGAGGGAAGCCAGCAGGGCTGGGGCTAGAATATGAGCATCTCCTCTAGTTAGGCCCCGGGCCTGTTAGCTAAGTTCCTCTGCCACTTGTCTATTGTGAACAAGCCCCACAGGCTTACCCCTGTATGCTTACATTTGCAAACTGTTGTTCTCAAGAATTCTGGTAGTGGGTGGGGGGGGGTGTGATGTCTCCAGCTTCAAAACTGAAGAAATAAAATCCTTAGAACAGCCACAAGACAGGTAAATGACTATGGTCACTAGACTGGCTGGTCTTATATGTCAACTTGACACAAGCTTGAGTCATCACTGAGTGAGGAAGCCTCAGCTGAGGAAATGCCTCCATGAGATCCAGCTATAAGGCATTTTCTCATTTAGTGAGCAATGGAGGCGGGCCCAGCCCTTGGTGGGTCGTGCCATCTCTGGGCTAGTGGGCCTGGGTTCTATAAGAAAGCAGGCTGAGCAAGCTGAGCAAGCCATGGGAAGCAAGCCAGTAAGCAACCCCCCTCCATGTCCTCTGCATCAGCTCCTGCCTCCAGGTTCCTGCCCTGTTTGAGTTCCTGTCCTGACTTCCTCCATTGAGAGACTACCATCTGGAGGTATAAGTCAAATAAACCCCTTCCTCCCCAGCTTGCTTTTTGGTCATGGTGTTTCATCGCAGCAAAAGAAACCCTAACTAAAATAGTCACTAAGAGAAAGGGAGAGTTACAGGAAGTGGCATGGCTTCACTTGGCAGGCATTAAGTTCCAAAGCTCACTTAACCTTACTGAGAGCAAGGTTGGACCAGTGTATAGAAAGAATGGCTAACATTTCCCATTATCCACTCCACCTACTACACCCTAATGACTGGCTCAGTTTGGGGGCAGGTTGAGTGAACTGAGCCAATGAGATAGTGAGACACTTTCCATCTCCTCAGATGGGAGCAAAGAAGTATATTGTCACAACTGGAAATGCCTGGTGACCCTGAGGTACCTAGACTTTAGATTATGCTACCATTTTGATAAAGAGAACCATGTAGAGCCCCGGTCTTTGACAATATTGTCGAGCTACTGTGTTGACCAACTTGAAGCTGTCTCCTTCTCTGTGAGTCTTGTTATGTGAGACCCTCAGCTTTTGTTCTATTTCAACAAATTAATTTAGGATTTTAGGAAATGCCTTAGACACAATGCATTCCAACCTTTAAAAGTTGCCTACAAAGATAGTCTTGTGAGCAAATCAAAGAAACCAGGGTTGACTAATATCACTAAACACAGCCACAGTAGGAGGTCCCAAGTTGATCGAAGCCAAGGAACTCAGGCAACCAGGTACCCATACAGAAGGTTGCATGCTTGTATTTTTAACAAGCATCCCTTAGCAGTCTTCTGGAATTGGTGTGGACACTGCCGGGAGCACCTTCCTGTGTCTGTGTATTCCTTAGCCTCGGCCCGCATCTGGCCTGTGCTCCGTTTGGTTGCTGATGGCGCAGACACAATTGCACTTTTGCCAGTCAGTGGGCCCAAGGTTCTCAACTTTGGCATCTCTCCTATCACATTCCCCTTTCCTCTGGATGAGAAATGAGATTTACCCTCTAATGCTTTAGAAGGGACCCCTGCCACATCTTTGGGCTTAGTCCAAACCTAAGTTGTGGCTGGCATTTGGCATCAGAGCCATGCTTTGTGGGTCAATGTCACTAGATAGGTAGTCTCTCTTGTCGATGAAACAGAGTTGGCCCCTGAATCTTGGCCTGACTTTGATCACTACTCGGCAGAGAAAGCTTGCTTAGCCAATTTGCAAATGTCTCAAAGCTGCTAGGCTGGCTAGAGCACTGGCTGACAGGCTAGAACTTCACAGGCTCTTCTGAGAAGCTGAAATCATAAGCCAAGTGCATATTTTTTCATCCCAACTACAGAAGTAGCTGATAGCAGTTTATATTGAAAAAAAAATAGGCTAACTAAAATCATATGAAAATCCCCAGCTTCCTTAAAACAGTAAAAGATATGATATGGTTTGTTCAAAAAGCCAATGGCATCTTAGGAAACAAATTCAAAGTCCAGTGCCCAAGGAAGAGGAACAGAATCCCTTGGGAATTCTTTTGGGGATACACATTTGGAAGAGGCTTCCAAGAAGGCATCAAAGGGAAGGACAATGGGGGAGGGGAAATGCCTCTTCGAGACTCCAGAACTCCACCCAGGAGTCAACCCGTGAGACGCCATGACAGCAGAGCAAAGGCTCATCCAGAGGCCTCGTTCTATGCAGCATAACTGTCCATGACTCAATCCATGCAAAGCCAGCCCCCAGCTGTAACCCCAAGTCTGCCCCATGCTCTAGTGCACCACTGAGGAACGTCAGCAAGAGACTCAGTTTGAATTTTGGTTAAATAGAGAAGAATATCCAGCTTGCTATTGGAAATGGTCTGTCTCAGGGTTGGGCACAGTGCCAGGCACATGGTTGGCAACCATCGGCCTATGGTGATTAGCACCAACCAGAGTGACCTAGTGCTTTCCCGGTAGGGGAGTGGGCTCCCCGGGTAAGGAGTATTAAGCAGAGGCATCAGATCAACACATCAGGAATGTTTGAGAGCTCTAGGTTGGAACTTAAAAAAAACTGATTTCTGGCCAGTTTGGGGACAGTAATCTATTATGAGAACCGAAATTCCCTGCAGGCCTGAGAGTCCAGAAATCTCACTGTTTGAATTACTGTTTGTGTTTGCTCAGTGTGTCCCTGCAGGCCTCTCTCTCTCTTGTCTCTCTCTCTCTCTCTCTCTCTCTCTCTCTCTCTCTCTCTCTCTCACACACACACACACACACACACACATACACACACACACACAGAGAGAGAGATGGAGACAGAGAGAGACAGAGACAAAAAGACACACAAAGAGAACTCTAGCTGTGTGTGAGAGAAAGAGAGGCAAAAAACTCTAGTTGTATATGTGCATGTGTCTGAGAGAGGAAGAGAAAGAACTCTAGCCGTGTGTATATGAAGGAGAGAAAAAGGTCCAGTTGTGTGTGTGTCTACATGTGTTTCCACAGGGAACTGTACCCCACTCTGTGAGACATCGGTTAACCATGCATGTAAACACTCCATTTAACAGCACCGATTCTAAATGACCAGGCTCACATTTACTTCGGCTCCTCTGCCAGGTCTTCATCCCAGCAGTATGTCCCCTGCCTGAGTCAGTACTGTCAGGTTTGGACTAGAGGGAGCTTATCAATAAGGGTCTTAGACCTGCTGATTCTTCTCAACCTTGGAGGGTCAGACTTGGGGGCTGGGGTTTGCTAGCATGTGACCAGTAGCCAGCCCAGGGTGATCCTTCCAAAACAATTCTGTAAGCACCCATAGTTTGGCCTCAGTCCCACTAAGCTCCCTTTCTAGGAGTTCTGTATCTTTTTTTCTTTCTTAAAAAAAATGATTTATTTCATTTTTCATCTCTTAGGGTGTATGTCTTTCCAAGTATATGTCACATGTATGAGGGTATCTGAGAGACCAGAAAGGGGAGTCAGACCCCTGGAGCCGTAGTAGCAGGCTGTTGTGAACAGTCTGGTGTGGGCGCTGGGAATTGAACTCAGATCCTCTGCAAGAGCACACTCAATGCTGAGCCACCTCTCTAGGCCATTTTGTGCCTTTTCTCATCCCATCAGAAGTCTCTTTCTGTTTCTTTTGACAAATTGTTTCAGTAGCCCCGCTTTTCAGGAGAAAAAGCACTCTACTGCCAGATCGGTTCTCAGAAGCAAGTTCCTAATAGGGCTGGGCCTATAATGTGCCCGTTGCCAGCCAGTAGGGCTTATAACACAGCAGGAAAATCAGAGGCAAAGCCCCCCCAGAGTAGGAGCTCAGCAGTGCCTGTGTGGAGGCCAGGGCTGGGTGGGGAGTAAGAAATCAGTTTCATCTCTCTGAAGGTATGGTCTCCTCACTCAGCCCCACCCTAATAAAGGTTAGTGAAGGGAATCTGCTTCCACGGTCACTAGAAGATGGCAAAGCTATTTTGGGATATTTCCCATCATCCCATGTGAGGAATATTCTAATAAAGACGAGAACACAAGGATATAGAGATGGCTTGGTGGTTAAGAGCTCTTCCTGCTCTTCCAGAGGACCTGAGTTGGGATCCCACCACTCATGAAAGGTAAGTTTACAGTCACCTGTGATGCCAGCTCCAGGAGACCCAGGGGTCTCTTCTGGACTCTGAGGACACCTGCACTCACGTGTGCACAGACTCGCACAGAGACACACACATTTACACACAATTTAAAACTAAAGATGGGAGCAGCAGAGAGGCTCTGCAGTGAAAGCACTTGCTGCCTTTGCTGAGCATGAGGGTTTGGTTCTCAGCACCCACATGGCGACTCATGATTTCTGCAACTCCAGTTCCAGGTGATCTGGTGCCCTCTTCTGCCCTCCCTAAGCACCAGGCACACATATGGTACACAAGCATGCTGTCAAAGCACTCGTACACGTAAAATGAAATATATAAAAATCTTTTTAAAAATACCTTGGTAAACTTTACAGGAGGCTTCCAGGTCCTCTTATAACTGGCGTCTTCTCACAGGGACTATATAGAGGTCTAGCCTTGTCTCCAACTACTACTAAGAAGCCCAAAGCCCTGGGAGGTTATGACACTTCTCCAGTGGGGATGTGCCAGAGCCCACACTTCAAACAAGGACTTCACATTTCAGGCCTTATGTCTTCCCTACACACCTCCTCTCTATCAGAAACAGCAGAGCTATGTGCTGGTACAGCTGACCCATCCTTCCATGGCTGAGTTCTTCTCTAACCTTCTAACTGGCTGCCCTAGAGTCTAGACATCTCCTTAACGGTATGTCGCTGGGCTACCTCTCCCAGGGTCAGTACTGTGCACAATCCCAGCAGACTTCTTGGCTTACCCTCTTCCCTCATTTCTAGTCCCACCTGCCACATGGCTGGGCCCCCTCCTCATTTGCAATAGCCAGGGCCTGTAGGCTGCCTGGCCAGGGAGCTGGGTGGCTTGGCCAATCAAGCATGGTAGCTGGGCTGATGTGGGCAGACAGGAAGTCTCTTTCTATTCCCGAGCTATCTAGTCCTGTTACCACGGGGTCCTTTATAGACTCCCTCCTGAGTTATACACTACTTATTGTTGTTATTGCTATTGATCCATCCTCTAAACAGCAGAGGTCCCAGGGCTCAATTTAAAGCATCAGTTACATCGATAATTCCTTTATTTGTAAGGTTGTTACTTCTGACACTCTTTGGATGCCTCTCAAGACCCAAGAGAAATGTCAGAACTATTCTCTTAGGAAAACTGAGGTACATAGAGACGTGGAGGTTGGCCAAAGGCCCCAGAGTGGAACTGGCTACAGGCTCCTGATAAATCACTAGGTTATTTGACTCTGGGCCTGCCGTCTCCCCTCCGCTAAGCTAAAGAATGCTCAGCATTCTGCTGAGATCCTCAGGCTGGTCATGGGCTTACTACAGCCCACAAAAGCAGTGTTCCCTCTGCAAGACACTATGGGCCTTCAAGTTCCCCCAGCCCAGGCGGTCCTCAGCCCTGCCCTCAGCCCTCTGTGCCCCAGCCGCAAAGCAGAGACAATGAGGAGCTTTCCCTTTTTCCTTTATCTCCACCCCCAGGTGCAGAGATCTGTTTTGCAAGAGCTGAAAAGACTCTTTTCTGTAAATGGAGGGGTGGGGGTTGGGGGCGGATGTAACATCACAGATGCTTGCCTTTTCCATTCTGAGAATATTGGCAGGAGAAGGAGAGTTAAGGTGGTACGTGGGTACCCGAGTTTCCTTATACGCACAGAACAACATGTCTTCCGGTGGGGGCACTGTAACCTCTTGTGGGAGCCAGTGGGAAACAGGTTCTCTTTTCCCCAGGCCCACAGGCCGACAACAGTGGTACCATCCGGGCCCTTCTGTTGTGGGGTAGAAGCTGATGGCGAATGTGGGCAGCGTTCGTGCCATTACTCAGCTCCAAAAGTGTTTATAGTAGCAAGATCCAGGATGGCCTCCACGGGGGATGACAACTGCCGAGTATGTGCCTGTTCCCAAGAATACTGGCCCCTTCTTCCTGAGCCACGTGTGTCTGGGGCTCTGATGCCCCTTTTCTGGTGTCCTCTCTTTTGTGCCTCGCCTTTGAGCTTCAAGGTAAGACTCACCTGTTGTAGGAATGGGTATGAATCATGCCCATCTTTGTAA
This sequence comes from Microtus pennsylvanicus, assembly GCF_037038515.1. NCBI lineage: Eukaryota > Metazoa > Chordata > Mammalia > Rodentia > Cricetidae > Microtus > Microtus pennsylvanicus. The sequence continues at coordinate 77,513,501 of NC_134581.1, forward strand.
TCCTCCAGCCTCATAAATTTGCCGCGTTTGCAAGGTAGGGTGGCCCATCCCTTATTTCATCTCAAGGGCTGGGACGGGGGCAGGAACAGATACAGCTGACGGATGAGAAGTTTAGAAAACGAAGTCTTACAGATCGATAGAAGAATACACAAGCGATGTATCATGTGAGTGCCTCGTGTCTGTGCCACAGTAAATCAGAAGTTACGAATGGAAGGTTTTTGCAGCACGGGATCCAGGCTGCTCCTGGAGGCCAAGGGCTGGCCTTGTGAGCTCGTTCTCACAGTCCGAGCACTTATTTTCTACTTCAGTAGACCTAAAAATAAACCTGGATACTGAACTTTTTTTTTTAATATCTCTGCCATCCACCCCCAACTCTTTCCCTCTTTAATCTCCATCCTGTGGCCACTTAGCGTCCATGCGTCCCTTGTAAGGAGCCGCATATTGCAAGATAAGCTGCCTCAGTGGCTCTGCCCATACGAGCCCCCTCCCTTGGGCTGTGTTACTGTGATATTAACAAGTTCAGATCTGCTGCCGTGTGAACACCTCAGCGCCTCGAAAATGATTATCTCTGAGCTTCCTTTTACCTGGGCCAAAATGGTGCTCAGGGAAGAGGCTAGGACACAGGGCTTGATGGGATTGGCCTCGCGGCTGGGCCTCAGCTCAGCAGCCTCTGTGTCACCCCCTTGCCACCACCTAGTGTCCTCCAGCTCTGACTGGAATTCCTGTGTCCTGCTTCTCCACAGCCTTCTCACATGGAAGCTATGTTCTCTCCGTGGTCCCTGTGCCTGGAGGCGGAGTAGGAGTCCTCCTGGCTCCCATGGCTCAGCTTCTTGCCAACATCCATCCCTCCTCTTGAAAAACACCCCAAGCTGAATCTCTAGTCATAAGCTCCTGAATGCAGCTATTTACCCACCTCAGGCCCCTCTCCCCTTTCCTTGAACATTTTGGCCCCTGGATTGTGGTGACTCTTGCCAATTCGCTCTTACATCATTAGCAAGGAGTTTCCCAAACCCCGGGCCGCCTTGCAGTTTTAGTTCCTTACCTGAGGTGAGTTGGTCTTCAATCTTTCTCTAGCCACTACTGCATGATCTTGCCTCAAACCTTGTCATTACCAGCAGTTTCTATCATTCTATAATCCTAGCTCAAGACTGCATGCTCCATCTCAAGACCCTACACCCTGTCTTAAGACTCCCTACTTTGTCTCAATTCTCCATACCTCAACCCAAGACCCCATACCCTGTCTCAGGACCCAACATTCTTTCTCAAAACCACTTACTTCATTTCAAGAATCCCCACCTTGACTCAAGATGCTACACTCCCAATCTCAAAACCATACATTCTGTCTCAAGACCCCACACCTCATACACAAGCCCCACACCCCATCCCAAGACTCCATTTCAAGAACCTATCTTAGACTCCATACCTCATCTCAGCTCCTCACACCCTACCTCAAGATCCCACACTGTCTCAAAACTCTGCAGCCCTTCTCAAGACCCTGTTCCATCTCAAGAATCCACATCTTATCCTGAAACTCCATATCCTATCTCAGAAACCATACCTACCTTGCCTCGAGATCCTTCCTTCTATCTCAAGACCCCACACCCCATCTCAAGACTGCCTACTCTGTCTTAAGACCCTACATCACATCTTCAGATCCTACATCCTATCTCATGCCCTGCTTCTAGATCCCACGTTCTTTCTGAAAATTCTACACCGTATCTCAAGACCCCCAAATCCATCTTAAGACCGCATTCCCCATCCGAAAACACCACATCTTGGGGCTTTAGTTTCCACCTCAGGTGTCACCTCCCAGGTATACCAAAACAAGAATTTGTCAGCAGGACCACCCCTCCCTATCCCTTACCCTTCCTCATCCCAGGCCTCCTCCTAACCCAGTTGCTATTTCCTGATGAGTCACTGCAATCTCCTCAGTGAATGCTCTCAACTCCTGTGCCCCTGCCACCTCAGTCAAACCTCCAGCCGTGAAATCCACCTTTGGCCCTCTGTGGTGACTGCACCTACGCCAGCATAACACAGCTGTGGACGAATCTCCAAGCACGCTGGTCATCTCGCTTTGAATTTATGATCCCTGAACTTAGGTGGGTGTTGCTGGCTGCTGTATCATCCATCATTTCTGTGGTCCAGTCACTCTCCCCTCTCTTAGATGAGGGATCACACCTTCCCCTCTCTCCTCCAGCCTCCACGTTCTCCCTCCTCTGTCCTTGTATTTCCTGATAACCTTGCTTTCTAGTCACTGAGCAAAACGGGAACAAAGACAACTTCCACAAACCCCCACTGCTGCCCTCTTGCCTGTGTCTATTTCTAACTCTTCCATCCCCCTGGTTCTGTGGACAGACTGTATCTGCTTCTAGCCAAGGTCAGGCACCCTGTGTCAAAGTCCTGCAACAGTATATCCCCTCCCTCCAATCAAGGACATTGATGGTATCCTCCCGGCTTTGCCCCTATCATACCTTGTTTACTTATTTCTGGCCTACTCCAATCAGCATCTAAGCCTGCAACAGTACCTCCCCCCCCATTCAAAGACATTGATGGTATCTTCCTAGCTCTGCCTGTATCATGCCTTGTTTACTTATTCCTGGCCCACTCCAATCAGCATCTAAGCTTGTTCTTACTGTTCCTGTCTTTAAAGAAAGGACTAGGACCTTCCAGACCCATTTCTCCCTCTAGCTATTTTTAGCAATCCTCTCTGGAAGAGTTGTCTCCTACTCTTTTCCTCTTATTCTCTTCTGGATCACTTAGGTTCTCATCTCACTCTCTGGTCCAGGATACCACTGTTCTCTATTGTGTCAGCTCAGTAGTGACTTCAGGGCCTGTCTTAGTTGGCCTAGCATTAGCACGTGCCACTATTGATGGCCCCTTCCCTTCTCAAAAGTCCAAGATCCTGCTGGTTCCCAAGTATCCTTCTTCGCTGGTATCTTCTGACTTCTTAATCGCTTCCCCTTCATTTCACCTGCTCCTTGACCTTGGAGGCATCCAGGACTCAGACTGTGAGCTTGTGAAGCCATATCCTCTGAATGGATGCATCCCATTCTAAGGAGGCTCCTTAAGACTCAGTAGTTACATAAAACTCACAAGGTTTAGGGAGAAAACAAAACTCATAAGTCTCAAGAAACTCCTGACATTTACAAGACTCATACCTCCTAACCCCAAATTAAATAAGCAATAGCAATTTCTGAGTGGGGGGAGACCCTGACCAGCTGAGATGCCTGCAGAGTAGGCAGGGGACATTAGTGGCATGACTTTGTTGAGTTGTTGCTGGTGCTGGGGTTAGCTTTCCTGTGATGTAGCTTCTGAAGTTACCTCCCCCCAAAGAACCCTAACTAGAGTGGAACTTTCTTTTGGTATGTCTAGGGTGAGACGTTTGTTTGCATCTCCCCAGCAAAAGTCAGAACAGAACCTCTTCTGGCTCCCTCTTCACACAGAGCCCCTTCTTCATCTCATCCAGATGTATAGCTTTACACTGGTTTTCTACACCGTGTCCGTGGTGACAACTCCAAATATATAACTACTCTGACCTCCAAATTCTCGGTGTACAACTCTCATGCCTAAGTGCTCCAATGACTGTCCTCTGCCTGAGGGGTAAAGTGCCAAATCTTCAAAGGACGTGAAAGCGCCTCAATATTCAGCCCCGTCTCATTATGGCCCATAAGTGATACTGGGCTCTCATACTGCCTGGTCTTCTCATGACCCTCGATTCTGTAAGTTGCGGTTCACCTTAGCCCTCTGCACAGTGGTGCCCCCTGTAGGCACCCCCTGTGCTTCTCCTCCTTGGCTTTCCATGTCTTCTTTGCGAGACTGTGTGCTGGTCAAGCTTCCTTGTGGCAAGAGTGGCCATGTAGCCAGTCCTGTCCCATGGGCTGCAGGTTGATAGTTCTGGGACAGCTTGCTTTTCCAAGGTGGCCACTGCTGCTCCCACTTTTCTTCTCCTGCCGTGGGGCTAAAGGAGAAACAGCCGTTGTGACCCTGAAGAGTAGGCTACGTGGAGAGGTAGTGAGAAGTTGGGACATCAATGACATCATGAAGTCTACAGCTCTAGCGTCTGATTCTAGGAATGTGAAACCAAGTAGGAATGCTCCTTCTCCCCCAGCCCTTCCTCGGTGTTTCTGTGACACACCACTGATTCAACATCCCAGGGTAATGGCTGCTCGAAGACAGCTCAGTGGGCTGAACAATTGGGCAATCTGCCTATCATGCTTGCTTTCCAGCCTGTCTGGACCACTCACTTCTGCCCTTCTTCACCTGCTGATGGGACTTTTCTCTCTCACATCCCACTGTGAATGATGCCCCTCAAGCTGGCCTGACCCCTTCCATCCTACATGTGCCTGTGTTTATGAATGCTTGTTATCCTTACTGAGCCTGGTGTGACATCTGGATAGTGGATCGGTGAATTTACTCACCTCCTCCCTATGTATTCCACAGCCACACACCCCAAGTAATATAAATCTCTGGTTATCATATTTCAGTTGAGATCTGTGCCTGTTCAATAGTCTAAGACACCTCTTTTCTCTGCTAAATTTCTTCTGACCATGTCACCTTACACTTTGTTCTACTCTTAGTAACAGAACATCTCGCCTTGTCCTTGTTTCTGCTGCCTATGAATATAGTGAAAGTTCAGGTTAGACACAGCTCCCACCTAGCTCTGTTTCTACTCTCTTCCCCATTCCTAAGATACCAGGGGAGGCATGTGTGCTAGTTAAATGCCTGAATGGGCCATGTTGCTTGTAGCTGCAGCTGCTGGGGTCCACTCCCTCCCTTTGAAGGAGTTTGGAGGCCAGTCTGCCTGTCTCTCTGAAAGTTGTCCCAACATAGCATTGCTTTCCCAACCTGGATCCCAGGCCCCATGGAGAGACTCCAGAAATGTTCTGGGAGACCTGGCTCTTTTCCCTCAATGCAGATTTTCCAGAACTCATCCAAGTTCTTGGAGGCACAAATTCTGTAAAGCTACACACACACACCCAACTCTTCTCCAAAGTTCTGCAATGTCATCTGCTCCCTTCTTTTTTCAGATCACCTATAGCTACAGACAAGCTTTGCATTTGGGGGACAGATCGACTCTAGTAGTCCCTATAGAGGACTCCTTGAAAATGGACCAACTGAAATCCTAGGATTTCATCCTGTAGTTACCAAGGCAAGAGAGGGTCTCAGGAAACAGAAGCATTAGACCAATGAACTTGTGTGTGTGTGTGTGGCAGGGGGAGGATCTTTACCCTAGGTTCATAGAGACAAAAGCCTGCAGATGGAGCAGAGGGGCTAATAAACCAGCTCCCCCCAGTGTCTAATCTCAAGTGACACAAAGACTAGGAAGTGCTGTGGCGTCTAGATGGTAGATGACAATGACAAGAGACATTCTCCTCGTAGGCTGAAGACTGTCTTCACTAGGATTCTTCAGAGAGCAGAGCCTGTGCTGGTTCTGGAAGGGGTGCTAGAGTTATAGGTACAGGCAGAGACAGGAAGGACAAGAGACAACATGACTGTCTTCATCAGTCCAGCTGCCTGTGGACAACCCCTCACCCAAGTAGCTATAAAAACTCTTGGGGGGGGAGGCAGATGGACTCCAGCATCCCACTGAGTACCATGCTTCTTTCCCTTCTGGACTGTGAGCTTGAAAGCTAGTATCTGTCCCTTGGCACTCCTTGCCATATAGCCACGGTGCAGGAGGAGAGAAGCATGTGTCAGGCCACACAGATGTGTCCCTGGTCTCCTGGCAGAGCTTTCTCCCTCTGGTGAAAAGGCAGGTAGGCAGCCTCAGGGACCCTTAGACGTGCTTAAGAAATGTCTGTGGCAGAATACCTGACACTGTTGCCACGCCTCCAACTTTTCATCAAGGCTGGCACTCCAGCTTGGATAATAGGTTTCTTGGTAGGAAACAATGTTGAGGGATAGTATACTAGGAAATCAAGTATTTTATAACTCAGTTACTGGCATTACTTGGCCTTCATGAGCAGTTTTCATGTACACAGACCAACATCCACATTAGCATTCACCTTGGTGAAGATGAATTGCTGCCCCTGGCAGAGTTCTGGGGTTAGATGCAAGCAATGTGCCAGCAGGTGCCAGCACATCTTCTTAAGAATCCATACCACACTAAGAGATCAGCATCACTCTCTGCTGATGACTGTTGGCATGTTCACTAGGGCAATTGCAAGGTCAATTGGGGGAGGAAAGCCACACTGTTGGCCCACGCATAGCCTCATCCTGCCACCATCATCACTATGTACTGGCACAGTGGTGGGTGACAGAGATGCCAACTGACACACCTGGGATGTGGCATTCTTTTCTTCTAACTGCTTAGCTCCTTCTCTGATATAGATGCTTTTGGTGGCTGTAATAGGTACGATGTCTACATACTTTATGTTCACTCCATAGACAAGGCTTTCTCTCCTTGACTTTCCAATGACTTCCATAGGTATCTTTGTGTACCACACATGGCCCTGGGAATATGTTTGTTTAATGCAGCTTGCAGCAGCAGCTAATCCCCCTGCATAGTTCTCTGTCAGTTTGGGTCCTACTAAAAGCAGGTAGCTTGGACTGACAAGGTGGCTCATTGGGTTAGGATGCCTGCCACCAAGCCTAATAACCTGAGTTCAATCCACATGGTAGGAGAACTGAGACTAGTAAGATGTTCTCTGACCTCCATATGAATGCCATAGCATGCACTTGCTTGAGTAAATACACATACACACACACACACACACACACAATATTAAACAAAAATGAAAAGGGCACCTAACTTTTCATCCACCACACAGCATTCTCACCTGCCCTGTATTAGACACTACCTCAAATTCTCAGAACATTGCCCTGCAAAACACTGAGCGTCTCCCTACAGAGAAAAAGTATACAATATGACAACTTGTATTTTACCTTAGAGGGTATGTCCTAGATCTCCAGACTACTGGATCCTCCCCAAACACCCCAATATCACCAGCTCCTGGCTCTCTCTGTGGTTTTCTCCACCTCTGGTTTACCTAAACCTTACTTGAGCACCCGACGTTTTCTGGGTCTCCCACATCAGGCTCAATTTACAAGACACCACCCCTATCATGAACCAGGGTGGTGCCCCACAGAATTCACAACTGGAGGCCCGCTTGGGCTGCACTCTTCTGGAGAGCAGGAAGAGATCTCTATCCCGCGAGTGAGACAGCAGATATGTTCCAGCCATATGATGGTGAGGAAGAATGTATTTGCTTAAGCTATAGCCTTGTCCAGGTGCCAGAGGCAGTTTGACCTGCTCCAGTAAAATGACCACCTCTGTCGTGGAAACTGCAGTTGGCATTGCCACCAGGGTTAACAGATGCCCACCAAGGTCATTCCTAAGATTGCTTTCATGTTAGCAGTGGGGCAGGGGCACTTACTCTCCATCTTGTAAGTTGATAATGTGGCACTAATCTTCGCAGTTTTGTCCGGAATGTGCCAATAATTCCTCCAATTTATTATCTTGTCTGAGCTGGAGGGTAGTTGCCGGGCCTCCCACTTGGCCCATCCAGTCATAATGGTCCTTTATTCACCATTTGTGTGATCATGTGGGAGGCCTCTGCAGGCTCTGTGTCACTTCTATCCCAGTTACATACTCGAGGACCAGTGGGATAACTCCAGGTGGTAATACATCCCAAGGGACCCCCCAGTCCATTGCTGGTGCCAGGCCTGACTCTGCATTGAAGAATCTTTAGGTTCCTGTAGAAGGATGGGGAGGGTGTATCATGCACCTATACTGGCACTGGGGGGCCCTTTCTCCAGGGCACCCTCTTCCCTTCCCCCAGTGGCTGCTGGCTCTGGAAAATGACACATCTAGAAGTCAGGGGAAGTCTTACACTTCCCTTTACTTACTGTCTCTTGAGATTTTTTTTTACAGGTATTTTATTGCTTTATTTCTATTAATAAAATATATACTTTACAGTAAAGTTAATATAACATCTTCCTACAATTGTCGGGTTAGGAGTGAGAAGCCATCTGTTAGTCCTAATCAACTTTCTAGATGTCTCATAGCAGGAAAAACAAGGTCATACTGTTGAGTCTTCTTATCTTCCTACCTACTGTCTGCAGCCAGGTCAACAGTTGGCTGAAAGGCGCAATTCTGTGCCCTGACAAAGATAAGGTTGTGCCCCCCTTTTTTTAATGATATGTTCAGCAACTCCCTTGGCAGCTGAACATTCTGGCTGACTGATCAAAGCCTTAGATGTCACCTCAGCCTTGCTTCTCACTCTACCTCTGAGGTAGGGGCGCCACCCTTGGCCTCTACTCTTCCTGAGTTCCGTGATACCCAGGGCCGCCCACCATCACCCCCAGTTCACTGAGGGTAGCTAGTATGGAATTTCTCTCCAACTTGTTCTTCTCTAACCAATGGCTGCAGTTTAGTTTGGTTGGATCTCCCAAGGTTCCATTTCCACATACATCACTTTGCAAAGACCAGGTATTAGATTTCAGTGCATCCCTTTTGGGGGTCACCAATGTAACCCACAGCCACAGCACAGTCTGCCCTAGATTGCTGCCTGCCTAAGCCTCCGAGCCCTCTTTGGAACTGTGCTGAGAAAGCTGAATTTCACTATCACACTGTCATGACCAAGGTCTGTTTGGATCAGTTACACACCAGGGCCTATGTCGAGAACAAGCGTCCCTGTATCAACACACTTGACCCCATGCAGACCTCTCAACACCTCCCCCTTCTATCTATGGCAATGTCCAGGTGCCGGGTTCACGGCCCAACCCAGAGCCTCATCTTAACAAGCACCTCTTGTCCACATGCTACAGGTGAGTGCTTTGACCACTGTGGTGCCATTTTATGTCCAAGTGTTTACCCCTCAACTAATCATTAACCATGAAGTTCTAATTGCTAGAACCCCGGTACCAAATCCAACTGGTACCCTCCTAAGGGCTGATTTCTAGGGTTGCTCCCTAATATGAGCACTGCCTTCTCCTGTGCTCCCCGAAAAGCAGAGCCCGAGGCGATGGCAGTACTGATGTCCTCTTTCCGCCTGAGGAAGCACAGTCTGGGGCCGGAGGGGGTAGGGAACCACTCGAAGGATGCATTACGGAGCTGGGCTGCTGCTGAGTACGACTGATTGCTCAATCTTGCAAGACCATTTCAAAAAGCTGTATGTCTCAGGAACATCTGCTGGGAGGGAGCGAGAGGGAAGAATTTTCCACTAGCTCCCATTTTCCATTGATCAAAGTTTTGCCTCGCTGGCCATTAACTCCCTGGCACTTTCGGGTCATGCACAGTGGGTGCTGAGCAGAGCTCTGCATCCTCTGCCTCTCAGAAGGGAAGCCCAGAGCTTTGAGGCCCAGGCCCGAGGCACCTGGGGCAGGCAGCAGGCATGGAGTGTCTATTTTTACCTGTACGCAGTCAGTGGAGCCACAGGGAGCTGGGAGTTGCTGGCATTCTAGAAGCTGGGGGCAGAAGAGGCTGAGAGGAACAGGAATAAGAGACCAGAAGGGCTTATTGGAGAGATGAGGGGATGGGGGCTTGATGGCCCATGTTTTTTCTTGTTTTATTTTGTTTTGGTTCTTTCAAGGCAACTAGTTTTCCAAGTTTTCTTTCAACTTCAAAGTATGCAGGTCCAAATATTGCCCATGATGCCCACTAGCTTGGAAAAGTTGGGAAAGAGGGCCAGAAGGAGAGAAGGGCCAAGTACCAAGGACTTGGTGCCCAGTTCTCTGCACTGTAGGTCAGTGCTTTCTCCTTTACTTTTAGAAGGCGAGTCTTAACATTCATTACTTCTACTGAGCTCAGTGTTCTGTCCAGAGATGAAAGATTATCATCCCCTGTCCCACCTAGGGCCCCAACTGGCTCTGAGCCTCCGTTTGGGGGTTCGGTTCTTTGGTTCCACTGATTCTCAGCCTCGTTGGCCTGGCTATTGAGATGAAGCTGGCAGATTCCCGCCACAGCGCCAGCCCAAGACCCATCAATCCTGCTTCCCCATTGCAGAGGACACTTCGTGTGAGGGATGAAAGGCCCCGGCCATGAATCATCTCCCTTACCTTTCTCCATCTCTCAGCCAGCTTCTCGGAGCCCGAAGATGAATGTCTGCAGACTCTCACCTGCCCCCTTGAATAATTTCCCTTTAAAAGAGGCCACTTATCAGTAATTCATTACTTACCTTTGTTAGCACAAAAAAGGCCTATGAGGTGGGATGGAGAGGTGGGGCTTCCTGCTCCTCCCATCATCCCTCAGGCAAGGTTGGACCCCCAACCTCCGCTGGCCTTCCTTGCTGTGGAGCAAGGCAAACTGGGACCTAGTGGGGCTGCTCCAGCTGGTGGTACCCACCCCAGCAGATGGCATACAGATGTTTCTGGTGACATCCGGATGAGCACAATCAGATCCAGTTGACAGTTTCCTTTAATCTTGAATTAAATGTCAAATGTTGACTCTCTTTTATGGCCTTTTTACATGTCTGTCTGTGTTGTCTGTAACTACAGAGTAACATATTCCTGACCAGGGACCATTTCTTGGAAAGCCAGGCTTGTCCCCGTTCCTTCTCTGTTTGTTGGAGCATAAAATGAACCCTATAGTGGGCATGAGGGACGTGGAACAGCTCAACATCAGAATGACAAGGCAAGGATCATTGATTTGAGCTCATCCTGCTACCGCACAGCCTTAGGTGGCTGGGGGAATGTGGCACCAACCTGGGTACTGGGTACTAAGTGGTGGCAATCTCAGCCGTATATGGTTTCACAGATGCCATTCCAAGAAGGTGGCCCTGCAGGGGGGTGAGAACTGGCCCCACCTGGCACAGAGAAAGGGAGCTAAGAAGAGGGCAGCAGGTTCTAGCTTAGTCTGTAAACCGAGGCTTGGTCTTGTTCGTCACTATACGGGGACCAGGAAGAAGAGGTTCTTCTCTGTGCCTCACCCCACAGGGACCGTAGCAGCATGGCACACAGTATTCGGGGACAGTTTATCTTTTCTCTCAGAACCACTCTTCATCAACTAAAGGGGCATCTTTGAAATCATGAAACTGATCAGTTCATGCCTGGGATTCAAATGATTTGATGACTGTCTTCTCATCGCATCAGGACCAGGTCCCAAGTCTTGAACATGACCTGTGTGTGTATCCTGGCTTCCTATCACTCTCGACTCATCACGCTCCACCCCCATCACACACTTCTTCATTCATTCTAAAAGGGAGCGATTTGCCCTTTTCTGCCACGGAGTCTTTGCACACATCGGACCTTCACAAAGCAGCCTCTCTACCATCCTCCCATTTAGTCAGCCCCTGCTCATTTTCAGGTCTCAGCATTAGAATCAGGTCCCCGTGAAAGCCTTCCTACTGTATCAGACTAAACAGGGCACATTATGTTCTCCCCACCTTACCCTCAGTCATTCAGTGAACTTCGAATTCTGCCTCCCACCAGACTTTGCATCCATGAGTGGGGTCTGTTTCTAATGCTGCTGCTGGCTGTGCACTGAGCACAGGCCTGCCCAGAGGGACCGCTATGGAATGAACAAATAAGTCCCAACCAAGACCTTCACAGTGGGCCTCAGTGCAGATTCCTTGTTCCCAGCCTCTGGCTCCTTCTCTGCCATTAAAGACCTCTGTCCTTGCCTCCACAGCCTAGGCTATCTCTCCTAGTCTTTCCTGGTGTCTGGTAATGCACAGTCCCTTCTAGGACCTCACACCTACCTCTGTTTTGCTTCGGAGTGAATTGAGTTACCTTAAGGACTCAGGACCCCAGCTCCCCGAGCCCTTTCTGCCTGGGAAGGTTTCTGACAGTCCAACACTTTGTGTCTTCCACCCTTGGTGGCTCCAGGTCTCCCCAGCCACAGCGCACACCCATTCCCAGGCAAACTCCCGGCGCTCACATTGCCCATCAGCAGCTTCCCAGACCCTGACCCAGGGTCACAATCTCATCCAGACAACATAGCCATCGATCAGTACAGAGGCTGCATTTGCAATTCAAGTGCTGCTCTTCCTCCTGTCACCAAGACCTGAAGGGGACCAGAATCCAGCATGATTTTAAGGAGGTCTGTTGATTTGGCTGTTTGCCCCAGGATGGTGGTGTGATGACTGGGCTCCTGGCTGCAGGAGGCCAGATGCCCAATGACATCCATTAATATTCTTTTCTGGGAAGCCTGAAGGAGGTTGTGCCATCATTTGCATAGATTAGCATATCCTGTGCCGCCATCTATCCCAGGTTCTTTAACCTCTGTCCAGGAACTACACTGGCTAGCGGGCTGGTTTTCTTTGGCAGACAGCCATGCCCTCCCCTCAGCTCTTTGCTGCAGCGAATACAGTGGCTGTATTACCTCTCTTTAAAGCCCCCGAGAATGGCTCTTCAGCTTCCCACTTTTGAGTAATGACAGCATAAATGTATCTCACAGCCTTGCATCCCTGGGACAGGGCGGGGAGCCTTCTAGCCCTCTCTATACCAAGTGGAGAAGGCTTGGCATCCTGGCATTTGTGCATCCATTCAATGAGTAATTTATTGAGCACTTACAGTCAGGTGCTGTGCTGAGAAGCGGGGATAAAAACAGAGTAGATGGATCGCCCTGGCACTAGCTCAGCCATTGCCTCTCAGTCCCAAGGGTCCCATATCCTAGACCTAGCCTCTCCCATGTCAGCCCTCGTAGTAGACACAGCCACTGTGTAACTTCTTCAATGCCACCAGCCACCTCTATCCACCAGGAGTCCTTGGGCTGCCTGATGATGCCAGTGACATCTGGATTGCAGCAAGGTAAGAGCCCTTCCTGTTTGGTACAGATGTGGACCCTATCCAAAGATCACCTTGGAGTTTGTTTCTCAGTCCAGTTGGGAAGTTGAGGTCCAGTGGTGATTTTCCTTTCTTGAGCTTCTTCTCCAAAAACAAGACAGGCAGGGAAGCATGGGGCCAGTTATAGAAGGCACACTCCCAACTGGGCCTTTGGAGAGGGGGAAGCAAGAGATCTCTGCCCTTCTGTCTTGGCCTCTCTGATCTGGACTGTGTTGGCCAATTCCCAAGAGGTTATGGGAAGCACCTTTTTCCAGTTCTATGCAGATGGAAGCTGTGTGACATATGCCTCCAGCAGCCCTGTTCCTAATTTCTGTTGGCCTTGTGTACTGCCATTGCTCTGGGATAGAAGCCACACTCTTTCTACTTTTCTCCTAGAGTAACCCCAAGTGCAATGTGTTCTCACATACCATCCTGCCATGTTCCATGCAGATGTCTGTCTACTCTACCCTCCTGGGCCACTGATGTTGGTACATCCCCACCCTGCCCCCTCTGCCTGCTGTTACTGCAGTCTTCCAGTTTGATCCAACTTAATCCACTGCTAGATTAAAATCCCAAAAACAAAGTCCCATAGGCACCCCCAGGCTGTGCTTCCAAGAGAGCAGTCTGCTTCTCTGCACCATCGCTGCCATTAACACCTGAATGGTGCCTTTGGCAGTGACCATACCCACAGGTAGCATTCCTGCATCCCTCACCACATGCCCAACTCTGGTTTAAGCAGGTGTCCTATCTCAGTTAAGTCACTATGCACTCCTAGAAAGAAGCTTTCATTTGTAAATTTCATAGAAAAGGCACAAGGAGATAAAGAACCCCACTCAGAGCCAAACAGACCACAAATAGTGGTACTAGGATTTGAAGCCTTGATGTCAGAGTTCATATTTAGGAACCATGCAGAAATACCCTCCTAGGAGCATATACTTATGCATAAATAGGAAGTGAAATGAATGGGTAAGAACGTCAAGTTCCTCCATCTTCCAGTCCACCAGATAAAGGCCCTGGCATCTTCTAGAACAGTTCTCCTGCCTTCTAAAGAGAGGAAGGCTAGCATAAAGGTTAGATGTAGGCTACACAGTCAAAGATCTGAGTTCAAATCATGTTGTCATTATTTATTGGGTATGGAACTTTGAAAAAAAAAAGTATTTAAGCCCTGTGGCTTTTGTTTTAACTTCTGAAAATGGAGCCAAGACTTGCCATGACTGTGGGTACATGGAAATGGCCCAACCCATAGCCACAATCATTCCCGTAGGAGACTGTCCCTTGTCCCCCTGCTCTTGTAGACAGCATAGTCCAAAGAGGGGGATTTAAACATGCAAGACAAGGGTTGTTCTCCGTCAGTAAAGACAACAGGTGGATGGATAATGAGGTAGAAAAAGAAGAAAATAGTGCATTCTAGGTGAATAAAGGGTCCCTAGGAAGAAGATGACCCAAGATCCAGGACAAGGTCCTCCCGGCTGAGAGGGAGCTCCACCGCCTTCTGCAATTCTCTCGTGAGACTTTGCCAAAGCAGCCTCGCTTCCCTCCCCTGTGCAACATGAAACACAGCACATGGTGAGAGTAGATGAAGTCATTTTTTAAGCCATAAAACACTGCAAACACATTTGTATTATTTTCCCTGCATGCCAGTGATGGGTTGTCTCCCCACCTCCCACCATCCTGATTCTCAGATGTTTGGCAAACACAGACTATTTTCTCCAGAATGCAATTTTGTGGATGGATACATTTTAAAATACTATGCTCTGGTCAAACCTTCAAATGACTGTTTTTCTTTATTGACTTCTCAATTTAGTGGGTCAAGGCTGAGAAAACCTATCTGGAAGCCAGAACTGTCTGTAACAACACAGGTATGACCCACACTCCAGTCATCTACCAACTGGGAATAAGGACTGGACCTGCCTTCATCTTTAGATTAGGAGTCCCTTGCCCTGTCCACAGGCAGGCTAGATGCCTGATCACTACAGACTAGGTTCCGGGACCTCTGAAGGTGGCTGTGCCAACTGGGGGAAGGTGTGTCAAGCCTTCGAAGCTGGACTATTTCATCTGCAAAGTGGGGCAATCCTATGCGATGACATTAAGTTTTCTTCCCCTTTTTCCTTCTCTCAACTCAATATTTGGCTGACATGGTCAGCCATGACATGGAGATGGGGTTTAATCTAATGCTAGGACCCGCTGAGGTCATCATGCCTTGGGTCACCGCTAAATGCACTATCTCCAGCGATTAAGAGTTGGGGCAGTGATGTGAGCATCTCCCATCTACTCAATGACGTCACCAGGAGAAGCATGGCTACTGCTGTGGGTGGTTAGTCTGTAGAGTGGGGGTGAGCCAGCATCTGGCTGTGCAGCCCAGGTTGGGTGTGAACTATCAATCTTCCTGCCTCTGCTTTCCATTGCCAGTGCTGGGATTGATTATAGGCCGGCATCACCATGCCTGCCTAGATGTTCCTGTTTTTAGGATAGACAGGGAGAGGGCAGCAGGGAAAGGGCATGGATGAGAATAAAGTATAACATACACACACTGTGAAGATGCTACAGTGAGACCCAGTTCTTTTATGTTTATCAAAAACATTAAGGAAAAGAAAAGATGGCTACACCGAGGTTTGAAGTGTTCAGGGTCACATAGACAGTAAGCATCAGGATTCAAATACAAGACTGAGTCACCTAGAATCCAGAAAGTCATATGAGGTGACAGGATAACAGAGGGAGATAGGTGACTTTCAAGGTTAATGTGGGGGCTGTGAGGTTAGAGGCAGGCACTGAGCAATGCATTTGTTTGGAGACCCAAACACATGGTCTATTGATGTAATGAGACAAAGGTACCCTCCATTCCTCCTTCCCTCCCTCCCTTCGATCCTCTCTTCCTTCCTTCCTTTCTTCCTTCTTATTACAGTCTCCATACAGTCTTGTATACCCCAACCTGGCCTCAAGCTCTCAATCCTCCCGCCTCCATCTCTGGATGCTGGAATGGCAGGTATCGCTGTGAACTTCTAATGCATTTCTTCGTGTGTATGTGAGGTGGCGTGGGTGAGTGTGTGGCTCAAATATGGGTGTGCACATGTGTGTACATGCATGTGCACCTGTGGAAGTCAGAGCAGAATGTCTGGTGTCATCGCTATTAAGATGCCGTCTTAAGATGGACTAGAGAGCCTGTTGAACTTGAAGCTTGTGGACCAGCCTTCAGCAAACTCGCTGGATCTACCCAGCTTTGCCCACTCACCACCACAGGCTTACAGGCATGTGAGCCATGTCTGCCCTTTGTCCACATATGCAGGAGACTCAAATGTGGGTCCTCAAGCCTTCAGAGTAAGTGTTCTCACTCACTCGTCCATTTCCTCAACCCTTCTGTGTATTTCTCAGGAGCTAGTCTCTGAAAATGCTTCCCCCTGCTCTGCCCTTGGGCAGTGCCCTGCTTGTGAGCTCAGCCAACTCCATCGCTTGAGCTTGGCCAGCGACTTGTGCTAGATGTGACCCGGTATGATGTCTCAAGAAGCTAAGCCACAGAGCGGCCTTGTCTTCTTGGAGGCTCACTATGTCAGAAGATGGACATTGTGAAATCACTCTCTCAGAGCCTGACCCTGAAATAATGTGCTTAAGGAAGTCGGGCCAGCTTTGTACAGGAAGCACACAGGGTAAGGGAGGAGCCTGACTGGGCCTCTCGGACACCTAACCAAGGCATTCACGGTGAGAGGAGAAACCATGTAGATGAAGCCAGGCCTCCATCAGACTCTCACGTTTTGAGAGACTCCAATAAAAAGTCATCGAATAGCCAGATACAATGGCACATACCTGTGACCCCAGCACTTAGCAGATACAGCCCGAAGGACTGTGAATTTAAAGCTAATCTAGACTGCATAAGGAGACATTGTCTCAAGATTTAATCTCAGCACTCAGGAGGCTGAGGCAGGAGGATTGTTGCAAATTGGAGACCAGTCTGGTATCTATTGCAAGTTCTAGACCAACCAGGGTTGTAGAGCAAGACCCTGCCTCTAAAAAAGAAAGAAAATTAATGGGACAAAACCATCCAACTAAGCCCAGTGAGCACACAGAGCTGCTCAGATGATAATAGTTTTGAGTCTCTAAATTGACTCAGGAAAGCATTATGCAATGGTGGGAAACCCAGAATAGTCACCAGGATTATTGGCAAAGGGCTCTTGTCTGTTTTCACACATTGGGCTATCTTTATAGGCCTGGAGAAACTCCCAATCTCTGGCCAGTCTACATGGCTGTCATCCATTCTTCAGTCAGAAGTGACGTTCAGGGCCTTGAGATCTGCTCTGGCAAGAGACCCTTGTTTGTTTCCTGGTTCTTCCATCCCTGGCTGCACGACCTCACTTAATCAATGCTCTCTGCACCTATTAGCTGCCTACAAAGTTAGATAGTGGAGTTCAAGATGCTTAAAGATTCTTCTGTTTCTGACTGGCGAAGATTCACACTGTTGCCTGGAAGACCAAGGTGCTGTGTGGCATTTGCCATACCCCAGGGCCCTTCTTTGCCTTGCTCTGAGAGTGGACACAAAGGCACAAGGAGAAACTAGTCCTTCTGGACTCCAGAGTCTCTGGTTGGCCAGTGAGCCCCAGGGAAGGCCAGACAGGAAAACAGGTACCAATCCTCCATCCCAGTACCTCAATCTCCCTAGAGGTTTTCAATGCTGAAAAGGGTATACCTCTGCCCAGACCAAGGTGACTCTGGAATCCTTGCCCTACCTGAGAAGGGGAAGCTCCCTTCTGACTAGGAATAGGGGGAGGGAAGCTCCTGGAGAAGCAGCTTCTAGGGAGACTGGTGACAATACTTGTCTCTAAAAATACAACAGCCGAGAATCAGCTAATTACAGCCTCCGGAGTCATTCATAACTTGGCATTTCTCATCATGCTTGCTTTTCTCCCCATGCCCCTCAGCCACAGAGGAGGCTACCCTCAGGTGGAAACCCAGAAAGGTTGGGCCCAAAGGCTATGGATTCTTCTTCCTTGCTACCCTGGTCTGAAACTGGTGCACTGACTTCTCTGATCCGCTGAGTTCTCCCTGCCTCACCTATGTGCACTGACTTCTCTGATCCGCTGAGTTCTCCCTGCCTCACCTATGTGCACTGACTTCTCCAATCCGCCGAGTTTTCCCTGCCTCACCTATGTGCACTGGCTTCTCTGATCTGCTGAGTTCTCCCTGCCTCACCTATGTGCACTGACTTCTCCAATCCGCCGAGTTCTCCCTGCCTCACCTATGTGCACTGACTTCTCTGATCTGCTGAGTTCTCCCTGCCTCACCTATGTGCACTGGCTCTGGCCTCTGGCCCACAAGGGTCCATGCAGTTCCGTGGGTCCCTTCATAGCAAGCCCAGGTACAACCTCATATCTGTACAGTGGCTGTCTATTCACAGCGAATACTCAGAGTTTGGACGTCATGGGAGGGCCTGTGGCAGGCTGCTACCTGGGACCTCACAGCCCTTCTGTGAGCCGCTTTTTTCTCCAGGATTTCTCAGAGGACTTGAGTCTCCTTCATAAGGAGGAATGGTCTTGGAATCAAGGACATGGAGAAGGGGTGGGTTATCCGAGGATATAAATAAATCCTAGTCTCTGCTATTCTTTAGTCTCTGACAGTGGAGAGGTCATGGTAAAAGTCAGGGAAGGGACTTGTGGGAGCTTGTCCTTTACCCCAGTCTGCAGCAGGGAAGCATTTTGAAAACACAAAGCTTGGCTACTGTTTACCCAATATGTTTCACTTGGCAGGTGCCTAGTGGGTACAGGCCTAGTGCTGTGTGGTCCCCACATCATTGGATAGGACAGTTGTTATTTTACTATTATATCCCCTTAATAGATAATTAAACTGAGATTTGGAAATAGTAAGCGCTCAGAGTTATCCAAGTCATCACTAACCTCAAACGTAAGACTTCGTTGTTTCACCTCTGTCCGTGGATCTTGCTGAGCCTCAGGTCCAGCCCCAGTTTCCAGTCCATCCTTGAGGCTCCACGGTCAGCCCCAGGGGATCCTCAGCAGCAGAAAATGTCACACTTAGGACTTCCCCCACTCAACTCTAAACCCAACCCAAGCTCAGGGCTCTCGTGCCTCTCTGGCTTCTGACAGCAGTGAATCCCCTTGAGTTGGGGAATCCTTTGGCCTATGGTCTGCCAGAAATGAGCCAGAGATTAAGAGCAAGCATGTACTGAAGAACACAGGAGAGGGGGCAACTTCAGGTCTTGGGGACAGTGCCCTATCTGTTGTGGTCAGCACTCTAGCAGGCTACTGGGATGGGTCAGCTGGGGCTCTGAGTGTCAAGAAAGAGCAACCCTGACGCCTGGCTGGAGAAGGCCAAGACCATGGACAAGGTCTGTCCAGGCATCATCAGCCCTGCACTGGGACAGCATCTGTGCAGGTATTGGCTGTCCCCACTCCGTTCTCCCTAATCACAGTGGGGCAGGATGAACTGATGTCTTTATACTCTTAGAAAACTCAGCTCAGCAGTGACTCCAGGCTCTGCATGAGGAATGAGGATGGCTTTGACTCCCAGAGTCACAGAAATTAAATATGAAAAAGGAGGCTGAGGTCAGAGGCGGCTGTCCCCAGGGGCCATGAGCAGTTTTTTTCCTCGTAATAAACTTCTGCCCCTCATCCATCCACATCTGCCTCCCTGAAGTCCGCTCTCCAGTGCTTCTCAGAGTCCACATTGGTGACAGAAAGGAGAGGCCCTCACCGATCCCTGCAAGATTTGTCTTGAAAAGGGTTAATCATCAGAAAGTGGGTGAGGAAGGCAATACTGAGGCGAACCCATCTTGTAGCCAGTGTGTGGGAACCCTTGGCTTTCCAGCTTTCTGGCCTGACAGCAGGGGTCGGTGCAGGCTGATTATTTACTTTCTATGTAACCTCTGGTAACATTTTAACTTCCCTGAACCTCAGTTTCCTCACCTGCAGATGGAAGCTGGTGATACTTAGTCAGGGTGTCAGTGGGCAACTAAGGAAGTTGAGGCTGACAGCTCTTCACAAAGTACCTGTTCTGTGGGATTCACTGACAGTCACTATCTTAGTCACTGGTCCATGAATGGTATCTGCCATAGTTAGGGTTTCTATTGCTGTAAAGAGACACCATAACCACGGCTCTCTTATAAAGGAAAGCATTTAATTGGGTGGGTTACAGTTCAGAGGCTCAGCCCAGTTAGTCTCATGATGGGACATGGCAAGATGCAGGCAGACACGGCGCTGGCTACGTCTTGATCAGAAGGCAACAGGAAGTGTTCTGAGATACTGGGCATGGCTTGAGCATACATGACACCTCAAAACCCACCTCCACAGTGACACACTTCCTCCAGCAAGGACATACCTAATCTAATAAAGCCGCACCTCCCAAGAGTACCACTTTCTGTAAGCTTATGTTGGGGGGGGGGGGGAGATAATTACATTCGAACGACCACAGTATCTACAAAGGGGAACTTCATTGGTATCTTTAAAATGTCATATGTCAGTCTTGTCTCTCCAAGTCCATCCTGCTGTCTGTAGAAAAGGAGCTGAGTCCCAGGCTTCTGCTTACCTCATTTCGTCAGCACAGGCAGAGTTTCTGCCATGTGTTGAACAACTAAAAAATGTGATGATGACCAAGATAGACAGGCCCTCTACACCAGCAGTTCTCAATCTTTGAGATTCCACTGGGGTCACCTAAGACCATCCACATATCAAATGCTTATATTAGGAGTCAAAACAGTAGTAAAATTACGGTCATGAAGTAGCAGCAAGCATAATTTTATGGTTGATGGGTCACCAGAACACGAGGAACTGTATTAAAGGGTCGCAGTACAAAGAAGATTGAGAACCACTGTTCTAGGTCCACCAGACTCACCATCTATATTACTGACTTTCCTCCTTGCTGAAGCAAAATAACCAGCAATGTGACTTAAGGCAGGCAGGCAGGCAGGCAGGCAGGCAGGCAGGCAGGCAGGCAGGAAGGAAGGAAGGAAGGAAGGCAGGCAGGCAGGCAGGCAGGAAGGAAGGAAGGAAGGAAGGTAAGAAGGAAGGACTTCTGGCTCACAGTCTGAGGTGAGCAAGTCATGGAGGAATGAGCATGAGGCAGATGGTCAGTGTAGCGCATATCACATCCACTGTCAGGAGGGAGAGATGGATGCCGGTATGTGGCTTGCTTTCTTCTTTTTTACGTAGTCTAGGACCCCAGTCCACCGGCTAGTGTTGCCTGCATTTACAGTGGATTTGGCTGCCTTAGTTAAGCCCATCTTAAAAACTCCATTGCAGATATGCCCACAGATTTGTCTCATAGGTGGTTATAGATCCCATCGAGTTGGCAATATTAACCATCACACCATTTTTATGAGTTTCCAAGTTGCTAAATGCCAGCAGGGACACTGATTATCTGATGTGATAGTCTTCCCACACAGGTGTGACCTTCTTACTCAATGGGGACATGGAAAGTGTCACATAAACAGAGAAGCTTGCAAAGACGGTGAGGAGTGTGGTTGTCTTGGTTCCCAGCCTCGACTCCTACAGTTGCATGACTTCATCGCCATCTTCTCTCATGAGAACTCCCCTTCCTACTGCTCTCCAGAGGTCTACCTGCAAGGTGATTTTACATGCACAGACCCTTCTAATAGTATCTAGATCACACATAAGTGACTAGGGTTATGCAGGAGTGTGTTTTACCCATGATGCAGCTGGACTCAGTTGTACCCAAATCAGAACATGGTGGGGGAATACAACATTCAAATTATTTATGTCTCCCCAAGTTCTAAACAGTGGCTGTCAGAGGAAAAAGGTAATAAATTCTGATCTTTGCTTTGTTTTTCCACTTTGTTTAGTGTAGTGCATGAATGTTTGCACATCTGTGAACACACAGGTATGTATACAAATGTACGTGCATGTGTAGGCCCAAGATTGATGTCAGGAGTTGTCCTTGTATACAACTACACTTTATTCATTTAGGTAGGGGTCTCTCCAACCCAGAGCCCACCATATGGCTCAACTTGCTCTAGGAATCCCCTAGAGTCAGGAGTTAGAGGTGGGCCACCACACCCACCCATCACTTTATGTGGCTTCCGGGACTCCGAACTTTAGGTCTCACACTTAAGCAGCAAGCACCTTAACCACTGAGCCATCTCCTCAGCCTGTTCTTCTTGATCATTTTGAGATGGGGCTCTCACTATGCAGTCTGTATTAGCCTCATAGCAATGATCTTCCTGTTCTGACTCTGGAGGGCTGGGGTTACACATGTGGACCACCATGGCTAGTTTCACTGTCTTTTCAACAGCCCCCGACAGCCTCAGTTTCCCTCTCTGGGAACCGAGGGTAATGATGCCTGTTAACCAGGCTATGATGGAGGTGGGAAGATTCCAGAAAGACCTCACAAAGCCTGCCTAGATGACAGTTGATCCTGTGACTGCAAGGTAGAGACTCCCCGGGAAGGAGGTGCCAGTCAAAAACCTGTCCTTGGGGATCGGCTTGAAGAGCGTACAGAACCCACTAAGTGGCCACCCCAGCTGAACCCTGCCTCTTCACCTCATCCCCCCTCCTCCACCAAGGCTTAGCGCCACTATCTCTAGATACTACTGTGTTTCTAGTTCTTTCTACCTAACAAATATCGGTCATCCGCAGCCTCAGTCAATCACAGTGAGAGCCTTATCTGTGAAATGTGAGCCAAGGTCCTTTGAAGATCCCCACAGGAAAGTTGGGGAGGGAGGTACTGGTCTGAGACTAAAGGCAGGAGAGACTGGAAAGGGGCCAGGGACAGCGTCAAGAGTGGCGTCCGGCTTGGCACCTGTATCAGACCTTATTGCAAGAGGATGCAGAGCCAGTGTGAAAGCAGTCCCCTCTCACCTGGTTCATGACCTACATTGGAAGCGACACACGAGGACTCCGAAATGCTTGCAAGGCAACATGCCTGCAAGTGCAAAGTGGTGAGTCAGGCTGAGGAAGGGAGTGAGGGAAACAGAGCTGGGTGAGAAGCGGAGCTGGGGAGCCGGAGGGAGGTGGTGCAGGGAGGGCCTGAGAGATGGAGTGGGAGAGGAGATTGTGACCTAATAGAGGGCAGAGAATATGGGAAGGTAAGGCTTTCTGCATGCAGCAGGGGGTTGTTTTACGAAAACTTGTTTCAAGAATGTGTGTGCTGTGTCCTGATTGAAAAACCTCTTACTATGAATCATGATCTTAAAAAGCGGGCATAGATTAGAGTCTATACTCGGTGTGGTCACTATGATTGCCAGTGCTAACCACCAGTTTAGCACATTCTAGAATCACTGGGAAAGGGATTCTTAAGGAGGGATCGCCTAGATCAGGTGGTCTGTAGGGGAGTCTCTTGATTATGTTAATGGATGTGGGAATTCCTGCCCACTGTGGGTGGCACGATTCCCTAGGTGGGGCAATGCGCGATTGTTTGTGAGTAGATAAGAGCTCTAGCATGAAGCTGTCACTCCGCTGCTCTCTACTCTTGACTGTGGATGTGTCTCTTCTTGCACACTCCTGTGACCTTGGCTTTCCTGTGATGAGGCTAACATGACATCATGAGCCAAATAAACCCTGTCTCCCTTAGGTTGCCTTCGTTGTGGTATCTTATTGCAGCGACAAGAAACAAAACCGAGGCTAGTCCCTAACCAAGCCCCCACAAAACGTGTGACCAAGCTTTGGGTTTTAGAAGTATTTCACTATCCAAACATGGACCAACACTCCCTACCCTCCTGGTCACCTCGCTGGATTGGCTGTAGAGCCGCGATGAGTTATGTGAAGGCGCTTCATCAACTAAAGACTCCGAGGGAGAAGGTAATGTTTAGTGGAGCTCTCATCCAAAGAGCTAACACAAGAAAGAAAAGGAGCAGGCGTGGGTAGATGGAGGGATGGTAGGAATCCTTGGAAGGAGCTTGCTATGGCTGGTGGAGACACTTTCCTGGGGTGGCACAGAACATGGTGGGGGGAGGAAGCAAGACACATCAAACTAGGATGGTAAGGCTGGGTGCTGGGTGTCCTTCAGCACAGGGACAGAGGAAGAACTGGTTAGAGCTGGAGGTGTTGAAGTCGCCAGCAGAGGAGTGCTGAAATGTGCCCTCCGTTTCCTTCCAGCAGGAGAGCAGGTGGCCATAGTGTTCCTCTGAACTGTGCAAGTCCTCCCACCAGCACGGAGGAACTGTGAGAAGGCAAGGACTGTCCTCCCTCCAGTCCTAAGCCTGTGCTCAGCTGCACCAGCATCTCTGGACCACAGAAAATCTGGAGTCCTGGTCCTGAGCCAGGTAGGCCCACACATATCTCAGATGGCCATAGTCCTTCCTGGCTAGAGGCTCCTGCCCACTTTGGCTGAGGCAGGGGATAGTGGGGAGTTGTGATCAGGAGCAACTGACGACCTGAGACAGGAAATTGGAGATGCCAATCTCCTAACAATGGGGTTTTTTTTCTACACTGCATTTCAGGAAGAGACGGTAAGTGCCGAGGAATCACAGAGGTCCTGTATGTGCTCGGTATTACCAGTCAGATCCCGCTAATGCAAGGACCACGGCAGTGAAACTTTCCATATGACAAAAGCAATTTCCCTGGCCTAGCCGATGGCCCACTTATTTCAACAATATTCAATGTGCCCACGGTGATAGCTCTCTTCTCCCGGCACTCAGCCTGCTCATTGTCTGTCCTGATCACGCTCTAAGCACTTGTCATCGAATGCCAGTCCCTGGTGTTTGACACTTATTCTTCCTGCCTTCCCGCCTGCATGAAGACATCCTCAAGGCTGTACGAAGCTGGTCTTGCAGCAGAGACAGGGACATAGACTGGCCAGGCCTTCGTCAGTTCCCACTCTGAAGGCTTTCTCCTCACCCATAAGTGCCAGTCACCTGGGAGATGCAGATCCCACTCTCTGGGGGCGTCACAGGGCAATGCCAGAAGCAGACAAGTGGACTACTATCGTGATTCAAGGGGAAAGGTCTTTCCGCGGAGAAAATTCAGAGCAGGGACCCACGGAATCAGCATCTAACACAGGCAGCCGAAGTCCAGGAAGACATCTTAGAGGAAATGACATCCTACATCAGACTTGAATGACAGACAGGAGTGATCCAAGCTCAGGAGGGGAAGGGTCAAGGCATTGGGGGAAAATGACTGGACTTTTGGGTGTGGGACGTTGTAAACTGGTCAGTAGCTCAGTTAGATTGCAGACTTACCTTTTTCAGGAACACAACAGAAGTTTCATATGCATGCTATCATCTAAGCCTGACAGTGACCCCCATGTCCCCATTCCATGTGGCAAAGAAAATAAAGAGACATATTGGGTGGCCCTGAGTAGCCTGAAGGCCATGCTTTGTGGTTTTGGAAAGGCCGCCCTGGCTTCATTGTGGATAGCAGACCCAAGCGAGTGCTGTTGGAAGCAAGGAGGTGCACAAGGGGACTGTATTCGAGTCTAAGCAAGAGACAGGAAGCTTGGTGTGTGTTGAGAGGAAGAGATGTGAACTTGAGCCTGATGGGGCCTCACTCACACACAGTGGGGAAGAGGAAGGAACTAGTCACAGCGGCTGGTTCCAGGATCAGATGGAGCCCCCGAAGCTCCCACGGTCTGTGCTTACTGGACTTGAGAGGAACAAAGGGCTCTGTGGGTGGCCGGACCGCTATGTAGAGGGTGTCTGAGTGGCAGGTAACTGCAGGGGTCTCATCAGGTAAAGCCTTAGTGTCTGCAGGAACAGTCCCTCTCTCCAGGTGAAACGTCTCTCAGAGATGCCAGGCACCTGGTGCAGCCAGGCAGACTTCCTTCAAGAGCTGCATAAGGGGAAAGTGTGGTCCTGAGAACAAGGGCCCCCGTAATCAACATGGGTGAGACGGTATAGGAACAGCAGGGTTACAATCCCAGGGCTCCCCCAGTTCATTTTTTGCAGGCTACCCATGGGATTTTATGCAGTGAAAGGATTCCACAGACTTGGGTGGATTACTTTTCTTGGCAATGCGGCAAAATACCTGAGGGAAACAGCGTAAGAGAGGGGCTGTCCGTTTGGGCTCACAGTTTCAGAGGTAATAGTCTGTCGTGGTGGAAAAGGCAAAGTGCTAGAGCAGCTCTGCCTGTGGCTGTGGCACCTCTGGCAGCTGTGGTCCGCTCATATCTGGATAGGTCAGGGAGCAGATAGCTCAGGTCAGAAGCAGGAGGGGATGTCACCTTCAAGACTCATCCCCAAGGACCTACACCTGCTAGCTAGTCCCTGAGTAGTAATGGTTCTTTGATTTCCCCCAAACAGTGCCACCAGCTGGGAGCAAGTATTCAAACACATGAGCCTGTGGGAGGACATTTCAACAACAAACCACAATCCTGGGGAATTTATAAACAGGAGGATTGTTTGTTTGATTGATTGATTGTTTTTTGGCCCACGAGTCTTGGAGGCTGGAGAGTCCAATGCCAAGGTACTGATGGTTAAGATCCAGTGAGGCCCTTTACCCTGCATCATGCCATGGAGGAAGACAGACGGAGAACAGCCTGAGGAAGATGGACATGCATGAGGCTGGAAGGCTGAGGAAAGTCATGCTTTTGCCTAGAATCGATTCTCACAATAACTCGTCTGTTTCCATGATAGCAGAGTTCATCATTAATCTAGGAGCTGCTCTCCCCATGGTCTCCTCAGCCTGGAAATTCTCATCTCTCAACCCTTTCGCACTGGGGGATTAAGTTACCAACACACAGACTTGGGGGAGCACATTCGAGCCCTGGTATTAAAGTACCTGGCAGGGCTCAGGGCTAACAGAAGAATTCACCTTATCCTTCCTGAGAAGCAGGGCATCGGGAACTCTGTCTAGGATGAGCTAAGACAGGAGTGTGGTTTTGTTTCTTTCTCGGGGTCTGGCTTGGAATGAGACCCATGAAGGATTTGGGGCGATATGATGAAAACCAGCATTCAGCGTCATGTTCCCATGCACACTGCACACTCCACGTTTGAAGTTTGGGGTATTGATAGAGTGTACTTTGGAAGTTCTGCCAGGGGGAGACATCGCACTCAGGGGGCTGTTCTAAAATAGGCTCGGGTACTCCCCAGCCAATATGTTGTCTGTTGCTGGAAGAGAAATATTTCCAGAGAGCACAGCATCAGAGCGCCACAGCAAAGCTCTGGAGAATTTAGTGCCTCAGCGCCTCTTCTCCCTCTCATTAGGAGAGAGCAGTGGTGTTTTAAATGCTTTAAAGTGGCTCTTCAGTCAAGGAGGAGTTTATAAAAATAATTTCTGTGCAGGGAGGACAGAGGATGACAGGCAGTAGCTGGGTGAGGGTTGAGAGGCCTGGGAAGGGAGACTAAGGAGACCGCAAGCAGGGGCTGCTGGGTAAACCCGGCAGGCCGCTTAGCCCCCAGGTCAAGTGGAAGATGCTTCACCATACTTAGCCTTGGGTGCAACGAAGCATGTAGCAGAGAGGCGCTCAGGAGGCCAATGACCCAGCTGATGGCCTTCCACCGGTGGACTCTAGAGCTCAGTTAGCCTGGCACAGGGCATGGCAAGGGCGGGAGACCTCTTTAGGTGAGGTAGTTCTGCCTCAAGGCACATGGCCAAATCAGTCCCCAAGTTCCTTCTTGTCCTGGTACCCTGGAGTAGAAAGAATCTGCATTCCTGCTCACAGCAGTCCCAAGGAAGAGGCTGGGGCCTGTCACTGACATTCTGGAAAGTGGGGCCGGCAAACAAGCCTGGAGATCACGGGGGTCCAAAGGCAGTCCTTTAAACAAATAAGGAAGAGGAAGAGGAGGAGGAGGAGGAGGTGGAAGAGGAAGGTAGGGGTGGTGATCCAGGAGCAGATCATGGGGGTCCAAAGGCAGTCCTTTAAACAAATAAGGAAGAGGAGGAGGAGGAAGAGGAGGAGGAGGAGGAGGAGGAGGAGGAGGAGGAGGAGGAGGAGGAGGAGGAGGAGGAGGTGGAAGAGGAAGGTAGGGGTGGTGATCCAGGAGCAGAGAGAAGTACTGATTAATCAAAGCAAAAAAAGAGAACAGGGAGAGGGGTGTGTCCTCTTAACAATCCTTCATCGGCAAGAAGCTCACTAAGTTGGCACTCGTGGGAAGGGGAAGGGGAAGGGAGTAAGTATCTACAGCTCAGAGCTCTTTCCGCTTGCCCAAGGTTTCTGGGCAAGGATGGGGGGAAAACCGCACTCACATGCAGACCACCTGGCTTCAAGTTCATGTCTTCTTAAGGAGCCTCAGTGTGACACACTGTCTTCCAAGGTAGGTATCAACACCTGCCCCCCCCACAATATCTGTACCTTTCTGCCTCTCTCGCTATCAAAAGGGGACCATATATTTCCATTCCCTCTGAATCTGGCTTGGTATTATAACTCACTTTGAGCAGCGGAATGTAGATGTGGTACCACTGGGGGTCCAGGCATTGACCTAAGAGGCCCAGCAGCTTCCACGTTTGATCTAGACACCATGGTGCTATGGTTTGAACATGATTTGTCCTATAATAAGGCTAACTCTTTATTGTGGGATGTTAAAAGGATGAAAACTTAATCTACTGTGGGGAGGTGATGGGATTAGGTGAGCTCATTGGGTGGAGCTTTATAAAGGGTCTTTGTAAAAAGAGGAGGACAAACCGAAAGACATCAGCATGCAACTTGCTTTTTGGTCATCGTGTTTCATCACAGCAATAGAAACCCTAACTAAGGCAAATTGGTACCAGGATCATGGGATATTGCTGTGAGAGACATGACCATGTTGTTTGGGGAGGATTGTGGAACTCTGTGCAAAAAAAATTCACTGAGTATTCAATGCTTGTGGTGACCTTTTCTGTAGAAAGATAAGCATGTTGAGGGCGATGCAGAAGATGGAGGCCTGGCTGGTGAAGTTTGCTATTTTGAATGAAGATTCTGTGATTCTGGTTACCTGGGTTTGAAGCATCAGTTATAATGAGCAAGATCCCAGAGCCACTGGGATCTCAGTTGCTGGGATGCTCCATGCTGGTCAGCTGGAGCTGAGCAATTCTTGGTGATCAGGAAGACAGCAGCATCACTGAGGTGAAATCTTCTGAGAAGTGTTTCCTCAGAATCAGGGCACGCTCAGAGCTGTGGTCCAGAGGCAGCCAAAGCTGTAGCTCATGAGGGCAGCAGAACTTAATAGTGTGGAGCCACCCAGCTGGTGCCAGTTTTGAAGGCATGAAGGAGTCTGAGAAAACCATTGAGACTTGGCACGCTGAGAGGCCTGGAGAGGCCATTGGTGGAGGTACAGCCTCAGTGCCCATTGAAAGCCCAGGATTGAAGGGGTCATGCAGAAAATTTGAGGCTTGACACCATAAAGAGAGCCTGTGAGAGGCTATTGGGGAAAGAGCTGCACAGGTACAGCAGAAGACCCCGGGGTTTTGGAGATGCCAGGACCATGGGACAACAACCACCAAGAGCAGCAACAGAGGAGTGGAACCAGCCAGAGCCTAGAAGACAATCTGTGTGGTCACAGAAGGCAGAGTCGGAGAGTGACCCAAACCCCTTCCTCAGAGGAGTCCAGAAGATCATGAGTGGTTCCCAGACATTGGACATGAGTTATTTACACTTCTGGAGTTTGGTTTTGCTATGATTTGATTGTGACTGTGCCCTGGCTCTTCTCTTTTGAAGTAACAAAGTGTTTATCTTTTTTTATTTTATTTTACGGCAGCCCTCACTTGAGAGACTTTGAATTTTCAAAGACTTCGGATTTTAGAAGAGATTGGCTATTTTTAAGAAATTGAACTTTTAGTGTGTTTGAATTTGTAAAGACGGTGGGATTTTTTTAAAAGTTATTTATATTTTTTAATGTGAGATCTTGGGGCTGAGCGAGAAAAGAAAGGTTGTGGCTTAACAGTGATGTGTTTTTGTATCAAGTTGACAAGGGGTCACTTGTGCTGGACAAGTCAGCTTGACACAAGCTGAAGTCATTTGAAAGGAGGGAACCTCAATTAGGAAAATGCCTCTATCGGATTGGGTTATAAGCAAGACTGTAAGGTATTTTCTTAATGAATGATTGGTGGGGAATGGCCCAGCCCATAGTGGATGGGTTCATCCCTGGTCTGGTGGTTTGGGTTCTATAAGAAAGCAGAAGAACAAGCCATGAAGAGCAATCCAGCAAACAGCAGCCCTCCATGACCTCTGCTTCAGTTCCTGCCTCCAGGTCCTTGTCCTGTTTGAGTTCCTGTCCTGACTTCCTTCAGTGATGAACAGTGATATGGAAGTGTAAGCCAAATAAACCCTTTCCTCCACAGCTTGCTTTTTGGTTGTGGTGTTTCACTGAAGGAATGGAAAGTCTAACTGAAACAGCCTGCATGCCTACTGTCTGCTCTTACCTTAGAATGATCTGTGCCGCCTCTGGATGCTGCCATCAAAAAGGCCAATACTAGACTCGGGCTTCCATCAACCTTAAACCCTCAGGACCGTGAACCTAAATAAGTCTCTTTTCCACAAAGCCTGCCCAGTCTGTAGGATTACACTGTTGGCGATGGAAAGCTGATTGATAGGCATTGTGATAAGCATGGTGAGATGTTCTTGTAAAACAGTGGGTACATAGATCCGTGGGTCCCATGACAAGGAATGGGACCCAGATGCGCCAGCAAAGCCATATGCATGCTCTAGCCCTCAGATAAACATGGTCTCAGGGATGATCCAACCTGATATCACGTGGAAGGTCTGTGAGTCCCAGCCTAGACACCCCCAAAGAATCATGGACGATAAGAATCACAGCTGCTTCTTCTGTGGGATTGGATACTGAAGGAGCTCATTAGCACAGACTTCCTCCCTGGCATTGGAAAGACTCACCCAGCCTGGCTTTCTGGTTCTGTGCACAGAACAACACAAAACAGGGTTGATCTACAGTTCTGGCTGCCATTTATGATGCTGTTCCTCCCCCAACCTTGCCATTCACCTGAGGCTGAGTTCCCCGCCCCCCCCCCCCCCCGCTATGTTCCTCAGCTCACCACAGATGGAGATCCCTCAGTCTCGTACATCTTTGCTCTGCTTCCTCTCCAGGCTTAGAGATACTTCTCTATACATGAAGCATCCTTAGTTTTGATGTCATCTGTCAGCTGGTCTAGCTATTAGGTTAAATGGCCAAATCAGACCCGACTGCTAATTCATTGCAAGTGCCACTCCACTGAGTGGCTTTTATCAGTGGTATAATTCAATTTCCTTTTTTAAATATATATTTTATTGCTAGCCAAGAGATCTTGGTCCAGCTGGGCAGAGCAGGGTTTTCCCACGGCCACTGTACTGTTTCTTGCATCACGGAGGCCACTGAGCAATGGGCCACAAGGGGAATTCAGAGTACTCCCTACCCCATGCCACCATCTTCTAAACTGGCTGTACCTTGTCATACATGCTGTGCCTCCGTTAATAATGTGTTGTCATATAAATTAATTACAAAATGATTAATGTCAATTTTCCTTTCACCACAGATGGTAGAAGGACTGAGGACTTGCGGAGAAGAGAGGAGGAGAGTGGAGGATGGGAAAAGATGGGGAAAGGAGCTCCCTCCTTCCCATGGAGAGAGAAATGCCACAGTATCCGGGCACTTCCTGCATCTCTCCACCTTCAGCCACCCTGTGAGCCTCTGCAGGGAGATTTTTCTGAATAATGGACCATTTTCTTGTTTTAATCAGATGCAATTTTGCAAGCAGTTTTTATGATTTAGCAAGTCCATTAAAACTGGCATTTGTTCTGCTCTGACACGCGAAAGGGGCTCCACAGAGCATAAACATTGGAAATTACTTATAGGGAGAGACAATATTAAAATTCCCCAGCCCGAGCCTGTTGTCTGAGAAATTCTGCTATCAAGCATCATGCCAGCCACCATCAGAGGCGCCGGAGATGGAGATGTATACTGCCTCCTTTTTACACGCCGACTGGGGGCTCAAGAACTCAGGCAGCAGTAAAGAGGCTGCGGCTTTGCCTTCAACACTTTAGGCATCCTGAGAGGAATGGGTCTTAAAGAGAACTCGCCGGAAGAGCAGGTCACAAGTGCAAGATCTCAAGGAAGAGGGGGAGTGAGGCCGCCTTTAAGAGCCAGCGTGGGAATTGCTTTCCTGCCCACAGTGAATGATAGGGTCTATTGGTACATAATTAAGAGGTTGTTTTTGTCGATTTCACTCGTAGTCAATTCTCAATTATCCATGTACTAACAGATGACCTGTTCAAATAAAAACTCCCATTTCTGGCTCTCTGCTTTCCATTAGGGCTTCCGGTCTCCATAGACCCAACCCGAAGCTGTGGCCAGAGAGGCGTTTGGGGAATGGTATATCTTGGGTCAGAAATAAGTTCCAAAGGCCGTGGGTGGAAAGCCTGGCCCCCAGCCCATGTTACTGCTGGGTGGTATGCTGTCTTTAAGAAGAAGAGCCTAGTGGGAGAAGGTTGTCACAACACCCTTGGTGGGGGATGTTAGGACTCCAGTCTCTCCACCTCCTTCCCAAGTCAATAGCCTTGCTTGTCATTCACTGCCCACCATGATGTTCTGACCTCCTACAGGTCCCAAAGCAACGAAGCCATTAAGCTTGGTTCCGTTGAAATCTCTTAAACTGTGAGTCAGAATGCATCTTCGCTCTTTGATGTCATTTATCTTGAGGGTTTTGTATCCGTGACAGAAGGCTGACAGGCACAGGAGCTTGGGTCCTCTCTGAGCCACTGTTGAAGTTCCGAAAGGTTGAATGAGCAGTGTATCGGACTCCACGGACGTCAGCAAACTGAGGAATAGCTTTTGGGAAGAATGAACACTAAATTAGAAAGTACTGGTGTTCAGTATTTCGACGTGTTAATGTCTTCAGAATAAGCATTAGTATGTAACTAGATCGGAGCATTCTAGGAGCCAATACGGAGGGGGGTGGGGAGAAGAGAGCAAACGAAGCAGGCAAAGGACGGAAATAACGGTTTTTATGAAGCAAGAAGACTTGGGAAATGAACATATGTTCAAGAGGGCAAACTCATTTACAACGCAAGAAACATAAAGACAAAATAACATATAAACATGGAAAATGAGACGTGTGTTTATTTTCTCTCCCTCCTGAATTATGGGTTTTTTTAACACAGAATTTTGTTGATTATTTTGGGAATTTCAAATAATACAACCCTGATCACACTCACTTCCCAGTTTTCCCAGGTCTGCCCCACCCTTGTGACCTCACTCCTTCCCCCCAAATAAAGAAGGAAGGAGAAGAAAGACAAATAAATTTAAAAGTCCAATTGCATTGCCCATATATTCAGTGGGACACGGTCAACACCCCAGTGGCCAGCCTCTTAAAGAAAACCGAGTCCTTCCCCACTCACACCGCTGCCAGAGGCCGTCAGTTACGAAGAGCTACACTTCAGCATTATTATCGCTATTTATTTATTTATGGCATGGTTTCTCTGTGTAGCCCCGACTGTCCTAGAACTCTCTCTGTAGAACAGACTGGCCTCAAACTCACAGAGATCTGCCTGCTTCTGCCTGGGATTAAAAGTATGCTGGGACTAAAAGCCTGTGCCGCCATATCACAGTTTTTAAGAGTTCTCTTCGACAGCCTACTGTTGTGGGGGGAGAGGGATGGGTTGTCACGGATGCCTTCTCTGACTCCACTGTGAGTCTGCAGTCATTAGTAACACTGTAAAAATAGCTTCCTTGCCTACTTTATAGTCATCAAGAGCACGGATCATGGGCTTTCACATAATTTCTGGCAACAGCTTGAACCACGAACATCCACATGGCCTCCTGCATTAGCACGTGCCACAGGGCCTCAGCAAGGTCTTCAGTGGCAGTACAGACCACAGACAGCAACATGGTCCTTTGCCATAGCATGTGTCACAGACATCATCATGGCCATCTATCAGAGACAGAACAGGCCACTGATAATCAAGGTGGCTTTTGGGGCAACAATGTGGTCTCTGGGGCAACATGGGCCACAGCCACCAACATGGCTCCAGGATGTGACATAGACCACAAAGCTCTACATAACCTTTGGTGGTAGCACAGTTCACAGAAATCAACACGGCCCCCAGCTGCAGCCAGACCACAGACCCCAACATGGCCCTCGGTGGTAGCACGGACTCTGGACATCAACATGGCCTCAAGTGGTACCATAGACCACTGAATTTTTATTGAAATGAAAGCAAAACACAAAACTCTAAACTCACAAGAACCAAAAGAGCATAAAAGAAGATCACGGCCATCAAAGATGTGAACGGCTTCAAGAAGACAGAAGGTGAGTGGCAGAAGCATGTGAAGAAGAGGCCCGACAGGGAGCCAGCTGGTCCATCCCCAGAACTCCGCAGGCACTGGACCCAGAGGGTTCTTAGTCTCAGGAACAGCCAGGATTGCCCTCAAGGCAGATCAGCAGGCTTCAGGCAATGGCGAGAAAGATACAGTGGAAGGTCTTGGTGGGATTCAAAACTGAGGAAGAAGGGCAAGATTGTTTGTTGGTTCCAGCAATGCAATGGCCCAGATAGCCACAAAGTCACAGTGGAACGTCCGTGACAATGACCTAGAAAGGCAAGCATCCTTTAAATGCATAACTGACCTTTACAAAAGTACAACTTACCCGCGAGCCAGACACAGAAGAATCTAGAGCAGGAATCACGTGTGTTGACACTGTCACCCCTGCAGCACCTTGACAGCTGTGGGACCAAACATATGGGGATAAGGCTCACAGGGACCCAGGGACTGGTAGAGGCATTTGGTTTTCTGAAGTGGAGTGCTGGGACTGAGATTTTTGGTAGATCCTTCACCTACAAATGATTACATCCCATGAAAGAACTCAATAGAGATATGCTTGCTGCTGGGTGAGAAGGATGATAGACAGTTGATCTGCCTTGATTTCTTCAAGTTCTCATGAGGTAACTTATGACTGCCAAACCAACTCTGCTTGTGGATTTGGCCTCTAACTTTATTCTAGTGTCTTAACTCAGAAGTAATGAGTTGACTCTATTATATTTAAAATTTGGGCCTGGGTTAGTGATGTATTGAGACTTCTAAAAAAAAAAAGCAAACAAAAATGCCCTTAAAATATCATATCCTTATGTAAACATCTCCAGAATTCCAGAGACACTTCAAAGAAAAGTTTACAGTCAAAACTTCAAAACCACCTGGAAAACATAGATGTGTAGGCTGGGGATTTTGCTCTGTGATGGGGGCAGAGGCAGGCAGATCTCTGTGAGTTCAAGGTCAGCCTGGTCTACAGAACTAGTTCCAGGACAGCCAGGGCTGTTACATAAAGAAACCCTGTCTCAAAAAATAAAAACAAAACAAAACAACAACAACAACAACAAAGAGTTAAAAAGGACAAGAAGAAATGATCACATTCGAGGTTGAGGCAATCATTTTCTTTAAAAGAGAATGGGCTGTGACTAAAAAGAAAAAGAAGAGGACTCTGGGTAATAGAAATATTCTATTTCTTGGATAGAGGAAGGTATAAAAGAGACAATTAAAACCATGAAAGTCACTGAGAAGGCAGGACAAAAAGTTTGGTCTCCCAGAAGTCTGGAAAGAAAAGACATAGTTAGTAAAGTTTAAAATTCAATGGAAAACTTAAATAGCATGTTAAGTTTGGTGTGATGGTACAAACCTGTGCTGTACCTATGGTCCCATTACTTAGGAGGTCGTAGCGGGGTGGTAGGAGTTCAAGGCTAGCTTCTGCTACAGCAAGCATGAAGATAGAGGAGGCTGTATCTCAGGAAAACAAGAAGACAAGTGCATTCAAGCACGGCTAAAGAATTGATGAAGTAAGGTGAGACGACCAGGTGTGATGACCAGGTGTGGTGACCAGGTGTGGTGGTACAAGCCTGTGAGCCTACTATCTGGGAAACAGAGACAGGAGGATCACAAGATCAAAGCCAACCTGGTCTACACAGAAAGTTCTAAGCCTATATAATGAGATCCATTTAACAAACAGAAAAAATCAATAAAACAAGCAAACAAAAGAATTGGAGAGCTATAAAATAAACCATATAAAATTTCCCAGAATATAAAGATATTAAAAAAAACAACAAAACCTTTTAGCAGTTAAGAGATGGAAATGATCCATACATAGGTTCAGCATATACACCGTAGGTGAAAATGGGAAAAGAGCACCTAGACAGAAGAGGCCGTATTCTGGCGATAACAGTCAGAAACTTTCCAGAACTGGAGATCCTTGTACTTGATCCGCAGCACTAAATGCTTGCCTGGCAACATTGCTGTAAAGCCTGAGAGCAGCAAAGGCGAGAGGACCCCTGGAACAAGCGAGATGAAAGGTGTATGTTTCCTACAAAGCTGCTGCCTATGGGTTCCTGGAGAGCAGCAGGCTCCAGAAGGCTCAGGCTACAGTTCCAAGAGAGAACAGCCAGCAGCCTTCATTGTAGGCATCACTAAAGCATTTTTTTCAAGAGCGAAAGTGAAGTAAAGACATTTTAGATATGTATTTTTAAGGAAAGTGTCTATAAAGCTTTGAGGAAGATGCTCTAATGGAGTAACTGCCAGAAAGCCTGATAAAAGCATAACGCAGAGCAGGGCTCATGCCAATAGTCCGAAACAGGCTATGCTATTAAAAACAAAAGCAAATTATGTGATAATTACTGGGGTTATACATCGGAGGGGGATTAATTTTCCAACAACCTAACGTGTAAATTGAGGAAAAGGTGGGCATTCATTGAGTTCTGACATCTTTCTTTAGATGGGGAGAAAGGCATAGGGTGATTTGCTTTGTATTTTGTGTGAAATATAAATACAAACATTTTAAAGGTATTTGTTTAAAAAATAAAAGAGTCTATAACTCCCAGAATAGTAGGTGGAATATGTGAAGATAATTTTTACAAACCTCAGTCATTCCAATAGAATGCTAAGGGGGAAAAAAGGACACAAAAACTAAGGTGCTAGATTGAACTTTATGAAAAATAACCCAATAATATGTCTGATCTCACAGGCTTTTCTAGAACTTAACCTTGTCTAGCAGCAGGTAGAACCCTTTTGCTCCTGTTTTTGGACTTGGGAAGCACCCTCCCTTCTGCCCTTCCCCATCCCTCTCTCTGAGTCTCCCTCTCACTCCTTACACACACACACACACACACACACACACACACACACACACGATCTCACTCTATAGACCAGACTGGCCTCAGACGTGGCCAACACATAGTGAGGACCCCAGCTATACAGAAAGATTAACCATGCATCATACAAACTGATAAATTCCGCTAAGGTCTCAGCACCCAGCCACCTTTAACTACCAGACATATGCCAAAGAACAAAACTACAACAACCGAGAGAGCTAATTTGGCTTTATTTTATGATTCTAGGATTGGGCAACACTTCATTCCATAAACTAGAATGCATGTCCCAATGGTCTAGGCATGGGGCTGACTTTACAGACAGAGATAAAAACAGAAACAAAGGACAAAGGGTCATCAGTTGTTTGAAAGTTCCTTTCCTTGTAAGACAGGTGTAGAGAGACAGAACATCGGGAAATAACTGTCAACTTCAGGTTACTTTTTAAGAGTTTAAAGGACACAAGGATTTAAATAGAAAGGATGTCTTTGTGCCAGATGTTTAGAATATTTGGGTGGCCTTCGTTCTCCCAAGGCTTCTGACGGTCAGGAAATGACTTCATTTTGGCTTGGTAACTTGAAACTTCAATATGATCTCTTTATTTGGATTGTTTGGGTGATCTCTTTATTTGGATTGTTTTAGATGCGGGCTATTTTTAGCCGATATGCAGTGATAGCATGTATTCCTGGGACGCCACACTTCGCTCTTGTGCACAGTGGATAATGATGGGATTAGGGTAAGTGCTGTCTCTATCATGTCAGGAAATGATCATTTCTTTGATTTTTAGTCTGGTCTACTGGGGTACAGCACAGGAGTCTAGTTCAAAACTATGGTTTCCTGTAATTCTTTTTTAACACATATAAGTAAATAAGTCCTGGGATTATATCAGCCTTTGTGGCTCCAAATGAGGGTCCAAACATGTAGAGAACTTGTGAGCATGTCGGAATGCTGTCTTAGACCCCCGAGGTTGGGAGAACTTGATAAATGGACACAGTAAGGGGAATACAGAGTAAGTAAAAGACACAAGATAAAATAATGATATTCAGCCTGATAAAACACTGATTATTTCCTGATGTTCACAAAAATGGAAGTGGCCTAAAGTCATCTGCTATAAACTGGGCATGGTAATGTAAGCCCACATGCAATCCTGGCAATAGGAAGATAGAGACAGGGAGGGCTTGAATTCAAGGTCATCCTCAGTTTTACGGCAAGTTCTAGGCCAACCTGAGATATATGAGACCCTGTCTAAGTAAACATATAAATAAAGAGGAGTTGGAGATGTGGCTCAATGGCTAGAATGCTTTCCAAGATGAACAAATCAATCCAATACCCAGTACCACATGAACTGGGCATGGGGGCACATGCCTGTAAGCCCAGCACTTGGGAGGTTGAGCCATGAGGATCAGGAGTTCAAGGCCACCCTTGGCTATAGAGCAGATATGAGGACAACAAGAGATATGAGACTTTTAAACACATAAATGTTACTTGTTAGATGACTTTCAAATCAGTACTTAAAATAAGGACATGAAAAAATTGAAAAAAAATTAGAAAGGGCTATCCCAGTCATATCCCAATCTAAAAAAGACTGAAGCACAATTA
This sequence comes from Microtus pennsylvanicus, assembly GCF_037038515.1. Classification (NCBI taxonomy): domain Eukaryota; kingdom Metazoa; phylum Chordata; class Mammalia; order Rodentia; family Cricetidae; genus Microtus; species Microtus pennsylvanicus. Next base: position 77,551,722 of record NC_134581.1, read on the forward strand.
TTTTGTTGTATGTTATTGAAACATATAGATATCATATAATTAAAGGGAACCATTGCTGTGAATATATAGTAGTCTGAAATATATAGTAGTGCTAAAATATCAAATATGAAGCTGGTAATATAACCTTTGTGCTTGATTGGCTGGGGTTTGAGATAGTGTCTCACGATATCCCAGGCTAGCCTGAAACACAGTATCTTCTGCCTCAGCACAGCTCTGCATTAAAATACATACATAAAGCAGCTAGGCATGGGTACCTGTACTTTCATCACTTGGAAGGTTGAGGCAGGAGGAATACAAGTCTGAAATCAGCCTAGCAAACATGAAGAGACACTACCTTAAAAAATGTGTGCATTTGTGTGTGTGTGTGTGTGTGTGTGTGTGTGTGTGTGTGTGTAATCAAAGCTACTCAATTCAAGGAGAAATTTACCTATTTAAAACCATAATGACAATTACAACACAGTACTTAGCAACTGATAGGTTAAGCCAATTAAGAAGAGCTAGGACAAAAGGCTAGAAAAATACAGCCAGCAGGCTAGACTGCACCTACTAAGAGGTGAGCACATATTCTTTTCAAGTATTAATAATGTGTCTGCAATAGAACATGAGCGGGATCCTGGAACAGGAGGCTCAACAAATACCAAGGAGCTAATATCACCTGGACCATGCACTTGAGCCACTGAGTAATTAAGTTAGAAATATACTTCAGAAGTATTTTTAGCATATCCTACATGGTCATACATTTAAAGACTTTCACATAACTCACAGGTCAAAAAGAAATAAACATGGAAATTAGAAGACACTTGGCCGTAAAGGACAATCAAAACAGAACACATCAAAACACATAAGATGCAACCACAATAGCTATTCATCAGAAATATACAGCCTTAAATGTCAAAGTCATTAAAAAAGGAAAGATTAAAAAGCTAGAGGTTCCTCTTAAAGAATTAGAAAGGAATCAGAAAGTTGAAGTAAGAAGATAAGATAAAGGCAGAAATTAACAGCTATTTTCACTTACTTAGTTATTAATGAGAATGCTGTAAGCCAACAATTCCAGAACCATCGGAAAGAGTAGGAGAGGGAGGGGGAGAGAGAAGAGGGAAGGAAGGGGAGGGAGGGGAAGAAAACTCAGAAAGCAGAGACACAGCTTTGCATAGAGCAGAGAGAGTTTAAATCTTAATATGAATATCTTCGTAAGATATACTAAGAAATTATAAATAGCAAATACAATTTTCTAGACAAATGAACCAATAACCCTTACTCAGAAGATACTTAAAAATCAGAATGGATTTATTTCAATTCCATCGTTAAAGAAATTGAATAAGCAGTTGAAATTTTGCCTGTATCCAACAACAGCAGCTACAACTAGCAAACACAAGTTTCTGGTGGCTGTAGAGAAAATTATACCAATGTTCAAGAGACAGAACCCCAGCCTTCTACACAATGCTCTAAATTATATTTCTCAAACTAAACCGTGCAGTCCAATCACTTGGCCCTCTCTCAGATAAATATTGTGGTCCCGCAGCTCTGGGATAGAACTTGAGATCCAGCATTTCTGACAAACTCCCAGGTTACTCCACATAAACAGGCTTTCATAAATCAATGAAGTAAGTAAGCAACTCAATAGGAAACTGGATGGAAGGTATGCTCATTCTGTCCACAAAAGAGAAAACCTTGAAAGCCAACAAAGACGTGTTCCACTTGGCTGTTATTAACAATTGTTGACTAAGAGTGACATCCTGGTTTCCACTGATCCAATTAGCAACTGTGCAGAGGAGGAAATTTACCAGTCATAAATGAGTATACTGAGCAGGAAAGGCCTCTGGAAGGTGGGGTGGGGGTGGTTTAGCATGCATAAGACTTTGGGATTGATCCTGACACTAGTGGTGGGGAGGGGACTGGAAGCTTTAATAGCAGAAGGAGGATGAATTGATACAAATACTTTAAAGGCAACTTGCCACAGCCTAAAGAATTTGAAGAAGTCAGTGATATGAATAGACACAGAAGATATATCCAGATTTTCATATGTGCTCATGCTCAGGAAGCAAGCGTATCTTCAGACCAACACACCAAATGTGCAGGTGAGCCGTTGGAATAGTCTAAACCTCCATGTCCAGGAGGACAGCTGACTGATTAAACACTAGAGAGCAGTGAAGGGACCTGTGGGGCATTAACAGACCCAAGACATTTTTGAAAAAAATCAATTTGAAGGTTTGTAGGCGTCACTTCAGACCTTTAAATGGAAATGCAAAACATGCAATATAATAGCATCATGTATCATGTATATGTAACAAAAGTATTGATGTGGGATTTCCTTCTGTATACTGCAAATATCATTGGTTAATAAAGAAACTGACTTGGCCTGATAGGGTAGAACAGAGCTAGGTGGGAAAAACTAAACTGAATGCTGGAAGAAAGGAAGTGGAGTCAGAGAGAAGCCATGGAGACGCCATTGGAGACAGACATGCTGAAACTTTGCTGGTAGGCCACAATCTCATGGTGTTACAGAGATTTATAGAAATGGGTTATATTAATATGTAAGAGTTAGACCATGAGAAGCTAGAGCTAATGGGCCAAGCAGTGATTTAATTAATTCAGTTTCTGTGTGGTTATTTCGGGAGTCTGGGTGGCCGGGAAACAAACAAGCAACTTCCTACTACAAAGTATAAACATTCAGAATTGGAAAATACCAAAGTTGTAAGAGTGGTTTGTAATCAAGAAATGGAAGAAATAGAATGAGGTTAAAAAAAATTTTTTGTAAGTAAACCCTAAAAAGATTCTAATCAGATCATCAAGAAAATTAAAACACCGGTGTGTGTGTGTGTGTGTGTGTGTGTGTGTGTGTGTGTGTGTGTGTACATGCACAAGAACGGAATTCAATTTAAAAAGAAACAAAATACAAAGTATGTATTGAAATATGTAATATATATGATCAATACTTTGTGATTTAAAACGGTCAGTGGAAAGCTAAGATGATATGGTCAAGGGAATATTTTTGAAAGAGAAGAAAAGAAACAGAAAAGAAATGTGAACTCAAAAAAAGACAGAGAATCGATTCAGGGTGATCTGATTAAGATTATCTCAAAAAGTAAAGCTAAGGAAGAGCAATTTAAAAAGTACTACAAAAGAACCATCAGGAGCTGAAGAGACCATTCCGATAGAGCAGTTCTGTGCTCAATAAATGAAGGAAGATTTAGAACAGCAATGCCAGAGAAAGGTGGAGTGGGGAGAAGGGAACACTGGCGGAAGAGAAGGTTCATCTACAATGCACTAGAACCAGGCTAGCACATACCTTTCATCTGTGATACCTGATGACCTCAGAACAAGCCCTCAAAGTTCTGAATGAAAAGAGCTTCCAACCCAGAAGCTCAGTCAGACTCCTGCATCCAACAAGAGCAGAACAAACACACTTTTGGGCTCCTAACAACGCAGATCATCTATGCTCATGTACTCCTCCTTAGCATGCCCTTAAAGAGTACCCTGCAAGTTAAATCAAGAGGGAGGAAAATAGATGGACTGAAGAAAACATTGACTACAACCCAAGCAAGAAGCAGGACAATACACCAGGCAGTGGTGGTACGTGCTTTTAATCCCTACATTCAAGGGGCAGAGCAGGTGGAACTCTGTGAGTCTGAGGCCATCCTGGTCTACCAGGGCTACACAGAGAAACCCTGTGTTGGGAGGAGGGGGAAGGCTGATAACAGAATGGCCTGGGGGGGGGGGAGGAAGGTCAGGTTGATACCAAAATGACCTGTTTCACCTGGTCACCAAAGAAACAAGAACAATTGGACTCTAGGGGTATTAAAGGACAGGCTTCAAGAATGCCTCAAGTCAATATTTAAATCCAAATGAAATATGTGATGTGAAGAAGAAGAGAAAGAGGAAGAAGAAGGAGAGAGAGAGAGAGAGAGAGAGAGAGAGAGAGAGAGAGAGAGAGAGAGAGAAGAAGAAGAAGGAGGAGGAGGAGGAGGAGGAGGAGGAGGAGGAGGAGGGAGGGAGGGAAGGAGGAAGGAAGGAAGGAAGGAAGGAAGGAAGGAAGGAAGGAAGGAAGGAAAGAAAGAAGGAAGGAAGGAAGCCTGGTGTGGGTCTGGGAATTGGTCCAGTTGGTAGAGCATTTGCCCAACTTATACAAAGATCTGGGTCTGATCCCCAGTACTGCAGTAAACAGATGTGGCAGCACATGCCTATAATCCTAGTCCTTGGGATGTGGAGACAGCAGGGTCAAACATTCAGAACATTCATTCTGGCTATTAAGGGAGTTTGAAGCCAGACCTTGACCCACCTCCAAAAACAGAATTACAGATGTGAGGAAATATTGAAAGACAAAGGAACCATGAGGAAGTCTATAAAGAGAAGTAAGACCCAGAGAAAGAGATTGGGAGCTAGGAGCTGTGCGGACTATACAAAAGGATGTGGAATTAGCCTGATGAGGTAGTAACCGACATTTCCATAGGCAAAGCAGTAGACGCCATTTACTGATTTTAAAAAATAGTAACATTCCAAGGATGAGGAAGGAGGGAGTTGGGGTAATATAAGAAAATTCAACACTTGGCCAGCATAATAGATAATCAGTAGATACCGTATGGAGTGCATACATCAAGATGCATTAGTTAAAACATACTGTTTAGAGATATGAAAGCAACTCCAGAGTAAACCTATAAACACTGCCAGGGGACAGTGTGGAGGCCGCTGAGAGGAGCGGATCTGGGAACAGCCATATTTCACTGGAAGCTGTTTGATGCTTTTGTGTTTAAAACATTTCTCTAATTTTGACTTATTTTTAAAATCAACTTTTTGGGGAGTCATGAAAAACTTTAAATGTTTTTTAAACATAGAAATTGCACCCTATTCTGTTTGCACAGAAGAGCCTCAGGGGAAGGGAGTCGGGAACTCTCTGGGAGGGGCATAATCAGATGTAGACTATGACACAGCCAGGCCTCTCTCCAAATGAACCTTCCCAAGCTGAATATGTTCCACACGGCGTTGACCACTGGTGGCCAGTGAAATCCTGAATCAAATGCCCCAGGCTACAGCCAAATGGAGCAGGAGGGAGAGGAAGAGGAGGAGGAGGAGGAAGACTTTAAGTTTTTGATCTTTTAGACCTCTAAAAAAAGCAATGACATTTCCATGAGGAAAGGCAGACAGGATCTCCTGGATTTATTTACCCTTATTTTCTGGCTTTATATGGATTTATTTTGTATTATGTAAGCAAGTTGGGACCTGGGTGTACCTTTACAGCTTTTTAAAAAAAGTTTGTTTTGTTTTATTTGTTTTTGGTGTTTATGAAGGTCTTTAAAATTCGTGGTTTAGCCTTGACTCTAGATAAGCATAAACCATCCTGGTCTGTTGTCTTCCATGCTCTGCAAATTTCAAGTTATGGGCTGGAGAGATGGCTCAGCGGTTAAGAGCACTGGCTGCTCTTCCAGAGGTTCTGAGTTCAATTTCCAGCAACCACATGGTGGCTCACAGCCATCTGTGATGAGACCTGGTGCCCTCTTCTGGCCTGGGGATACATGCAGAAAGAACCCTGTATACATAATTAATGGATAAGAAAAAAAAGACCAAGTTATATTGGACTCAAACAGGCTCCTGGTCTAGTGTGTGCCCCACTGCCTTGATTAACTGCTGGCAAATTGTTGCTACCATCAAACCATTCTTGTGCAAATTCGTTCACAGACTCAAGTGTGGGGTAACAAATTACCTATCATAACTCCTTAGCTTCCATCCCATAATACAATTTGGTCATATGTTGATAAATGTTGACCCAATCCATCTTCCTTCCAGACTTCAAGTCATCTAGAAATTGAACAGATTTCTTTATTACTGGGTTTGGATCCCAAGCCGTGTGCAGTGGGATCAGGTGAAGTAGTCCTATAATACAAGGGATTCCCGAAAGGGCAAGACCTGGACAGATGGCTAATGAGTTTCAACTTGAGAAACCTAATGGTCAATGCTGGTCTGCTGGGAGCCCCGAGCGGAGGATTGCAGAGCCCCCCATTGGGGTCAAAAAAAAAAGGTTGATGGGTTGATGACGCCTGCAGGGGGTATTGGGTCACAGTCCAGTCCAGAAGCCACTGCGCATCATTTGCATGTGTGCTTACAATCTCTTTCTACGCACTGAATGGTTCTGCTCTCTGGCCCTCATTTCTCCGCCTTGTTCATAGGGATGGAGAGTCTGTCAAATCTACGGCTGAATCAATACCCATTAAGCCCATAACATTCTCTTTATCTACAGCCTTGAAGCCCCATCGAAGACGAAATTGAGGCGAGGGAGGAATGCTTCATTCTCCAAGGTAGTACTCGTAATGACCACCACTGTTTTCTAAAACTGGGCATGGGCTCTCTCGAGTTCCTGTTTTCTGGGTAGAAGCCTGGCCCATGAGTTCTCTGTATATTAGATGGTGGCCCTGAGTTCCTATCCATTTTCAGAACCCAAAAAGTCAGCTCCTTGGCCTGGCATGTGACTTGGGACAGAAACTAAGACTTCCCTTAACGTCCTTTGATATATGCCTTGGGTTCTTCATAGAACATAATGTGTATTTCTGTCTGTGTCATTGTACTTTATTTGGCTACAATCATAGTCTGTGCATGGTTTTATAGTCTGAGTTTTGTTGCTGCTGCTGGTGGTGGTAGCAGTTTTGTTTTTTAAAACAGACTCTCTCTGCATAGCCCAGGCTGGCCCAAAACTCACCATGTCACGCAGACCAGCCTCAAACACGTGGCAATTCTCCTGCCTCCGTCTCTCAAGTGCTGAGATTGCTGCCACGTCCAGGTTGTGATTTGCATTTTCACAGGCCCGCACCCCATGACTTTTCACGTTGCCATTAATTTTTCATTGGCATGGTTTTTAATAGCTGCATGATAGTCCCTGCATCACAGCTCCCTAACCATCCTGCCGCTGTTGGCCCGTCAGAGAGCTTCCGCCCTACCTCCCCTCTTACAGCCTGCTCTCTTATAAGTTCATTTACTAAATACTGATTGTGAATACAGAGCTGAGAGCTGGGCTGCAAGAAAGTAGGCAGGCAGGACCAACAGAAAGCAAGCTGGGGACACCTTTCTCTGGGTCTAGGGCAAAGCGTGCAGGTGCTAAGAACTTTACATGTTGTGCAAGGAACTGAGACTGGGACTCCAGGACCCAGGCGCAGTAAGACAGCTTTCAACAGAACTTCCTGGTGAGTTTCTCCCCTGCCCTAGCAAGCCTAATGACCTCCAGAAAATGGTTTAACCCCTAACTCTCGTTTTCTTTCTTTCAAAATTAAGAATGCTAATTGATCCGCTACTTACTGTTCAGGGTTGTCGTGAAAATCAAAGTGAGCTGATCAATATTGGTTTTGTCAATGTGCAGGGTGAGGCACTGTGGCACAAGCGAGTGATTGTGGGGTTGAAATTTTCCTCCCAGACAACCTCTTCTCAGAAACCTGTCTGGGAGGAAAAGGGACCTTAGAGGGTGGAAGCAGGGAGTGCTTCCCTCTCCTGGGCACCTTCAAAGCAACAACAACAACAACAAAAAGCTCTAAGACTCTTTGGGGAAGAAAGACAGCGAGACAAAGGAACTTTTTGTGTGAGACTTTTAGGGCCAGTTCTCACTCTCAGAGCATCATACATAATCCATACATCTGTAGACACATGCCCCTTGAGAACTCTCTGCATCACTCTGCAGAGCTACGAATGAGTGTGATCTCATCCTTGTTCCCTGCAGGAGAGGCAAGTGATGCTGTCTTGCTAGCATTCCCACTTCACGAATGTGGGACAGGCTGTGGACTGTTAAAGCAGAAGTGGTTTTTGAGAGGATGCCCTAAGCTTTTCTTCCTAGCCTTCTAGATATGAACTCCTGGATAGGCAGGAGTTCAAACAGGCGCCTCTAGCTGGGAGAAAAGGAGACTGGGTAATGGCCCAGCATTCCCCTTCAGTTCTCAGCATGTCCCCAGGCATGGGGACGCAGGAAGGGTCCCTGGTCATGGGATCTTGACTGTGGAAGTCTACATAAATATGTAGTGATCCCAGAAACCCAGAAAGGGCAGGCCTCCTACTTTCTCCTAAATGGACATAGCATCCCCGAGGCCCGCAGATGAAAGAAAGCCTTCCGATGCTTGCAAGGCATAACGGATTGCAAATTGTCTTGGCAAGATCAAACCCCAAGGCTAGGAAGGTAATTCCATCCCGAGGAATGCCTCTTGTTGCTTTGTTCTGGTTTTCACTTCTAATTTGAGACAACAGGGTAAATAAGCAAGCAAAAGTGTTCATGCAAATATCAGAGTCTCCGCAAAGAGGAAGCCTTAGGCTTTGACATTCTCTGCATTTTTTGGCCTGGAGCCTTTTTGGAAGTCACAATTGCCTATTGAGGGAACTCTGGCTACAGATGCCAGCAGATCCACATTGTCTTTATCCAAAACGAAGCCCTTCCTTTGGGGGTCTGAATTCCGAACAGAAGCATTGGGTGGGACAGTGGAGCAGTCGACCTCACCCTGCCAGCACTCCCTAATGGGTTTTCTTAAGGATTAAGAGGACTTGGTGAGAATGGCTCAGTTGGTAAAGTGCTTGCCACGCATGCTTGAAGAGCCGAGTTTGATCCCCAGTACCCACATATGTACCGGCATAGTGGTACATACAGGCTTGTAGTTCCAGTGAAGGAGCAAGGACAGAGGGCAAATGAAACTGGAGTCACTAAGCTGCTACCCTAGTTTATGTTTTGTTTAAGTTTGGTGACCTTGTCTCAAAATAAGGAGAGCGTCTGAGCTACAACACTCAAACCTATTCTCAGACCTCCACATGCATGCACACGCTTATGCCCCTGTATGTTTATGTGTACGCTATGTGTACATAAACACACACACATGAGATCACGTGAGATCCTGAGTCCCTGGGCTTTCCCATTGCCTGCAGGCATTTGGGAAGGACCCTCCACAGACTTTAAGGGTCTATAGCTATCTCGCTGTTCCCATCAAGCAGGGAAGTATTAGAAAAAAATGCTTCACCTTTCTCTGCTTCAGCATCTGTAAACGATCCTTTGAAGCCATCTTTTTGCAAGACCTATTTATGCTGTTATTAATGTTAGCCAGTAGGGGGCGCCTGTCGGAAAGTGTCATCACATAGAAGAGGTGGATTAACACCATTAAAAAGAAGGCTCTTCACTTAGAGCTTATGAAATGGGCAAAGATAGTGAAGACTATAGTGGGCTTTTCTAGATTCTGTAAGGTGATGGCTGCCCCCACAGAGGGAAATGTGGAAAGCTGAAACTCTTAGGACCAACAGGACAAAATAGGGTTTTTAACCCCTGACAGGCTGGTCACAGCTGAAAAATGAGATGGCCAAGCTATGTCACATTCTGTTTGCTCTTGTGCTATCCCAGTGGTCCCCATAAAGCATCACTAGAAGCAACTCTCAGTGCTGTCTTCCCTGTGCTATGGAGAAGAAGGTTTTCCATCACTCCCTAGAGGCGGTGTGTGGGAGACAGTGGGCTTGGGTTATGAGGAGCCATGTGGAAGCTGACTCAAATACAGAGACAAGATGTGTGGGCCATCCGGCTCATCACGCTGAGAAAATCCTTCCCAGTAGCCACTCTGGGGGTTCTTGTCTTATTTTTATTAAGGAAAGATGGCATTTTTATGGTAAAATATATTAAAAAGTTCATTCTGAATTATTTTCCTCTCCTTGAGCAAAGGGACAGAGGGAGGCAGAGGCCCCAGGGATGAGAGACCATTGGAGTACACCGATTTCAAATTTTCTGTTAGCTGCAGGAGTCTCTTTACCAGAGGCATCTATAGGATATCAAAATATAAATCAGATCAGGATAGAGGTACTGTGGGGAAAAGGGGATATGGAAAGCCTTTCCCGGCTGGACCCCTCCTGTTCTTATCCCAATCAGTCTCCATGGCATTACCGCATAATCCCAGGAGTTCCGGGAAATTCTTTGACAATTTCTTTTTAATCAGCTCTTTCATTCAAAACTACAGAAACCTGAGTTCAGAGTAGAAAGCTGACCCACCCAAGGACAAACAGCTGGTCAGCGGTAGACTCCAGCCCCAGTGAGCCACAGGCCAGCCTTCTGAGTGATGCACCTTGGCACACTGGGGTGTGGCTACCTGGTCCCAAAGTTTCCCATGTGAGCAGGAGGGAGCTGAGGCTATTGGTGTTCCCATGCTGAGGACAAAGAACAGGATGTAACGGTGCATCTCATAGCACCCATCAGGAGACCCTGAACAACTCAATCATATCCTTATATCATGGCACATGCTTCACGTTGTTTGGAAGAGTCTCTGTCACCTGGATGTTTCCATGACTCGACAACAGGCGGCTTCCTTTAAGGTAAGAGGCCCTGTGGAGATCAGAGGACTTCTAGAGCGGCACCGTGTGATGTGTGTTTTATTTGAGCAGACGCACAGTACAGACCCTAAGAAGTTGCCAGTGAGCAGGGGGAGGGAAGCTGGGGTGACGAGAAGCACCGCCAGCTCCTTTGCCATTAATGACATCTAAGCCAGCTGCAGGCTGTCTGCGCCAACAATGCACCCACCTGTTCCAGGTTGGAGCGTCAGCACTATTGTGAAATGCTCGCTATGAAGAAGCTCAATAGCATTCAAATCCATTAGCATTACCGCTGGATATTTCAACATTACGTCTGCCAATGAAAGAAAAGGAAGAGCTCGGAGAGTCTTTAAATATAATTTCAACTGCGGCAAATTTTTGAATGTGCTGCCGGCTTCTGCATGCAGAGCTTCTTGTCAATGGAGATTATCAAGAGTTTGAAGACAATGGATTGAAAACCTGGAGTCACAATCACACGAAGCCATTGCAGGCACAAAGCCAGGTGGACAATGCTGTGCTTATGGGTTTATTGTTTAAGACTGAGAAACTGTGGTCTGCTGGCTCGTATCTATCTTTTAGGCAAATTGACATTATTCCCTCCCTAATGCTTTGTGTTTTCTTCATTCTTCCAAAAAAAAGTATGAATTGAGAGTCAGGCAACATTCTAGCCCCCAGAGAACATGCCACTGGACAGGAGAAACCTCTGAACCCTTAGAGTTGGCATTCTAACACAGACAGACAAAGAGCACATACATAAAAAATAAAATAAACAAATGCCACATGTCAGGTGATGAGTACTGTGGGGAAAGTAGGACCGGAGAAAAGAGGGGGTCAGGGCAGGCCTCATTAGAAGACAGCACGGAGCAAAGGGGCGGGAGGAGATAAGAAGGAAGCAATGTAGATGTGTGGGAAAGAGTGTTCTGTTGGGAAAAAGAATACCTGGAGCAGCTGCAAAGGCCAGAGGCAGAGCACAAGGGCCATTTCTGGAGCAGAAAAGGGGCTTTACAGCTAGTGAGCCGTGAGCATGGCAGGGAGGAGCAGATATCAGCGGTAATGGAGTCCAGACTGGGAGGACATGTGGAAGACACCTTGAGAACACTGCTCTTCCTATGAGGGAATTGGAAGCCATGGGGACTTTGACATCACGTGATGTGTGTTTTCAATCTCGTGTACCCCAAGCTGGCCTCAAGTTTCTATGTAGCTGAGGACACTAAACATCTCATCATCCTGCCTCCACTTCCTGAGTGTAGGGTTTGCCAGTGTGTGCTACCACACGCAATTTATGCAGTGCCGGGTATTGAACTCAGGGCTTCAGGTGGGCTAGGCAAGTACTCTGCCAATGGAATTGCATTCTAGCCCATGATATCGGCTTTTTAAAGAAAACTCTGGCCACTATGATAAGAAAAACCTTGAAGAACAAAAGAACTAATTTAGAAAGCCATTATAAGAATCCAAGGAGGAGGTGATAATACTTGGAACAGAACGGCAGCTGTGCTTGTGGCAAGTTTGCAAATATGGGCGAAAGGAAGTGGCCCCAAAATTTTTGTGGCATTGCGTATATGTATACATGTTACATAACACATGCATAGACAATGTATGGATGGAGAATATGGAAGAGTCCAGGAAGATTCTGAAGGGCTGAGCCTGAGCAAACAGCGGGTTAAGCAAGACCTCAGCTGAGCTGGGAAGATACAGGGAGCCAAGACTGGTGGTGATGGCGGTGATGGAGAACGGGCATGGAGACACTGGCATGCTGGTTTTGAGACAGCCTTTATGCATGGAAGCGGAGATGGCAGGCAGGCAGTTGGGTAAGAAGAGCCTCAAGTTCAGGGGGATTTTTGTTTCATTTTTGCTGCAATAGTATAAAGAAAAAATATGTAATGGGCTTCTTCTCCCCCAAATACATTTTCAGGTCAATTTAATTTTATCTAATCTGATACATTTGTTTACTATTTAACATCTATCAACTTCTAATTAGTGTATCTACTATCTATCAACCATCTACCATCTATCTAATCTCTCTACCACCTAATTGTCCTCTGTAATCTATATCCATCTTTTTATCTGTCTGTCTATATATCTAGGTCCCCTCAACTGCCAACCACTTATCTTCTATTATCTGTGTATCTATCTCTCTTGTCCACCATTGACCTATCCTCTATCAACTGTATTTATCTATCATGAGTCTATCTACCTTACTAAGTCAGTCACTGGAGGGACACCCAAGTTCACTTGTCATCAAAGATGGTCACTTTTTATGAAAAGTTTAGGGAAACATGGTCTCAACAGCAAGGACGCTGGCCCAGGCAGCCAGGAGTTTGAATTTTGCTTTGTTGATGTAGAAATAACAGTCAGCTGGTGACATGGCATTGCCATGGCCAAATTCAGGTCTTATTGGCCTCAATTCTGAATGGCTGGAACTTCATTATTGGGGACTTTGTAACACAGAAAGTGCCTGACTGGAAGCCAGGGCAACCTAACCAGCTGGGAGTAGTCACCTGGTTTTCGGGTCCATCCGTGTTGGCTGCTCATCTGGGGACCCCTAATCTGCATTTGTGACTCAACACAAATGACTCCTGGTCAAAGGCAGGACTGAGTCAAAGTGCCCTGTTCCTAGGCACTGAGGTGAGATGTGTGACTGGCTGGGCCTTAGATACCAGGATAGACAGCAGAGAGTGTCAGTGGCCCTAGTGGTACCCAGAATCCAGGACTCTGGCCTCCTAACAGACTCCTCCTAGACCCTAGGACCTAGAGTGACAGTGACCTTGGCTCTGACTCTAATTCTTGGGGCTCACACATTTTTGTTAAGTTCTCCCGAGGCCTGGGAGCTTTCTGTCTCTTCCTCCCAAATGTCTTTTCTGGTTACATTAGCTAGAGGTGATTTTGTTATTTGTGGTCATCATTGACAACTGGTACTCAGAGCAAGGATGATTCCTGGGTTTATGATGGCCACTGTCGGCGCAGCCCAATTTTCTCTGCTCTATATGGAGGTGGTACCTATTACACAAAGTAAAATGAAATAATACGGGACCGTCTGGCAGCTAACCCAGAGCTTGGCAATCAGCAGCATAAAATTTAAACAATGTTATTTTTCCTTGGCTGCCCTTTGTCACTTCATCTCGGGTAGAGATGACAGGGAATCCTGATGCAACTCACTTTCTCTCTCTTTGAATCTAGTTAGAGGACCGCAGACTGGTCCGCAAGGTCATGGCACCTGGCACCCGGACCTGCTTAAAAGGCTGGAGGGTGAGAAGAGGCTAAAATTGGGGGAGTCGTGGGCCAGCCGGTGTCAGGAGTCTCGTTAGTGGGTTCATCGCTCAGCACATCACAGCAGCAGTGGCTGACTCCCGAGCTTCTGCAGTGTGGGGTACCACTCATCCATCAGCTCTAGTGCAGGCATGTAGACAGGAGCCACCGTGTGTGCCTGAGTTAGCCAGGGAGCAGTCAGTTCAGGGAGGGATGCCAAGGCAGCGAGGTGTCAGTTTCACCAACACCTGGCATCTCCAAGGCTGTATTAGCAGGAGGCTGTCAATCTCCAGACAGGAAAACAAGAGACAGAAAAGAGAAGAAACAATCAAGAACGAGATGGTAACGAGGGAGAGGAAGCGAGAGGCTGGGGGACTATTTTAAGTAATGCTTGATAAATTACCTGCCTGTCCTGGCCTCCTCATAAAGGGGATCCTAGGAGCTGATGTTTACATTTGACAACTCACCAAAACAGCATGCTGCAGGCATGGCAGACCAAGGCTGAAGCAGACAGCTGTGGGTTTCAGAGCAGGGGCCTAGAAGGAAAGGGAGCTGTCCGCACCTACTGATCATAGGTTCACTTGTGACCACATATGTAGTGCTGCACACATACATGGAAATGTTCATGTACGTGGAGGAGGCAATGGTAGGACTCATTGTTATGCAGACACACAGCTCAAAGACCTGACCGTGGATGGCATGTACCCACACATTGCATGTGAGTCCTTTCCTCTTCCAGGTCAAGGGAAATGCAAGACCCATGTGTTGAATAAACTGTCTTCAGTAGGTATGGGAGAACATGCACTTAATAGCAGGGAAGAGGAGATGGGGCATTGCAATCTTCCAGAAGTTAACATCATTGGCTAGATCTTTGGGCTGCCCTGGGGACTGCCCCCCACAAGGCCCATTTAGCAAGTATAATTAGTTTAACTAATAGCCATCTGTGTAAGTAGTAAGATCATTGCAGCAAAAATGTTTCTAAATAGGTATCAAGGTCTGCCTGGACCACAGCTGCCCTTTTCTCCACTTCCTGGCGTTGAACCCATGTCCTGCTTTCCAGAATAGAAGTGTCTGCGCTCAGGTGGATCACATCGGACTTCTTTCTCCCTGCAAAATACGGATGGCATATGTCACCCTCTATATCTTCAGGTCCTACATGTAAGGGTTCAACCAACTGCAAGGCGAAAATCCCTGTGAAGAAGTGGGCGTGGTAACATGCACTTTAGAGGGCAAGGCAGGAGGCCTGCAAGCTTGAGGCTAGCCTAGAGAATATTGAGAAACCTTGTCTCAGACAGTCACACGCATACACGTAGAAAATACATAGAAGTATACTCTTGTACTAACTGTACAGGCTTTTCTTGTTATTATTTTTTTGCAGTTATATAGTACCAGAGTGATTTGAGTATGATAAGGAAATCTAACGATGATTTAAAGTATTTGGAAGCCAGGTATCACACGCCTTTAATCCCAGCACTTGGGAGGCAGAGGCAGGCTGATTTCTGTGAGTTTGAGGCTATCCTGGTCTACAAGAGCTAGTTTCAGGACAGGCTCCAAAGCAACAGAGAAACCCTGTCTCAAAAAACCAATAAATAAATAAAGTATATGGTTTTCTATAAAGGACTTGAGTACTCATGGGTTTTGGCGTCTGTAAGGGAAAGGGAACCCTGAAACCACTCCCCTGCAGATACCGAGGCAGGACTCTGTACCTATTTTCAAGCTACAAGATGGCATTAAGAGGAGCTGTGGTTGCCACGCAAAAGTGAAGACCTCAGTCGGTCATTTTGACACAACCTATGGGAAGAGAGCCACAGTGAGGGGTTGTCTGCATTGGGGTAGCTGTGGGCATGTCTGCGGGATAGTGTCTTAACTAAGTTAATTGATGTGGCAAGCTCTAGGCCACTGTGGGTGGATCCATTCCCTAGGCTCCCGAACTTTACAGGTGTGGAGAATTCAAGCTAAGCACAAGCAAGCCACCCACCTGTGTGTGTTCATTTCTCTCTGTACTTGACTATGGATGTGATGATACTGGCTGTTTGAAGTTATGGTCTTAACTGCTCCCTTAATGATGGGCAGAAACCTGGGAGTTAAAATAAACTCTTTCTCCAACAAGTTACTTTCTGTTGGAGTATTTTATCACAGCAACAGAAATGAGGCTAGGTCAGCTGGAGCCCTCCTGCGACTTTGAGCAGAATGCCAACCTTTGCATTATTGTACTCTGTGGACCTGGTGTTTGTGTGCCTCAAAAATCCAAGTGTTAACAGGACTGGAGAGATGGCTCAGCGGTTAAGAGAACTGGTTCCCTTTCCAGAGGACCCGAGTTCCATTCCCAGCATGTATATGGGCAGCCAGCAACTGTCTGTAACTCCAGTCCCAGGGGTTCCAGTGCCCTCTTCTGGCCTCTGCAGGCACTGCATGCATAAGGTGCACATACACACGTACAAGCAAAATGCCCACATGCATAAAATAAAAAAAAAGTCTTCTTTTAAAAATTCAGGTACTGTAATCCTACTCCACAAGATGATGGCATTAGGAGACCTTCAAGAATCTACTTAATAGCATTAGTGCCATTAGAAAAGAGACCCAAGAGAAACCTTTAACCACATCCACTGCATGAGAACCCAGCAAGAAGAGTCATTGTCATCAGTGAGTCAGGAATTGGGCCCTCAGTGGGACACCGAATCTGCCAACTCCTGACCCTGGGCTTCCTGACCTACAGAACTATGAGAACAAGTTTCCGATTACTAAGTCCTCCAGTCTGTGGTATTTTGTCTTTACAGCCTCAGTAGTAGACAAATAGAAACACTAACCCTGCTGTACAGGTCTAGTGAGTGAAATGACCCATGTCAGGGTGCTTTGGAACCAGACTATCACGCTAGCTTGTGACCTAGTGATAAGAGTCTGGGGAACTTGCCTTTGCAGGACAGTCCTGGAGCTATCTGGGAGTTGAGCCGGCAGCTGGTGTGTGCTAGCAGTCTGGGGCTATGTGGGCAGAAACGGACAAACTGGTGTCTTTCCTGGAAACCAGACCATTATCATAGACTATAATAAATCCAATCTCCCTCTCACCTTCCTTTCCCCCTGCTCATGGGGTGTTTGATAACCTGGACGTCAAGAGGAGCAATGGCCCCAACGCTTCCTTAAATCTTACTTGTTGAAGAGCAAGGCTGAGCTGTGCTCTCGAGTCCTATTCTATACGGCACAGCTGTATAGGTTTCCCAGGGAAGAAAAGACATCTCATCCAGAAGGGTCCAGGCCTCCTGAGAGGAGAGCAAGGCCGAAGCCTGGCTTTTCGGAAAATCTGCTGTTGCTGAGCTACCCCCTGGCAGCTGGGTCTTGTCTGCCTGCCTCAGCAGAATGGCACTGGCCACATGTGGAGGACCTTAGGGAACACACATAAATAGCTGGCATGGAAATGTGTGACCCAGGAGGACCCTTTGCAATTCTCTCATGACACGTGTCCTGAAGTCTGCATGGGCACTGGAGACCGTGGGTCACACAGGGCTCAACTCCAAATGCGTCACTGAATCTGCAGCCCAGCCCAGATCTCCACCATGTCCTTGGTTGTCTTCCGGGCCTCTCTCTGCTTTTCTCACTACAGGACTGACATCTGTATCACAGGGATGCCCTGGAAGGGTAGGCACCGCCATGTGTAAGGATCCAGGGCACTCAGCCAGCCACTCCCAGGCCTTGTCCAGTACTGAGGATCTGGACGATTAGAGACCCTGAGCCAACATGTAAGCTGCTGGACTAGTAATTGGGGAGGAGTGTGCTGGACTGTTTGGACCTCTTCAGAGCTGTGACTGCCAGATGTGAGGCTTAACTAGGACTCGCTTCTGTTCTCCAAGCCCTCACTATCCAGATATCTCTGACTGACGGCCAGGGCCGGGGAGAGGGAGCAGACCCCCGAGCCATAGGAAAGACACCAGCAGCAGTACATTCCTGAGCCGGTCGCTTCCTTCCATGGGGAAAATGGTCCAAGCATTTACTCTTCTCTGGATGCTCACTGAGCTCAACACGCAGGCCCGGTGGGAAACCATGGAATAGAACATTGTCTTCCAAGTTCTGCGCTGTCTCCTAGGACTCCAGAAGGCCGGTGTGGCTGCCTGCCCAGCACGAGCCCTGAACAGATTTCTGCAGTATTGTTACCTTCTCACCGCTGAGGATCTGCTTGCTTTTCAGTCAGCAGACAAACAGATCTGACTTGAGGAAGGAAACACTTTGTTGTGGGAGGAGGCTGAGCCTGGATTAAGGATTCCAGGTTCTAGTCTGCTTAGTGCGGCGTCTCAGCAATTTCTTATCTGCAAGGCGAGATGAGCAACGTCTGCTCAGCTTGCTATGGAGCCAATGAAACGGAAGGTACCCAATCGGTTTGAACAAGGGACGAAATGACGTAAGTATGGAAAAGCTGCGGTGTCGAGTGTCCTCTGAAGCCTGCGGGTAGCTGCTACGGTCATTCCATAGGACAGCTGGGCAGTGGGTCACCATGCCGGACCTGCCACACTTGTGTCACTTAGGAGTTCGATGTTGAGGGCTGTTTGTTATTGTTGTTTTGTTGTTTTTTTTAATATAAAAGTGTTCAAATACAAATCCCAATATACGGTACTGAGACTAGTCTAATAACTATTTTCAGGGCATTTTCCCTCCTGGAGAAGTTTCTGATAAACCTTCTCTATGCCTTAGAATAAAATCTTATCCTCTATTTCAGAAGCCTTGGGTCCCAGATTTTGCAGTAAGGATAGCCTAGACCCCCATTCCTTCCCCAGAGCGGAGGCTGAAGCAAGCCTACCTTATTTGTTGGGTGACCAGTTCTGAACTCTCTCCCTGGTGTCTTTTTCCAGCTACAGAGACAGCTTTGAAGTCTCTAGTTCTGTCCCCACATGGGGTATAATTGGCTGCAGTTCCTCCTTGCTTGGGCATGTATACCCCTCCTATGGGAAATATCCCGTAAGCGACTTGATCTCAGGGCTGGCACATGGTCGAGCTGTCACAATAGTAGCTGCCTCGGCCATGTGCCTCCACACTCCAATTAGGAGCTTTCCAGTCACTTAACTCCACTATGGGCCTGAAGCCAGAATAACAGTCTCTTGTGGGTCCTTGGAGCTCTCCTCCTATGCCAACGCTCCAGTTGACTGTCACTCAGTAGAGAAGGTAAGAGTGGGGGACAAGATGACAAGCACTTCCTCCTTGCCCACTCTGCCCCCTCACCCCAAAAGCATCATGTCCCTCCAGGAAAGAGCACCCTGAGCTCTAGGTAACAGACATTTTCATTGATGTCTGTGCAAAGTTACCCAGCACAGAGGGACAAGAGTCACAAAATGCTGCAGACACCAAGACTCAGCTAAGAGCCAGAGTACCTGAGGCTGTTCCTCAACCAGGCTAGCTCCTGGGTGGGGTTAGGTCAAGTAGGCCCATCCATGGCAGTCTATCCCAGTGGTTAAATGCCCAAGCCTTGGAGTTGAACACCCTTTGTCCTAAGTATAGGTTTTAAAAGTAACTGTCTGGCTCTAGGCAAGGTAGCTACGACCTTCCCTGAATCTTGGCATTACAGTCTGTGAAATGGATAAAATAACGCACTGTATAAACCACATTATTTAATGAGGACTTAATGAGCATGTTGATGAAAATTAAGCATTTACCAAGTGCTTGGTAGACAGTAGGTACTTAATAAGTGAAGCTATCATAATTATTCAGTTGGCCTGTATTAAGCAGCTTCCTGTCATGATAACAAACACCTGACGCATCGCACATGCTACAAAACAGATTTCAGTGTGATTCACAACTTGAGAGGTTTTAGTCCAAGTCAGTCAGCCCTATGCTTTGTGGCTTATGCAAGGTAGACTGTTCTGGAAGGCATGGATACAAGCAAAACTCCTCCTCACCTGATCAAGGAATGAAGAAAGGGATAAAGAAGCAGGGACCCCACACTTTCTGGAAGGGGGTTAATCGGAGACTTCACTGGCATGCCCAAGGAAACAGCTTACAGAGGGAAGAGGTTTTATTTTGCCTCATACCATCAGACGTCTTGGCTCATGCCAGCAGATCTGCCATTTTGGGGCCTGTAGGGAGGCAGGATGTCACACAGGAGCACACAGTGAAGGGACTGCTCATCTCAGGGTGGTGGGGGACAGAGACGTCTAGAGTAGTGGTTCTCAAGCTTCCTAATGCTGCAACCCTTAATACAGTTCCTCATGTTGTAGTGACCCCCCCCAACTGTAAAATTATTTTCGTTGCTACCCCATAACTGTAATTTTGCTACTGCTATGAATTGTAATACAAATATCTGGTATGTGATCCCCAAGAAGTCATTGTAATGATTGTTGTGTCTCTTTAAGAGAAAGCTACGCCCACTCCCTCCCCCATCTGCTGAGGCAGGCTAATCTTTAGCTTCTGGCCTGAGCTTGCTCTCTTTTTTGTCTTCCTCTCTCTCTCTCTTTCCCCTCTTCTCCCTTCCCCCTCCATAACCCCCTGAATAAATATTCAACCTCACTCTGCATGTCGTGCCTATCCATGTCTCTGTCTCTTGCCCACCCACCATGTGTCTCCCTGCCTGGGACCAGTCACCGCCTGCTACCACCATTTGGGGACCTACAGCATTTCTGCTGCCTACTTCCGCCGGGGATCCTGCAGCATTTTTAATTTTTCCATTACAGTCATGAGCCACAGGTTGAGAACCACTAGCTTCGAGGGAAGCAGGGTCCCAACAACACCCTTTCAAGGATATACCTCTTCGTGTATTCACCTTGAGAGTAAGATTTCAGTGTTCCCATTTAGGAAGACCAAGTTAGTCAGTCCACAGCCCATGGTGATGTTAGAGGTGTAAGTAAGGTGCTGTGAACCTGTCTTGAAGGGTCACTGAGGAGGAGGGGGCTGCTGTGTCACAAGCACAGAATACAAAGGACAAGTGTCAGGATGGGTTGAGAGAGATGCTATGGAAACCCATGGTTCCCGTGGAGGCAAGCTGGGGAAAAGGAACCCCAGGGCTGAGAATGCATGAGCTGATGAGAATATGAGGGTCTATGGAGCAGGAGGGTGGCTAGGGCATCACAAGAAAGGGTGCACATCTTCTGCACTCTCAGGGACCTACAAGTCTCACTTGTTCCTAGAGAGGAGTGGGGGAAGAACCAGCTCACAGACCACCTCATGTATGTACCCAGAAGTTAGGCCCTGCTGCACAGTAGATTCTTGGTCAATACTGTAACTGAACTAAAGGATAGCATCAACTCTGAAGGAGTTAAGCCAGGGGTTCCCTCCGGATAACAAGGAGAGGGCACCCACAAGAGGATTCACCCCAGGGTGAATTCATCCAGGATGCAGGAACAAGACCTCCTGAGCTGGTGTGTGTCCTGGTCCAGGAAGTAGGGCTTTGGTTCCATCTCTCCAGCTCCTCAGAGAAGCAGAGCTGTGACAGGCAAATTCATACTAGCAAAACCCTCTCAGAGGTCAAGGGTTGGTTACACATTCTTGAAGGAGGTGCAGAGGTGTGCAGGAGATGGGATGGTGGATGGACCCTTGTTCCCTAGCTGCTCCCTGTGCTCCACTTCAGGCCCCAGCCTTCAAGCAGAGGACCTTGGCATAACAGCTCCAGGAGCTCCTGTCCTTCAGGAGTTCCTAGATCCCCTATTCCCAGGAGACAATAGGGATGAAAAGGCGCTGGCTGCACTGGCCCTTCCTCCAGCGTGGTGACTGCAAAAGCATCCTTCCAGGTAGCCTGTGGTCCAAGCCTTTGTCTCACTACCAGGAACCAGCAGGTGGCTTTCACCCTTCCTGGGACCAGGCATGTGACTGTGAGCTGACTGAAGGCCCAGGTCCCAGCAGTGGTCCAGAGGGCTGGTGACAAGCAGGAGGACGTTCCCCAGTCAGCTAGAGCTGGGAGGAATGAACTGCCAGGCAGAAGGGAACCAAGTTGGTCTTCTTTTTCCTCTCCCATCCTTCAAGTCACTGACCCCTTTTGGTTTCATAGAGCATCCCAGGCATAGAGTCCCAAGGTGGAGTCCCACCAAGCCAGGGTGTACCAACTCTTCTTTGTAAACACTGATGTTCTGACATAAAACGATGGAATGGCCTCCTTTGCAGTGAAGTTGGAAGGCAGAAACCCTATTTGATACAATAAACCCTTATTCATTGGCTCATTCATTCATTCATTAATTCATCCATTCATGCATTGCATTCTTATACCCACACATGCCTGACCCTGGGTTAGCTGCTGGATATAGCACACAGTCGCATCTATACCTTCAGGAAGCTTATAGAAAGAGTCACTGCATGCTGGCTATGCCTCTGTCTCTGAGCTGAGCAGCAGGGAGCCCCAGCTTGTTGTAGACTTCTGCTTTTGGGAGCTCACACGCCACAACAGACAGGCAGGCCCTGGTGATAAATGATCTGCCTGCTACCATAGGTCCCCAAAGACAGTGCCAGTGACCTGTGGAAGTCTCTCTATCCTGAAAAGGGGGATATCCCCCTTATTCTCCCTAAAAACCCTCTCTTTTTCTAGTACTCTTTGTACCAAGATGGCTGTCCTGGGGTCTAACCTGACCCTCTTTAGCAGCAAGAATTTTCAGTTTTTATTATTTGTTTGTTGGTTGGTTTATTTGATGTGGGTGTGCACACATCCCAGTGAGTGAGTAAACTCAGAGGCTCACTTGCAGAAGTCTGTTCTGTCCTTCTACCACGTAGGTCTGTCTTAGGGACTGAGCGCAGGTTGTCAGACTTGGCATTAAGTACCTTTACCTGCTGAGTTATCTTGCTGGCCCTCTTGCTGCAGTTTACTTTTAATTTTTTATGTCTGCATGTGTGTGTGTGTGCACCATGTGTTTGCCTGGTGCCCATGGAGGTTAGAAAGGGGGCACTGGATCCCCAGGAGCTGGATCTATGGGCATCCACACATGGGTGGTAGGTACCGGACCCTGGTTCTCTTTTGAGCAGCAAGTGCTCTTAACCTCTAAGCTATCTCTCCAGTCCCATAGGTGCACTTTAAAAACAATACCTAGTAATTTTAGTTGCAATGGCTATTTTCTTTAAAAACTTTATTTCCTGTGGATACTATGAGGGAAGATAGCTGGAGGCTGGATGGGGCTGTGACCCCATGGATTCCACCAGTGGGGCCATACTTTTACTTACCTAGCCTTCATTTCTCCATGGGGGGCAATGACATCTACTATATGCAACCTGGTGTTGCGAAACCTCTTAATAGGTACAAAGTCACAGTAATAACAATTGTATCTGTCTTTTATTATGTGCTCTGGGCAAAGGGTTTTGCACCTGTTATCTCTCCATTGAACTTGGAAAGACTGACAGCTTGCCCAAGGCTACATGGACAGAAAAATAACAAGGTCCAGATTTGAACCCAAGCTAAGTCCAAGGACTGCCCAGCACTGATTGCCCCCAAAGGATCTCACAGATTTACGAGGGGATGTGCCCACAGTCGTACATGGTAATGGCCCTTCTCCAAATGCAGTCCCGTGTGGAAAGTACTTCAAGCCATGAACCCCAAAGCTTTGCCATTCTTGTCTCACCTCCTTCTGATGAGGGCCTCTTCCTTCCCTTCTACTTCAAGAAGTAAGGTGCACAGGAAGGCAACACTGTTGTTGCAAGATTCATTTATTTTAATAAAAGTTAAATGTCTTCAGCACGATTTCCATCCACAAACCATCAATATTTCAGGACTATTGCTCAGCCCAGGGTGGCAGAGATGGCCCCCTCCATGCCTGAACGGCAGCTTCCAGTTAAAAGTTCACCACAGAAAATTTGATGCCTAATAAATTGGAGCCTTCCCTGCTTTAAATCATTTTTAAACCACGATTGCTGCACAAAATATAATTATTACAAACTGGTCATTTGTAACAGAGAAATCTCATTAAAACGATTCCATGCTGGAAAGGCAAGTGGGAGGGGGAGAGCGAGGAGGAGGCGGCGGCAGTCTGGGGAAGAGGGGGGACTGGAGGAGTGGGAGGCTGTGGAAAGGTGGGAGAGGGCTGGGGGGTGCTCTTAATTACAGATTGATTATTTCTGGTGATTGAGCATGGAATATAATCAACCAGGCTCGAGCAGAATTGGGGACGGGCAGAGGGGCGAAGACTTGCAGCTCTGGGTTGTTTTCTGTTCAGCGACTAGCTGAGGAGCAGTCTGGACTGGGCACAGGTCTGCCTCTCTCCATTGCCCCGCTCAGATTTCTGGCAGGTCCCTGTCCGGGGGAGGTGACTGTTATTGATCAGGGGCTGAGGAGCTGCCCCTGGTCCTGCTTATTCCCCAGCAGAGGACATTACATTGTTGCTAAAAGTGCTGGGTTCCTTAACAGGGAGGTAGAAGGCAGAGGGGTTCCAGTCTTACCTTTCATCCTCTTCAGCTGGGACCTTGGGGTTGTTCCGCCCAAAGTACACAAGCTTAGGTTTTCTGATGATCGAAATGAGCTGAGTTGTGAGTATATGCATGCACGCACGTTTGCACACACACACACAGTTTGTAGACAGTGGGACCCTCACCAAATATAAAGCATCATATATCATGCCCTCTCGTACAGAACTAGCTCTGAGAAAACTGCAGGATTAAAAGTCCCTGACAGAGTAAAACGTGCAGGAAGCAGCTGCAGTCGCACATGTGACTCCTCTTCCAGGGCTGATGTTTTAACACAAGGCATATTTCTCTCCTTGGGGAGTGTCAGGTCCTGTGGTGGGGTGGAGTCCTTCTTCCAGGTAAGAGAGGGAGGCTGCTGAGCCTCCAGAGAGCAATCTGTGCTGGGTGTCTGGCCCCTGCTGAAGAGCAAAGGGTTCTGGGCGTGCACGCAAAGTAAGCCAACAACATCCTGGGTTTGTCGATTTGTCCTTTTCAGCATCAGGGATGGAGCCCAGGGCCTCACACAAGCTGGACAGGTGTCTCACTACTGAGCAATCCTCACATCCCATATCAGAGTGTGCACTCTCTTCTGTTGCCCATTGCAGAACTTCAAGCAAGCACCAAGTATGTGGTCCAGGACCATCCTTCTTCATGGGAATTATGGAGGAAATCTGCCTGCAAAGGTACTAAGCTTGCCTGGACATGGTGGTGCACGCCTTTAATCCCTATACACAGGAGACAGAGTCAGGCAGATCTTTGAGTTCCAGGTCAGCCAGGCCAACAAAGTGAGACCCTGTCTCATAAAAAACCAAATTCCAGGCCTGTGTCTGTAAGTACCAAGAACTCCGCTGACACCTTCTCCCGGGCTCACTTGCCCTTCCGCTTGCTTGCTTCTGCATCCCACACACCCCACACCAGAGTCCCACTCACTTTGATTCTCCTTTTTTCTCCCTTTGCTCAGCTCAGTGCACTTCTCTGAGGTTCAGGCTCCCTGCTGGCTCTGAGGAATACCTCCTGGGAAGAGCTCCTGGCCTTCAGGGCAGTGCTGAAAACCAGTTAATATGGGTGGCCTTGGTCTTGCTTGAAAAATTCTTGGGAACTGGGGAAGGCTGTCCCCAAGGGCATCTACCTCTGCAGTTTCAGGTCCAGGCTCAGACTGTCAGTCAAGCAACAGGATAAGTACAGACAACATAGAGGTTTCCTGAAGGCAAGGACACAGTTCCCTTGATTTTCTCGTTTCTGCCCTACACACAGCAAAACCAACTTTGAGGAGACAAAGGTCTACGTGCAGACACCCTCAAACCAGCCACTGCACCACACACTGGGCTTGGGAACCATCATTTCTAACTGAGGCTTGAGTAGGTCATACACTCTCTCTGAGGCTCGGCTTCCTCTTCCATAGCTTGGATATGACAAGAGCTGTTTGGTTTATTTCTAGAAGACACTTACATGATGGGACCATCAGAATTACAGCATCATGCCCCTTAGTCGTGATGGCCCTGAGCCATGCTTGGGGGAGAGGACACCTTCTTTGTTAGTGCTCTTCTGACTTCTCCAGTCTTCCCCTTACAGACAAGAGGATGTACTCAGGCTGTGCCTATAGTCAGCCTTCATCCCAGATTTGAAGCATCTCTGTGATTGGCTAGCCAGCTAGGCCCCCTGCAGGTTGGGCTAGTTCAGGGTGGGTGCCGTGGGTGGGTGGACACCCGGAACCCACAGAGGAGACACCTGCGTACATGCTCACAAGATTGTGGGTGGCTGGGAAGAGCCACCCACCTCTCTCCTCCCAAATAGCTGTGCAGCAGTGGGGGGCAGTGGGGACAGGCCAGTCATGTGGCTGGAGGTAGGAGCGCCTGAGGGTTGCCAGGGAAACCATGGCTGCGGGAGCCCCCAGCCATTCGCCTCTTTGCCATGGAGACAGTGAGCTGTAGGCAGCAAGGGTAACAGAACAGGTGGCCCCCACCATGGGCTCCAGGAAACCACAGAGCAGCCTCGGCCTTTTACTAGGGGAGGGAACAGTCTTGGGATCAATTTTCCGATTACAAAACCATGTTCAAATGTCAATTTCTTCCCTCCTGCTTGGGAGTTTTTCCCTCCATTTCACCAATCCATTCCCCTCCTCTCTTGTTTCCAGACTTGCATTTCATGTCAGCACAACACTGGTCTTTGAAGAATGAAAGTTGGCAGCAGTCGAGGACCTGCTATGACCTCACAGTGTCTGGCATTTTCAGAAAAGATGTCTTCTAGATTGAAGGAGGGAGGCTTAGGGTGAGAGGGCTAGAAACAGGAGCCGGGGTGTCTAGATGCAAAATGGGCATGCTGCCCAGTGGGGCATCCGGGCACTCCTGGTTCAACCCCTGGCTCATTACATCTGACCATCAACATAAGCCAACCAGCGGTTTCCTGAAAACTCCTCAAACTTCTCCCATGACCGGCTCCTTGACTTCCAACCCCTCCTCAGGTACAGGGAAGGGAATGGTTTTAAAAAATGACTGACATGGGCTTGCCGGTGCAGGGCCGTTCCCCCACAGTTTCACGGAGCTCTGAACATACCGCTGCTAGCCTTCTCCATAGCTCAAGCTCTGGACACCCAGTTTCGTGAAATGGGGAGACCCTCAGGCTGCTCAGAATGCCTGCCAGGGCTGCAGCTTATGGAACAGCCCCTTCTCACCCCCTCCTTCATGCCCTTGACCCTGACCTCACACTTACTTTCCAGGCTCTATGACAAAGCTAATGCATAAAGCATAAATGTTGGAAGTTATTTCTTTTTGTTGTTGTTGTTGACTTGAAAGTGGAAGAGAGACTGAAGTGAGGAGGAAGGCGTCTAAAAGGAGATGGACCTAGGAATGGTGGTATGCACCTTCAGTCCCCATACTTAAGAGGAAGAGGCTGGTGGATTTCTGTGAGCTCAAGGTCAGTCTGCTCTACATAGTGAGTTCCAGGTCAACCAGGCTACATAGAGATATCTTGTCCCAATATGCATACATATATGTATATATATGTATGTATACACATATATATATTATATATGTATACACATATATATTATATATGTATATATATATAGAGAGAGAGAGGAGTTGAGAATGAGAGAGAGAAGAGAGATAAAATGCTGTGCATTTTTTTCTCATGGGTAACTCTAAAGTTAACTCTATATATGTCGTGTGTGTGTGTGTGCGTGTGTGTGTGTGTGTGTGTGTGTGTGAAAGCAGAAAAGGGAAAAGAAACCATCAAGGTTGAATATAGAGATGGGAGAAAGTGATGGGGAGGGGCAACTATGAATAAATGTATGTATATATATGCATGTCATAACACAACACAATATTTTATAGGCTGGCTAGAAAAAGAATGGCAAAACCAAAGAGTCCTTGGCTAGTCCACCAGATAAGCAGAGGACTAAGAGAACCACAGAACCTCAGGTCCGTAGGATCCAGTCTCAGCTACTACCATGATCACTCACGTCCCCTCTGCCAGTGAGTGGCCCCACACCCGATTGCTTCCCACTGACACTCTGGGTTCC
This sequence comes from Microtus pennsylvanicus, assembly GCF_037038515.1. Taxonomy (NCBI): domain Eukaryota; kingdom Metazoa; phylum Chordata; class Mammalia; order Rodentia; family Cricetidae; genus Microtus; species Microtus pennsylvanicus. The sequence continues at coordinate 77,579,116 of NC_134581.1, forward strand.
AGGTTGTCATCTAGCACAACCTCCCCACTCACTGGGCCATCTGTCCATCTGCCCTGTTGTCTGTCTTGTCTCCTGCTTGTCGAATGTTCAAGCCCTGGGCTGTGACAATCATATCTGATCATTAATAATGCAATAATGGAATAGTGACTGGAGAGACACTTGGCTAATCAGCTAGCACAGGCTCATTAGTGGCACAGAACAATCACAGCGATGTAATAACAGATCCCAGGAAATTTCAATTAAACCTGGAACTTTGTTAGGGTTTCATTTCATTTTCGGCACGGTGCAGGACAGCGTAATTGCAATCAGCTAAAGCCACTACAAATCTCTTCCAAAAGAGCCCCTTCCCCTGGGTGTGCACGGGAATCAGGCCTCGCTCTTCCTTCGCCTGCCCATCTGAATCCCAAGCTGGTTAATGAACTCCTTCTCTGCCCCGAGGAATATTCCACCTGAATGCCTGGCTTCCCTAGGCTCAGGATCACCCTGGCTTCTGGCTGCATGGTAGTTGATGCTATGAATCTGCGCTTTCTAGAAGTTTGGGAGTGCTAGCTAACTGTGTTAACTGCTTTATAGGAATTATTACATTTGAACCTCACTGCGGCATATTGAGATTCTGATTCATGGCATCAGTTTATGTGATTCATCCAGTATCAAAGAAGGTACAAAACTGCTTTAGGTTATACATAACTACTATTACTGTTGTAGGCAGAACACAGAACCAGACCTGTTTAAATTCAAAGCTTTTCCATCTGGCTTCTTTCCTTCCATTCTCATTATCTCATTCATTTTTTTAATTCTCTCATTCATTCATTCTTTCATTATCTCATCCTTCCCCTTTCCCTTCCCCTCTCCCTCCCGCTCCTTCTCCCTGTTCCTCTCTCCCTGGATAGAGTACTGGGTGAACCGCATAGATGCTGCAGGGAGCTGAGGAACCAGATATGTTAGGTCCTTGGCCTTCAGTCTATGGTAGACAGCTAAGGAACGTTTTAAAGGAGCCCTGGGGGTGGGGGTAAATCAGTTGGCAAAGTACTTGCTACACAACCACGAGGACCCAAGTTCGAGCCCCAGAATGCACATTTAAGAACCAGCTCTAATGGCGTGCTCTTACAATCTCAGTGCAGAGAGACTGGAGCGGGTGGGGCCCTGAGGCTCGCTGTCAGTCAGCCTAGCTTTCTGGGCAAGCTCCAGACCAATGAGAGATGCTATCTCAAAATCAAGATGACCAGCTCCTGAGGAACAACACCTGATGTTGACCTCTGACCTCCACATGTGCACACATATGCAGGTGCACCCGTGCCAACACACATAACGCAGCTAGCCCAACTCTGATCCAATACCCTTCTCAGAATCCCTGCGGATTTCCGAAACTCTTTTGGTAATGTTAAAGTCCACTGTCCCAGTACCCACTTAGAATAAGAAGTGGCTCACAGGTTCAATGCATAGACTTCCTGGCTGACCCTGGCTTGAGATTTATGTCACTCATGGTAACGAATGAACCTGTCTCAATGTCAGTTTCTTATCTCCAAGCCAGGGAAAGATTGTGTGGGGTCAAAGTGTTTAGCAGAGTATAGAAGAAAGTTCCAAAAGCATGTCCTATAGATGTTTGGGTTTTCAGTAAAAATTCTAAGATTGAGACAGACCTTGATTCAAACACGGAATCTGTACCTACCGTATGTGGAGCCTCATATTCTCACTGAGAGGAGGGTGATAATTGTGGCCACTCAGGCAAGGATTCCAAAGTGCGGTCCCTAACGCTCACGTTCATCTGCGTCTGAGCTACGGGACCATACACCCAGTTAGCACACAAGAGCCCAGGCCCATAGTGTGCCCACTTCCGATGACTCTGCCCAGTTCAGAGTGGCTCCTATGTTTTGGTGACCACTCTTACCATCCTGAGTCCAACGTCTCTGAAAGAACAGGACCCATCCCCTGATGCCAGATCAAGACTGGCCACACCCTGAGGTGTGCGCGTGATAGGGGCATGAGCAGTCTGGAGAGGTGTCAGCAGCGTCCCCAGTTGAGAAGAGAGTGGAGCGAGAGTAAGTAGTGAAGGAAGAGTGGGGAGGGGAGCAGCCTTCCTCCCCTTTTCTACCTCCTTCCTCCCAGCTTATCTGCACCTTGTGCAGTAGCTCTGTGCCGGTCTTCAAGGAGCAGTGTGGCACCGAGACCAGAGCGTCTCCTAGAAGGTGTGCATTTGAATTCTGTTTCTGCCATTTCCAAGTGAACTTGGACCTCCCGTTCCAGAGCTCATCAGAGAAGGAGGCTGTTGGGAGCCGAAGCGGCTCCGGCTCTGTTCTTCCTGCCTTCCTTCGCCTTGTATCCACAAGCAGACTCTCAGAAACTGTGAAATCCTTCTTCTCCCTGCCACCTCTGTCCACCCCCCTGCTTCTCAAGTTGGGACACCCTCACCATCGCCTGCGCCCAACAGAGCCGTGTAGAAGAGCATAGCTTCGGGTACCACAAACATCCAGCCATAACAGCGCCTCCTTGGGTTCCTGCTAGAGCACCTGTGATAGGTCCCTCCCTCCATGATTAGGCAAAAAGGGCATAATTCCAGTCCTAAGTAGACCCCAGTTAGAGCGAATGAGTGAAGATCTGATTCCATCCTCAGAAAAGCTCTAGAGCCCAGAAGATGCCTGCGTCCTGTCCCCCGCTAGAGCAGTACCTCCCCCGCCAGCATTTCTAGCCAGAGTCGCCTATCCTCAGTCCCCTCCACAGCGTCCTAAGCTTGATACACCTAAGAGCCTGTTTGAAGTGAAAAATCCCGCTGCAATTACCTGTAGAAGCAGGAGAGAGAGAGAGAGAGAGAGAGAGAGAGAGAGAGAGAGAGAGAGAGAGAGAGAGAGAGAGAGAGAGAGCTGTGAACAGAAAGAGGGATTTATTTATTTGTTCTCTGGGCTTTGCATTAGTTTCTAAATTGTCCTTCTGTAGATAAAGGCTTTGCTCTAGCCACTCAGCCCCAGATCGCAGCGACTGATCTGCATCCGGTAGATCAAAATAGCCCCCAAACCAGATGGAGACCGCACTAGGAGCCCGGCGCCGGTTCTGAGCGCTTGAGCGGGGGTTTAAATAGAGTTGCGAAGCTTTCTTGGGATTTTTCTGGGGCAAGGTGGGTGGGTACAACGGAGATTTCCAGGAACAGATACAAACTGGAGGGAGGAAGGAGGCAGGGAAGGAACTAGAGCTTGCTCTTGGCTCTCCACGGAGACTTTATACTTCTTATTCCCAGCCTGAGAGGGAGTCGCAGTGTCAGAGTGTGCAGTGCCCCAGCAGGGGCATGGGGGAGGGGGGGGTTGGAGATTAAAGTTTCCATTGGGGAGAATGTGTTTCCTAGTGAGAACTCGGGCTGGAGCAAGTGTAGGCAGTGCTGTGCAGCCAGACTCTGGTGAAATCGTTGGTTTTGGGGAACCCCAACTTCTGGGTCTGTAAATGGGGCTCATGCTATTTTATTCTCAGTTTGTATGACTGAGCTAAAGAACAGGAAGACGTGTGCATGGCATAGGATAGGGATTTAGTTAGAGGCCCCACACTGGCTTTGAAGCCAGGGCCTTGTACCTGCTAGGCAAGCACTCGGCCACTGAGTTATATCCCTAGCTCTCTACAGTCTTGACACAAATGTCAATCTCCTGACTATCCAGACCCTTCTGTCCCTATCCCTGGACTGGAGTGGCTTCAAGCTGACAAAAGGCAGGTCCTCTAGGGAGATGGATGTGTCTATTTTGCCCACATCTGCATCCATAGGGCCAACAGGATGCCTTGCTTGCACTTAGCAATCAACTCCTGATTGGAGGATGAATGAATGAATGATGCCATCCGCCCTCCCTGTGCCTGGAGGAGAGGGACATTGTGAGCATTATCTCTGACTCTATAGCTCCTGGCAACAGCTTTGGAACACGGAAGAAGCCTGTTTGGTTGCTTTGGTAGAACTTTGGGGAAATAAAAAGCCTAATCCCCATCCGATAGCTCTCTCAGCCCCAGACTTGTCTGTCTCTGGCTTAGGCTTCACTCAGAAAAGAGCCCCAGGCAGCCCGGCCTGTCTCGGGCAGTTTCCTCTCAGTTCATCTGCTCTCTCATCATGAAACCACAGGCCCTGCATGGTTCAGGGTGCCTACTACACACAGTGCAGCCTGGAGGTGGGAGAGCTCTCCTTCCACCTGTGAGTCTTTTCTTGTCAGGTACCATTGTCCCCTGGCCTCTGATGGGCCCATGTTGACCCCTCAAATTCCCTTGGTCTTCATGAAGGCATAGTCGGCCTCCAGACCCTTTCCTTCCTAGATGCCCTTCTATCGTCTATGTAAGAGTTCACATTTCAGGTGAGCTAGGGACAATGGGAGGGAAGGCAGAGAACTCACAAGGAGGCAGTGTCATGTGACGAGTGGGGACCAAGAGAACCGTTGCTTTCTTTTTCCTCTTCTTTCCCCCCTTCTCTTCTCCCATCTGCCATTGCCATCACACATTATCCGCCACAAGCGTTGCTCCTCGTCTGGGGTTGCCAGGACTAACCTGTGCAGGTGTTCTCTTCCCTAGGCCAGCTGCCTGATGGGGCAGAGAAAAAGGAAATGGAGAACCAACGGGCCCAAGAGCTGCAAACCTCATTTCTACTTTGTACTTCAGAGACCAAATCATCTGAAATTTCTCCAATTAGTCACTTGAAAACCAAGAGCAAAGACTTGGGGGAAAACCACAAGGTGACCTCGAACTCAGAAATAGTTTCCATAATCCAAGCCTCACTGCCCAACTGGGGACTTTCTGCTTCAGGTGGGCATAGTCTTCAGAAGTCTGGCCTTGTGTGGCCAGTACAGGGCCCGGCAGGTGTCTGTCTGATGGGAGAGCTGGTGGGGCGGTGGTGGGGAGGCTGTATGGGAGCGGGTGCTGTATCCTGTTGGTCATGACATAGTTGCTGGTCCTAAATGTGGTTGCGACAGCCATGCAACGGTGACTCTAGTGTGGCCTGCCTGCATTTTGCCCTTCCCACTCACCTAGCCCTGACCCAACACACGTGCAGTGGGCTGCACCCCCTGTAGCGGGCTGTCCTCCAGGTCCTGGCCTGGCCTGCAATGCACATGTTTATCCTCTAGCCAGTCCCCTGGGGCAACCAGACTTAATGAACTGCCGAGTTGCCCAGGCAGCCTTTGATCCTAACAGTTCAGCAGAGGAAATCAATACCATTAACAGCGAAAATCTGGGTTGTGATGTGAAGACCGAGGACAGGCCTTTGGCCCATGTGACTGCCACCTGCTGCTGCTGGCACCGAGAGGGCATGGCGGGACTCTATGCCTGTCTCCAGGGGCTGAACCCCAATCCTGGAGCTGAGAAAAGTGATCAACACCTCAGGCCATTCCCAGGCCAGGATTGGGCCAAGGTTTGAGGAGCCGCGAGCAGCCTGGGCAAGCAGGAAATGCTGGAGCAGTCACCACGCGGGCAGAAGATGAACTCGTGCTTAGGATGAACTAGGGGAAGCAGTGGGCAGCAGGACAGCCAGGGTCAGGGGGAAGATCATGGGGACGGGAGCACCAGGTGGCACAGGAACCGATAAAGGTAAGCTGCTCGGTGTCGCTTGGTGTCGCCAGACAGGCCCCAAGCAGACAGGCCAGTCTAGAAGGCCAGTTCCAATGAAAGCCAGGAGATCTGAAGAATTTGGGAATGTCCTAAGGAGCAGGTTGGGGTCTACTTGGTCACCCTGTACACCCCACAATTCTGTCATGCTCCAACTCACCCCTGTGTCTGACTCATCCCCTGGAATGATGCATTCTGTCACCATCCAAGGGCACCACCCACTGCCAGGACTAGGGTAGAAACTCAGTCAATATTTACATAAGTGCCAGCTGGCCGTGTCACCCGGCACCGCGCTCTTGTCTTCAGGCTTGAGGTCTCCCTGCTCCCTTCTCAGCACTTCCCCTCCATATTGAGCAGCAGGCTGGATGCGGGCCCCTCTCCACTGGACATCCCTGTCCCGCGGTCCTGGCTAGCTTACACGGCAACAGTCCCCTCCATTCTGGAACCGTCCCACGGTTCAGACCTTCCTTCCAGGCTGGCTGCAGAACCCACGCTGAGAAGGAGGGAGACTTGACTGCCCACTCTCCATGGCCTGTGCCCTTCTCCTCTGTGCCTCACTCGTCACTTCCCCTTCGTGCTCCTAGGTTCCCTCATCTGCGGGGTGTACGCGGATCCATCTCATGCAGATCGCCGGCATCAGGCTACATTGTGGAAACAGCACTGAGGGTCCAGATACATCCAGCTGCTTCTTTTCCACTGACGTAAATGGCGCACTGCAGGAACCCCATTTCCAGGCCTGAGCTGACCCAGATGCTTTGGGGCAAACCCTCTGATGCTGGGGAGCACTTACAGAACATGACCTAGACAGAATGAAGTCACAGCAAGGAACATCACAATCACCAAGAAATATGTAAAACTTCGGAGGGTAGAGTTGGACAACTCTGCTTTGGAAAGGGCATTCTGAGAATGCAAACACCGTTGGCTAGAGGCAGCAAGGAGGTGTAAAGACAGAAGCAGAATCCCTTTGTCCTGCTAATAGCGGCAGATCCTTAGGGATGTGGGCAGCATACTTCCACCAGTCTGGGTCACAGTCCCATTTAGGAACACCTAGGAGGAGCCCCACCTGGTGCACACAGCAGACCAGCTTTCTTATCTGGCAGAGGCAAGGAAGTGCTCAGGTATAGCACACCTTACAGCCACCCCTTGAGCAGGAAGTCTGGGTCTATTGGTGATCTCCCATCTTCATCATCTCCAGCTGGGCCCCTGGTTAACAAGCAGGAAGCCCTGAGCCCTGCTGCGGAAGGACGAGGCAGGTGTTCTGATGCCTGCAGCCAGAGAGCTGTCACTGAAGGGGGCAGAGCAGGGGTCTGACGTCAGGAAATGATGCCAGCCAAGAGGATGCATGCCAGTGGGACTTAGCAGAAGCAAGTCCCAGCAGGACAACTTGCTCAGCCTTCTGAAACAAACACCCATGGCCTCCTCCCTGGATCTGGTCTAGAAAGATGATTCCTCCAGGATTTCAGCCAGCCTCCTACCCCTGACCGTCCTGAGATCCAGAGTTAAGCAATGTCCAGAGAGCAGCTTGTTTAGTACACACTCCAGGTGTCCTCATAATGCATAAGTGACCTTCATGCCCCCCTTTAGAAGGTCTTTCAGCTTCCAGACAGGGGAATGGGGGTCTTCTGATGAAGCTGTAGCCAGGGAGCCTGCTTGACAGATCTTGCAGAATCCAGAGCTTGCAGTGAAAAGGCAGAGGAGTCTAAAGATGCCAGTTCCCCCATTTCATCACCAGAATCAGAATGAATAGGGACCCCAACCCTGGGATGATGGTCCCACCAAAGCCAGAAGGATTCTGACAGCCATTCATTGCTCAACTTCATTCATGAGCCCCAGGGGCAAGAGCACATTGTTGGTGTGACCTAGAAGGCAGCCCCTCATGTCCCTAGCCTCTTCCTCGCTCCAAATGTCTCCTCCTCTGTCACGCAGGCTCCCAGGATGATATCTGGAAGGACAGTGGGTTGGAGGCTAAGATGGATTCTACATGACACTCATTTTCAGGAAATGAGATTCCCAGAGGACCGTGAGAGGCCCCTGAGAACCAAGCACTGTGACAAGACTGGGAGAGGAAACAGCTGGAGCCAGCACAGCCTTGACCAGGACTGCCTAAGTCATGCTCCTCTGTGTGATGTCTGATCTGGAGCCAGATCGGCTGCTTATCCTGTGCGCCACACAGTCATGGAATCTCCCAAGCCTCAGATTCCTCATTGGAAAACGTGTATGCTGTGTACACTTCCCAGATCTGCTGCGAGAATGAGCCAGAGCCCGGGTGTAACACATGTGGCAGGACATGTGGCTCTCACTAGACACTCTCCACGGCTCTCCTCTCCGTTTTCTTCCTCTCTTCTCTTTCTGTTCTTCAGTTTAGTGAACTGGAAAAGTCAGACAAGATTTCATGAATTTTCTCATATTTATGATCACTATTTCCAACTGCAAAGTCACTTTTATAATTCTGCATACATTCTGCCTAACACTCCTTCACCACACATGCATGTATACACGTGTACTCACACAGCATATGTGTGCACATATATGCACATACATACCACACACTATTCACACACACACCATGCTCCACACGCATACATATATACACACATCATTTACACACATAAATACACGCAACATCATGAACACATGCATACAACATACTACACAAACCATATACATATATACACACGCCACACACTGCACAAACCCACCTCCACATGCATACACATACATCATACACATGTATACATACACATACTACAATACTACATTCACACCACATACAGCACACATACACACAACATACCACCACACCATACACACACTTACCACATACTCCACACATACACACACACACACACACACACACACACACACACACCACAGACACCTACCAGGTATGCCGAATCCACAAAATAGTCTCAGCCTGGATGATGTGCATCCTGTGAATACAGCATTCATAGGTTTTCAGAAATGGTTCTGATTTTCACCTGCTTGTCAGCTCAACTCTGACATTTTCAGAATGAAAATGTTGCCAGGACAACAAGAATAAACCAGGAATGTCCTGGGAATCCTACAAATCCTCATCAAGACCCCAGTCTCAGGTAAAGCTTCTGCTGTGTGTTCCTGCTGGGGATGCTTTACAGTTCCTGGGCAGTCACTCTGGGGAGACCCCTGAACCCACAAACCAGGCTCTGCTCTGCTCGGGCTCTGACCACCTGTTTCAGGTGTTTGTGTCCCCTTTGACTGCTGCTGCGACATCACCTCCTTGCTCCCCCCCTCCCACATACTCATCATGTTCAACCTGAAGACAGGAACCCCATCCTTGACACTGCCTGGAACATAGTAGATGCTCAACAAATGTGTATGGAAAGAGAGAGCCCACAAATGCTCTACCCAGAAACACTGGGCAGAGAATAGGTTAATGCAGCTCCTGCAGGAAGCTAAAGAAGTCAGCTTAGCAATACAGCGGAGAGCTGTTGCTTCCTGCCAGGCAAGCCTAAGCAGGCATCTTCACTGCCCACCCCCGCCCCTTCTCCCTGCACACTTCTTTGCAAATGGCACCTGGTGGTTGGCCAGGGAGCTGACATCTTCTTGCCTACAGGTGACAAGCTCAGAGGACAGTGAATTCTTTGTTTCAAGGCTTTCAGGATTGGAAAATCTATACCCTAAAAAGGAAAGGAGGATCGGCCCCTGCTAGGAGAGTTTCCCTCCTTTCTTGCCCAGCTGCCCCTCCTTGAGCAAGGCCCACCCCAGGCACAGCATCCAGAATGGATCTCCTATGCACTCTCCCTAGCAGCCTGGGTGCCATCACTTGTCACTTGACAATGGAGAAGGATGTTTCTCTATTTTCCAGCTCAGATGAGCTTTCGAAGATGCTATCTGGCTGTGATATAAATCCATTGAGAGAGCCCTGGAGGGAGCCCCTGCAAAGCCCTAAATTGGACACTAAAAACAGATAAAAGCCGATGGTTTAAAGGCTTTACGTGAGCTCCATTTGGGGGGAAGGAGCGAAAACAGGGATTTAGTTTGCCCTCTCCCACCAACATACTCTGGGCAGCTGTGGCTAGAGATTGTAGGTCTTTTGTGTCCCAGCTGCATGGACCGGCGTAGCCTGTTAGCCAGTGCTATGGAGGGGCCTCACGTAACAGATGTTCTCAAGGGACCCTGGCTCCACTGGCACCAGCTCTCAGCCTCACTCTGATGGCCAAGTGAAGGGATCAGCACTGCAAGACTGCCTGCCCGACAGCTGTCTCCAGGATGTTCAGGTCCAACCAGATGGCCTTTCCTTGCTGTGAGTAGCTCACACCCTTGTCCTGCTGTGTCTGCAACCTTGGGACCCTAGCTTCCCTGGACCTGGTTGATGGGTGGCATGTTGCCTACCTAGATGTCACCTTCCTTTACACCTGTCTTTCTTAACCACTACTCTAGAATCACAGAAAACTTGGCCTTTGGGAAGACAGACAAACATGAGAATTCCGGGAAACACAGTACTTGCTAGATAAACATGAGGCTCTGAGACCCCAGAACCCACAGAAAATCAAGCACAGGCAGTGTGTGCCTATACCCTCAGCCTAGAGGCAGACACAAAAAGATCCCTGGAGCTTGCTGGCCAGCCAGTCTATCCAACTCGCTGAGCTCCAGATACAATAGAGACCTTGTCTTCTCAGTGGGCAAAGGAACTTGCTGCCAAGCCTGGTGACCTGAGTTCAGTCCCCAGGATCTTTTATGATGGAAGGAGGGAATCAGCTCCTGTAGGCTTTCCTCTGATCGCCACAAACATGCTGTGGTTTTACACATACACTCCAAAATAATTTTTTTAAAAATGTGGACACTTGGCATCAACTTCTGGCTTCCACATGCACACATAAATGAGCACATGCACACATTCTTTTTAAGAATCGTGATGTTGCTGGGTGGTGGTGGTACATGCCTTTAATCCCAGCACTTGGGAGGTAGAGACAGGCAGATCTCTGTGAGTTCAAGGCAAATATGTTCTACAGAGCTAGTTCCAGGACAGCGAGGGCTATTAGACAGAGAAACCCTGTCTCAAAAAGTCAAAATCGAAAACAAAAACCAAAACAAAAAAACATGCAATTTGGAAGGGTTCCAAGATTCTTCTTCAAAATGCCAATGCCCAGGTCAATTAATCAGCATCTTAGTAGGTAGACTTGGTCATCAGCATTCTTCAAATCGAGCTCATATTTTCCAAGTAATCCCACTGTGTAGTCACTGTTGAATCTAACAGGCTACATTTACTAATGGAGATGGAGTGAAGGGTGCCCATCTTTCTCAAGTTCCTTACCCAGCTAACTTCACTCCCTCTCTTTGCTTTATACATGAAGTAGGAAGCTGCAGGAATGGCCAATAAAGGATGAGCCTGGCTCAGCTCTAGACTGATCAGGATTAGTAGGAAGCAGCCCACAGGGTTTGAGGGCATGCCAGATCTTGGAGGGATGTTGAAATCATAAAATCCAGTGTCACTTCTCTTCTACACACAGAGGAGGACGAGAGGGTGGGTTGCTTGGTGGAATCTTTGATGCCTTCATTTATTTAGTAGCTTCTGTCATGGGTCTTCTCGCTCATCCACTAATGCTGGCACAGCAAAGCCTTTAGCTTCTGACAGCTCCTCGTTGGATGCATAGCCAGAGTCAGAGAGCCCGATGCTGGATAGAACCATCTACAACAGTGGTTTTTGCCATGTCGAAGCTCTGTGCTCTTGAAGCTGTCTTGTCCCTTGTGGGCTTCCATTCTCATTTGTAAGAAAAGGAGGGATTGACTGTCATATGAGGTTGTTAAGTAATGCTTAAATGAGACAACCATGTAAAGTCCCCGTGCCACACGATCAGTTTAGGAAGAATTACTTTCCTCTCTTCTCTTTCTTTTCCTGGTCTTCTAGAATCTAGGCGGTACTTCCTACCCATAGAACCGTGACCCATAGCCCCAGGAGACAGGCTGACATACACAGCTTGTTCCCAAAGGATTGGAGGTTAAGGTCTTTGCTCTTTTCCCTTAGACAATCCCTTGGATTACAGTAGGGCAAGGCCTTCAAATTTCCTCGGTGTGTCTATATAGAAGGTTCAGGGTTCCTGAATGGAGCCCTACCCCACAGGTGGCATCTTCTATGGTCTCTATTCCAACTGGCTTGGAATTAAATGAAAAATTAGTTTTTGCAACAAGTACCAACCGAACACCTCTTTGGTACCCAGGAGCATGGGGGTGGGTGACAAGTGTGGCCCCTGCTTGCTCCCAGGTGCAGACAGAGTCCAGTGGGGTTTCATCTAACTTTGCATCCACCACAGCACTCACATGTTAAATCTCTGCCCCCAAGTCATGAGATTAAGAGAATGAGCCTTTGAGAGGCAGTTACTGCACCAGAATGGGATTAGCATCCTTGTGAATGGAAGAATAGAAGGACCCAGGAGTGCTTCTTTCCCTTTTCTGTCCTGGGATGTGGGAGAACGGGGGGGGGGGACGACTCACAGTGAGAAAAAGAACATGGAACCAGGCAGCAGCTCCCACCAAACGCTGGATTTTCCAGCATCTTGACCTTAGGTTTCCCAATCTATGCAATGACGAGCAATGCAATAACAATGCATTCACGCTGTTGGAAGTCACCCAGTCTGTGGCATTTGGGATAGCAGCCTCAGGAGACTAGAACAAAAAACGGGTACCCAGCAGTGGGATTGAGGTTGTGTCAAATACCTAAAGCTATAGAAGCAGCTTGGGGATTTGGTGGCAGGTAGAAAAGAAGAAGGGTTTTGAGGCACTTGCCAGCCAAAGCCCACATTGCCATGGAAATATCACAATGCACAGTCATCAAGGGGGCTCAGAGAAGAGGCAAGCTCTAGAGGAAATGTCAGTCTTCCCAGAGAATAGCTAAGTGGTCATGGAGAGAATGTTTAGAGAAACATGGACAGTAAGGGCCATTCTGCCAAGGTCTTAGAAATAAGAAATGTGTCCGCGGACACTAGAGGAAATGCAATTCTTGTAATAAAATGGCAAAGAACTTGTCTGAATTGTGTTTGCGTCCTCGTGTTTTGCAGAAGGTAGAACCTGTGAGCTATGAAATAGCGTGTTTGGCTGAAGGAATTTCTAAGCAAAGTATTGAAGGCACGGCTTGAATTCTCTTGACCGCCTGTGACAGAATGTGAGACGAGAGAAATGATTTAAAGATGGAATTTCTAATCAAAAGGAAAGCAGGACTTGAGGATTCAGCCTGTGTTGTTAAAAAATGAAATAAAATAAGAAAACAGATCAAAGGGAAACACTCAGGGTGTGGCCGAGTGTCCACTCCATGAGAATAATAGACACTATACAGGTGTTGCTTGTCACAACCACTGAGGAATGACCTTGAAGGTATTTTGGAGGTCATTGGAGTGGTTCTCCTATCACAGGAGTTAGGCCTGTGCACAATGATGTCAAAGGAGGAGCCATAGATAGCTAAGGGGACCAAACGCTTCCTGCCTTGGAGCATTCTCCACATCCCTTGGCTGTCCTAAGTGGCTCCAGCAGGCCCAGCAGCGGTGTAGACATGGTGGCTACCCCTCTGGCAGGCACCTGTGCCTTGCCATCTCTGCCAGCTCACAGAGGATGTGAACCACATGCTTAAAATCACCAGCAAGGCCACAGAGTAAGACCACCCAGGGTCTACATGACCCAAACTGTGGAAGATAGGGCATCAAGCCAGAGAGAGCTGAAAGATTTACTTTTGTATACCCTGCATGGGCTTCAGACTGACTTGGGACCTGTGACCTCTTTCTTTCCTATTTATCCCTCTTGGAAGGAAAACAGCCATCCTATGCCTACTCCACCAACGAATTTTGGAAGCAAGTACTGTTTGATTTCACAAGTTCACAGCTGGAGAGCAATTTGCCTCAGGATGAATCATACCTCGAGTCTCATCCATATCTGATTTAGATGGTATTTAGATGTGACTCTGGGTTTCAGACTTTGGAGTCGAAGCTGGGATGAGTTAAGATTTATGGGAAGGAATAAATGGCTTTGCATATGAGAGGGATGTGAACTGGAGCGGGGTCGGAATAGAATGCTTAGGTTTGATGCTTGTTCCCAATCCCACATCTAACCCCCCAAACCATGGTTTTATGAGATGGGGCTTTAGGGGATGAAAACTAGGCAATGGGGACAAAGATGACGTGTTGTGGGGATTTTGATTATGCTGTGACACTCTGAGACTGTTAAATAAAGTTTACATTGAATCAGGGGTGAAGCTAGAGGCTAGCTGGCCAGAACTGGCCATAGAGAAGCCAGCAATTTGGATAGAGAAGATGCACGGGAAGGAAAGGGGGCGAGTTGAATTTGGTTTAGACTTTTGGTTTTGGGAGGGGTGAAGAGACACATCTCTTGCTGGGTCTCTGGCCAAATTGCAAGGTCAGTTGGTTGCTTCTCGGCCTCTCTGATCTAGCAGGTTTTCACCCCCACACCTGACTTCCAAGTCTTTGTTGGTAAACCCAACAGTAGAGATTTAGTTTTAACCTTCATATCTCATCCTTGGCAGAGCCAGGACTGAGGGACCAAAAGGCCCTTCAGCCCGAGGCCTGAGTGGCGGGTGGGGTGTTGACTGTGGGGCTGTGGGGCCACAGACAGTAGTCAGTAATCAGTAAAATCAGTAATCAGTAGATTCGTGTGCAGCCACTAAACCCACAGAAAAATATCAAAGTGGGTCATTTTATAAAGAGTAAGAGCAGTTATCAAAGCATAAGCGAAGGAGCTGAGGAGATGGCTCAGTTAGTAAAGTGCTTGCTGCACAAGCAAGATGACCTGAGTTCAAATCCCAGAGCCCACATAAAAAAGACAGGTGTGGTGGCCTATGCTTGCAATCCCAGCACTGGGGAGGCAGCGGCAAGCAGATCTCTGAAGCTTACTGGCCAGCCAGCCTAGGCTAACCATTGAGCTTCAAGCCAAGGAAAGACCTGCCTCAAAAATCAAGATGGATGACACCAGGGCATCCGAAGGTTTCCCCTGACCTCCGTGCTTATGCTGTGTGTGCACGTGCACACACAGGTGTGCACCTGCCTGCACATACACCATGTGTACCTGGATGCACGCATGTACACATGCACCTGAAGGCATGCACACACACTTGCCCTACAAGCACACACATGTGCACCTGCATGCACACAAACAGACATATAAATTAATAGATCACTAAGGGAAGAGAAATTGCAGAGACTTAGGAGTGGGGCTCAGAGCAAACTCCCTGGAGGAGGAGGTGACTGCTCCAGAAAATAAGAATAAGTGGGACTTATCCATGAGAACTTTTGGGGAGGAGCAGTGTTCTAGGCAAAGGGAACAACAGAGTTGACAAAGACCTTAAGTGACAAAGAATCCCCCACTTTTGAAGATCTGACAGACCACTGTTGAGATATACAGAGGAGTGGCCAGCAAGAACAAGATCAGGAAAGATCTAGTCTGGAGTCTCAATGGAATGAGCATTAGCAACCAATAAGGACGGGACACCCCTCACCTCCAGAATTTCTGACGCTCACTGTGCCAAGCCCGACAATTTATATTTCTAAAGGCTTCTTGGTGATGCCCATCAATTGTTCAATGCCAGATTGTTCTAGGCCATAGTAGGTGGTGAAGACCTTTCCCTAAGATGGGGCCGGGTGGTAGTGTGTGTGTGTGTGTGTGTGTGTGTGTGTGTGTGTGTGTGTGTGTGTGTGAGCACGCACATCTTCTGTGGTTCCCAGCTAAAGTCACAAATCGGCTCTCAGGTTCTGAAAGCTTTCCGCCCTCCTCTAGAGACAGCCTTCCCTTGGGAGGGAATTTTCCCCAGGCCTCTTGCATTTGTGCAGTCTGCTAATTAATTGTTGGGAACTATCCCCTCAAGGATGTTTGTACAGCCAGCAGCCTTGGGAGACAAACGGCAATGTGTCTCCAAAGCAAAGGCAAAGAAGCTAAGTGCCTAGCATTAAAAACACCTCTTTCTGGGGCAAGGGGTAATAGGCAGACCAGGCTTCTTTTCCTCAGAAGAGATTTAGGTTCCCTGATGTTTTCTCCGGGAGCACGCCCCACCACGTGGGCAACTATCATGCACCTGCGCCCTGACCATCTTCCAGGCCCACTGTTGGAAGTGGGTCAGGGGAGCTATTTTAACCTTAACCCTCTGGCTGCTTCCTTTCCTGCGTAATAACGTGCTTTGTCCTGCACCCAGGAGGCCCATGCATTCTGCCAGCATGCCTGAAATTACAGCAGGCTACTATGTCAGTGTGCGAGTCAGGTAAGGCACACACTCCCAACAGCTGTTCACGGGTCTTCAGCCTCGTTACGTTATCCTGTGTCCCCAAGTGGCCTGTCCTCAAAGCTCCTTTGTTCACAAGATGACATCACTGCAACTACAGCAGACTCCCCTGTGACACTCCAAATTAATATTGTTTGCATCCACCCATCCAGGCTCTGCATTCACCTGCAGGAGGATTCTCTCGCCTCCATTCCCCATCCTGGAGGTCAGTGTTAGTTAGAAGGCGGGAGCACCTTTCTCTTGACTCCACTTGGCCTCGGAGCTCTTGCCATAACAGATCTTCCTAACCCCACTTTCCTTTTTCCTGCCAATGGGGAAACTGAGGTACACAGATGCTGACTCATCAACAGAGCAGAATCACCCCGAGGTCTGTGCCCTTTTCGTAGTGGCACGGTTGCTGCTTAATGCTGTGTTTTAATGTTAGCCTGAGCCGAGCACAGTAAGGCCGGATGAAAGACGAAAAGAGGAGCCCGCGAAGCTAAAGAGAAATGGGCAAGAACGACATTAGCATTCCTTCTGGAGAGCAGCCCGCACGGTAAAACCTTTCCCGGCTTAGGGCTCACCTAAGGCAGGGAGAAAGAGGTTCGTCATTCAGCTTTAAGTGGGGGTGGGGCTGCAGGTAGCAGGTTTTCTCTTTAAACTGTCTAGGTCGGAGAAAGGCTACCCAGGTGGTGAAAGTAGGGGAAGTGGGGGGGGGGGGGGAGCTGCAGGCTCGCTCCAGGCAGCCGGGTTTGTTTTTGAATTGTAGATTGCCGGGTTTGATTGGAAAGTCAGAAGTCTAGCCAGGCCCCCTGCAGACCTATTTATGTGGAACTGGTCTCTTCTCACAGACCAAACAAACATCAGAGGCTACCCAGTCAGCCTGACAAGTCCTCCGTGTTATCAAAGCAGGAGCCACTGTGCCAATGTCAAGCTGAACCAGAGCAGTTGGAGAGCGTGAGGACCCTGAAGAACAACCCCCCCCCACACACACACACACACTGGCCCCACCAGCCCAGGCTGCTCTCAGAATTCCCCTGCCCGCTTCTAGCCCCATGAAACTTTTAGCAGCCTGCCTCTTCCCCTCAGCTCCTGGTAAGTCCCCATCCTTCTTTCTCCTCTACCACTTCCATTTCATCTCTAACTGATCTAATATTAATGTTCTCGTCATTACAGCGTTCGGAGGCAAAGAACACGTTTTGTCCGCAGAGAGAGAGGGAGTTGAGAAATTAATATAATATTTGTTCAGGATTGATTTCAAGCCGTAATCCTTGCTGCCAGAGAGACCCATCTGTTTAAAACTATCAGACACTAATTACCCAGCTCGTGAACACAATAGCAGGATTGAAGAGCTGGGTCCTGATGCTCCCCCCCCACACACACACTTGCAATTTAGCACTGTTATTTATTACAGGGGGAAAAGAATCTCCCAGTGAAGAAGACGGATCTCCCATCCTCCTGACTGGCAGAGGCTCCCAGAGGACTCACACACAGCAGGGAAGAGGTCTCTTGAATTTCCTGATCAAAGAATACGAGGAATTGCATTCATGTGGCTGTAAAGGTGGAGCTCATTCCACATGCTTTCTCTCTCCCCCTTTGACTCAGTCCAGACTCCCCACCAGATCTGCTTTTTAGTGAAACTTAATAAAGATACAGTCATCCTTGGTGGTGGTGGGGAACAGTTGAAAGAGCTGATTCATACTCCCAAGGTGTTTTCCCTTCATCTTCCCTGAGTAATCAGATGGGCTGTGCAGTCTCCTTCCCAACTCTGCTCTCACAACAGACCCCTCCTTTTCCATTCAAACCTGATACCCAAATGTTTGGACAATGTTCCAAGCTACTGATGTCTACTTCCGGTCCCTATTCCTTTCTAATGCCTATTGTCTATCTGTTGCTTATCGTGATCTTTGAGAAAGAAAGAAAGAAAGAAAGAAAGAAAGAAAGAAAGAAAGAAAGAAAGAAGAAAAAGGACAGGAGAAAGGGAGGGGAGAAAAGAAGAGAAGAGGGAGGAGAGGGAGGGGAGGGGAGGAATCAGCAAGAGGAGCTTAACTGATTATGTAATTCACCTGCTCTAAAATCTTCAATGGCTCCCCTTGGCCACCAACTAATTGGATATTTCACACCCTCCAAGTTCTAGCCTCCAGGCACTTCCCCGCTGTCCTCCGTCTTTCCATTCTGTAAGCCAATCAGCTGGGTAAAGTGAGCTGCCCTGGTCTCCACAATTTCAAACTCTCCTCAATTCATTCTCAGCACATAGAAGGCCTGGCCTTGCTCCTGTGTGCCTTCCCTTTTGGAAGCCTTGCTCCCACAAGATCCCTTTCTTCCTCCGAAGCACTGAAGTGTTGTGTCTGGGGCCCTCTAACTTATTTAATGTTTTCACAGTGGTCCTAGCAATCCCAAAAGCTGGTTGTATTGATGACCAGTATTTCTGGAAGCTGATTGTATTGATGACCAGTATTTCTGGGACTCGTGCTAACAAAACAGACTTGGTCCCTGCTTCATGAAGATTGTGGCCTGGTGGGAAGACAGACCCTAAGGTAATGACTGTGGCATTCATGAGAGTACAGAGACCGGAGAAGTTCAAGGGGCTAATGTCGCAGAAGATAGTTCCCCGTAGGTAGTGAACGACAGAGCCTATGGTGGACCATGAGCTCCTCCTGTGGCACACGTGAGCTGTCCCTTAATGGGCCAAGCGGTGCTCTGGCTGGGCTCAGGAGCATGCATGAGGCACGTGAATTTCTCAACAGCTCAGTCTATGGTGAGCTCAGAAATGCCCAATCCCAATGAAGATGACCTCAGTCTCTATTCAGTTCCTTCCATGAGATCCATGAAAGCCCACCGGACAGAACGGCACTGTGGTCTTCCTCCCTGAGAACCCCTCCCATGCTCACTCTGCTTACTCCTTGTCCACATTTCCTTATCTTTCTTGGGTGTGAGTGAGAAAAGAAATTCATAGGGTCCCTGGCTCGGGAGGGAGGGAAGAAAGGAAGGAAGGAGGGAAGAAATGGGGCAGAACAGTAAGACTGGAGATCATCAAATCAGTTAGGAAGCTGCGGCTGTTTGGATGTGGTTTGTCTCCCAAGGATCCCTGTGCTGCAGGCTGGATCTCTGTGCAAAGTTGGGAGATGGAACTGTTTGGGTTCAGTCTTTAACCCTGCCCCTGGTATCCATATATCCAAAGAGTCTGAAATGTTTGGGTGGAAGATTCCATCCCAAGCCCCCTCCCCTAGGAGTTGCCTCAGTCCAGACTTCACCTTCGAGAAAGCCCACCAAACAGTGACCCCTCCCCAGAGATGCTCAAGACCACTCCCATAGGATTTAAACTGCCCATCCCAGAGAGTAAGCACGCGGTTTTCCGGTCTTCCTTCTCTGACTCCTGGGGGCGGGGGAACTGGAAGGCCACCAGGGAGCGTTGGTATCCATTAAACCTGGGTTTTTTTCTAATTTGATTTGATTTGGTCTGATTTGGATTATTGTGTCAGCAGAGAGGCTTATCCGGGTGCAAAAACTTTTCATCTGGAGGTCCCATTTAGGGGGCTGTATTTCCCACCGGCCCAGGGCCACAAGGTAGGAAAATACCCTGCTCCACACCTGCTTTCCACCAGGCTAAGATCGGCTTTGTCTGGGTAAGTTCCGGTTTCCAAGTCATTGCCTTTAGAGGCCCAGGGCCTCTTACGATGTTTGGGCTGTCCTGTTGAAGAAACGGCCGTGCCAGGCACCCAACCTGACTGGGACAAGGACCTGCCTTGTCCTGTGAGGTTCCCTTGTCAGGAGACACCCTTTTCAAGGATTTTTTTCACACTCCTCTGTTATTTTGACCCAAAGTCTACCACAGTGGATGCTTTGGGTTTAGCATAGACTTGCAACGGGTATGTACAGTTCAAGACCTGATCCTCTAACGCCCTTGGGCTGCCTTAACAAAACCCTTTTCTGTTGGGGCTCTCTGACACCTACATCCTTCATGCCTAAGATTATTGCCAACATATAAACAAGTAAGCAAGTCCCCATATGCCCATGGTTTCTGGGTGCTGTGGTCCCACTCCCCATTCCCAATTCTCTTAGCTGTTTGCTGTTTGTCCGCATTCCTGGCATGTAATCTGGTTACGCTGGGATTCTCTCTACAGTGGATCCATTCCCCCTGTCCTTCCACTCTAAAACCACATAACTGTTCGCTCCTTACCTTTCTGTTCTCCCTTACAGCATCCTCAGTGGGACCACCTATGTGCACCCCCGGCTTCTGCAGCCTACTCCAGGATTTTTAAGTTAGTCAGCTGACACAGGTTCCTAAAAAAAGTTTTGTTTGTCTGTTAATATATATATATATATATATATATATATAATATATTATATATATATGTGTGTGTGTATAAATAATGTGGCCACAGTATGCTTGTTTTATGTCTCTGTGTGTTTGTGTGTGTGTTTGTTTTAAAATCTGTAAAACTTGTAACTCTAGATTATAGCTCTGGAAAAATACAAACACGTGGATAGCCGCCATTTTTACCTCAGTGCCATCTTTGGCAAAAGTACCCACGTGTGCTCGTCCTACCAAGGAGACATTCTGCCTCCAATGTACTCTGACTTACTAAAATAGTCCTTCTAATCTTCCTGCCTTTATTACTATTATTGGTAAGCAGTAACTGGCTGGGTAAACTATATGTCTAAATTTAACTTATATGTCTGGTTTGGAAATACCTGACAGGTAATGGTACCCTGATTCTCAAGCACCTTTACAGATCTGAGAATATGGCATTTAACAAAAGAATTTCTTGTGACAGAGAGACATCCCAGTTGCTGCAGCATCCTATAGCTCCTCCAAGAATATGTATGGTTGCAGAAGACCTTCTGCCTGAAGGCTTGCCTTTGGATACGGCAAAGCCACCCCCACAACAAAAAACTGCCTTCTACCTCATTAGTTCTCTGGACAGTACTCTGGATTGTCGATTGTCTTATCCTGCCAAGACAGGTAGATTGAACCCTACCCTCATAGGAAATCTTCAGTCCTCCTGGACTCAGCAGCTAAAGGCAAGTACTGCTTCTAATACTGGTATTTGCCAAAGACTACAGAGAGTTTTGGGATTGCCTGCATAGCTAAAAAAAAAAAAAAAAAAAAAAAAAAAAAAAAAAAAAAAAAACCTTGTCTCATTTCTGTTCATTTACTTATCCCTCTCAGATCTGTCTGATGGCATTTGATAACTTAAGGTACTGGTAGTTCATTCCTTTATTAAGTTTCCTTCTAAAAATACAGACAGGTGTGCCTCTTTCACAGGCTTCATAGCTCAGGATTAACAGGTTTCAGTTGTATCTTCAGAGGTTCAGAGCTTCCAATTTCCTTTAATTATCTTCTAAAATGTTCATGCCTTTTAACCTAAAGCCATAGCCTTTTGCTGTGACGCCAAGATGTAAATCTGTTCCAGTTGTCTTACAGATACCTGCAGGTTCCTGGAAAATGTTCTGCTGCTATATCAAGAAATCAGGTCTGGTAAAAAACAGTCTCCAGAGCCTATTTTAACCCCCACCCATTTTCAAGCATAGTTTAAAGGTCACTGCTGCTGTCTGGGCCAAGACTAACTTATAGAGGGCTCTCTAGATAATGCCAGTACCTGTACCAGCTCCTGGGACTTCACCATTGGTACCACCTCTCCTAGCTCAAATGGACACCTACCCAACAACTAAAATCTGGTTTTTAAAGGACATATATGCTCTCATGTCTCACTTATTCACCCATGCTCCTCCTGTACAACCAGGGCACTTCTCTGTCCTGTTCTTTCTGGCAGTTAATCACCCTTCCCATGGCTAGCCCCATTCATAGGGCTGGTAATAACAATCTATTTTTTCTCCTAATAATGTGCCTTCTCATCTCCCTCTGGGAACAGATGCCTGAGGTCCCCAAGATGGCAGTTAGCCGGATTCTCTCCAGCAACAGCTCCTGCTAAGTGTGAGCCCACCAACTCCCAACTCTCCCCTCCCCTACTTTGGCCCATGCCCATAGGAAGTAGCCAGACTTCAGCCAGCACCCTTATACTTAAAGAGTCTGAGATGTTTGGGTGGAAGCTTCACCTCAGCCCCTGGCATCCATATACTCAAAGAGTCTGAGATGTTTGAGTTCCGGCTTCAACCCAGCCCCTGGCATTCATATATCCAAAGAGTCTGGAATGTTTGGGTGGAAGGTTCCATTCCAAGTGTATCCTCTGGGAGTTGCCTCAGTCGAGACGTCACCAACGAGAAAGACCACCAAACAGTGATCCTTCCCCAGAGATGCTCAAGACCACTCCCACAGGGTATTTAAGCTACCCACCAGAGAGCAAACGCATGGTTTTCCAGTCTTCCTTCCCCAGCTCCTCTCTGGGGGGCTGGAAGGCCACCAGGGAGCATTGGTATCCATTAAACCTGGGCTTTTTCTAATTTGGTTTGATTGTGTCAGTAGAGAGGCTTGTCAGGGTACAAAAACTTTTCAGGAACCTTTAAGGGGTGCAGTCTAGTGAGACATCTTCAGGTGAGTTGGGGATGTGTCTTCAAAAGAGACAGTGGGAACTACCCAGTCTCTTTCTTTCACACACGCCCCCACCATGGCCATCTGCCATGATGTGATGAAGTCATCAGGATCCTCACCAGATCTGACACAATGTCAGGTATACCATACCCTGGAAAACCAAAACTGTGAGAAAAAATGGCTCCCTTTTCCTTATGAGGAGCTTGCCTCTGCTGTTTCATGACAGTAGCAAAAGCTGACTAAGATAGAAATTAGATGTGAGGGAATGACCACCTCAACTAGCCTGGAGAGAAACACTTAGAGTTAAGAACCATTAAGGGAAGAGAATTATCAGAATGTACTTTCCATTTGACTCTTGGTGGGAGAGGGAAAAGAAAAAAAACAGTGACTCCATTTTCTGGGTTCTGAGTGATTGCAACCAACAGAGCAAGAACAAGCAAGAGGCAGGCCAGGAGTTCACACTTGGTTAGATCCAAGCCACCAGTGAGACGCTAGAGGGGGAGTTCTAGCCCTGTTAGATGCTACCATGTTATTTGTAAGAGATGTGATCGGTGTACAAAAAAACTACACGTGAGGTGTGCACAGTTTGATAAGTTTTGACTATAATGAAAATAGTGACCACAACCATCAGCTGAGGGCTCTGATCCCCAGAACACATGTGAAAGTGGAAAGAGAAAAGTGACTCCACACAATTGTCCTCAGATTACCACATGGGCACCCACATCCACATTAAATGCATGTACAATAATAAAATAAAAATACATTGAGTATAATATTTTTATTAACTCTTTGAGAATTTTCATGCATCTATATGATCTCCATTGACCCCCTATTCCTCTTCCTAACTCCTCCTAGATCCATCCCTTTACCTTCTCCCAACTTCATGTCCTCTTTATTTTATTTTCTAATAACCCACTTTCCTAGTCAGGGTTACTACTGCTGTGACGAAACACTGTAGCCAAAAGCAACTTAGAGAAGAAAAGGTTATTCATCTTGCATATCACAGTCCATTGGAGGGGAACCAAGGCAGGAATTCAAACGCAGCAGGAACCTGGAAGCAGGAACTGTTGCAGAGGCTATGAAGGGGTGCTGCTTACTGAATTGTTCCTCATGGCTTGTTCAGCCTGCTGTCTTATAGAACCCAGGACCACCGGTCCAAGGGTTGAGCCACTCAAAATGGGCTTGGCCCTCCCATCAATCACTAATTAATAAATGCCCTATAGGTCTGCCTATAGCCCGGTTCTATAGAGGCATTTTCTCAGTGGAGGCTCTTTCCTCTCAGGTGAGTC
The DNA here is from genome assembly GCF_037038515.1 of Microtus pennsylvanicus. NCBI lineage: Eukaryota > Metazoa > Chordata > Mammalia > Rodentia > Cricetidae > Microtus > Microtus pennsylvanicus. The sequence continues at coordinate 77,602,685 of NC_134581.1, forward strand.
TAGCTTGTATCAAGTTAGCATAAAAGTCGTCAGCACACTCAAGTACAATTTGTGTTGCATGTATACTCATGGATATGGGGTCATCCACTGGAACATGGTTGACCTACCAGGAGCCACACCCATGAAGAAAACTGACTGTTCTTTCCCCAGAAGTTATTAACTGTCAGTAGCTCCTTACTTAGCTAGGGGTTGGGGCTCATGAATTAATATTTTTTTAAGTAAAAGATTTTATAACTCTTTGCCAAAAATTTCCCTTAGCCCCGTAATCCATCCATCCATGCTACCCCAGGTGTGTTGTCTGCTCTTATCACTGTAGATTATGCAGCATTTTCTAAAGTTTTATAAAAATGAAAGCATACAGTATAGAATTTGCTTGTTTTGTTGTTCTTGGATTTTTGGATTTTTGAGATAGGGTTCCTCTGTGTAACAGTCCTAGCTGTTCTGGAACTTCCTTTGTATACCAGGCTGTCCTTAAACTTGCAGAGATCCACCTGCTTCTGCCTCTAGAGTGCTGGGATTAAAGGTCTACACCAACACGCTTGGCTTAGATGTAGTTTCTATAGTCTTTTTCTTTTCTTTTGTGTAGCTTTTTATCTACAATTATTTTGAATTCATACTGCATATTTCTTCATTCATTCATTTTTATTAATGGTAGTATAGTTATTCCAGAGGGTCTATAGTACTATTTATCTAGTCACCTACCAATTGCTCATTTCTGATTTAGGATTCTTAATAACAAAGCTACTGTAAACATCTTTCCATAAGTCTCCTACTTGGTGAAAACCCATACATTTTTTTATCTCTCAGGTAGATACACATGGTGGGATGACTTCATCACATATAGCATGGTTACAATACTACAGTGATACCCTGGTGCTAACTATTTAATACAGACTCCACAGATCAGGAGCATCATTTCCAACAAGAGTCCCACTTCAGATGGCACCCGAACTTTTGATCAACTGGCTGCAAATGCCAGAGTCTTCATAACCTCGTCAGGTTTTATGACTCTCTTGACTGATTTACAGACTCAGCAAAACGCTGTGCATATGGCCTTAGGACAAAGAATATAAATTGGGACCAGTCAAATGAAGGGATACTGGGTCGCTACAGTCTGTCCCTGCCCTCTGCTGGGCTCTGATAATCCAAAAGTCTCCTTGAGGGTTTTTTGTTTGTTTGTTTGTTTTTGGAGGGAGGTGTTTTTGAGACAGGGTTTCTCTGTAACCCTCACCATCCTGGAACTCTCACTTTGTAGACTAGGCTGGCCTTGAACTCAGAGATCCTCCTGCCTCTGCCTCTGGAGTGCTAGGATTAAAGGCACGTGCCATCACCACCGGGCCTGGAGTCTTTTTATGTAGGCATGATTGATTGAATCATTGGCCGTGGAACTGACATCAGTCTCCAGCCCCTGTCCTCTCTGGGGGAGGTCAAGTTGGTGGTATCTGGTTTGATGCCATATTCTCTAAACTGATCGGTCTCCAGCATAAGAAGCCCCCTCCTGAGTCATCTTCTCCGTATAAACTCAGATTTAGTTCACGATACCTGTCAATAGCAAAGGGACTTCCATCTTGGGAAGATAAGCAGAATTTTTTATTTCATAGCAGCTCTGTTTATGTTCAATAAGCCTTGGTTGAATATATCACAGAGACTAAATTAATAAATACATGACCAAGAATAAATTGTTGATTGGCTACGGGGGAAAGCAAACTCTACGCAAAATGTGGGTTCTCATATTAAAGAGGACAGCTGTAGTATCAAAGACAGAAGGATGAGCTCTAGGTGCCCTACCATCAGGGCTTGGAAACGTGTCTTCTCTCTGTTTGTCTCTATTTCATCTGCAGAAAGCCTAGTTTTTTTTCTTCCTTCTTGACAGGAAACTCTATAATTGAACTACTCTGAGCCATAGCTCATTCCCCCATAGCTCATCCCCACGCGCACCCCTCTTAGCACGGAGTTCTAATTAGCCCTTTTAGAATCCGGTGCTCAGCTCTGCGAGCAGTTACTGTCCCAAGTGAAGGGACAATTGCCCAGGCCTTAAGCACATAGTTAGCGCTGTGGTCTTCCATTATGATTAACAAGTGAAAGAGAACAATGAACACTAGATGAAGGCTAAACATGACAGATCTACCACGCTTCATATCTGCTTCGCCTGCTAGTGTAGGGAGCAATGCCCGCAAGTGTCGTCTTGCATAAGTAAATTATCCGTAGCAGCCCTGGGAGGCAGGGGTGTATTTCACAGACAGCGGCCTGAGGCTTGGTAAGAATAAATTGTCAGGTAAAAAATGTTTAAAATGACTAGGATGGAATCTTTGAGCCACAAATCTAGGAAAATACATGTTTAGTTTGTACATTAGAGCCCAGGAATAACTTTTTCTAGGTTTTTTTTTTTGGAGGGGGGGTTTAAATTTAATTTTCTTTGTATTACTTTTTATTGGCACAGTAATAGGTTTCTTTATGGCATGTCTTCATTTCAAAATGTGTGTGTGTGTGTGTGTGTGTGTGTGTTTGCACACATGCCTAGAGAAGCAAGAAGAGGGCATTGGATAACCTGAAGATGGAATTACAGTGGATTGTGAGCCACCTGATGTGGGTGCCGGCAGCTGTGGCAACAGAACTGAGGTCCTCTGCAAGAGCAGCAATTGCTCTTAACTGCTGAGCCATCTCTCCAAGCCTCACTGTTACTTTTTCATACCACTTTGTTGGGAGCTGTGTACCCCCAGATCCTGAATTTCTTGTAATCAACGTGTTATGCTTGCAGCTGCTTTGAACATGAGACCCTCAGGAGTTCGTGATGGCAGGTGAGTGGTTTCTGGTGGGTTTGGCTGGAGTGTGGTTATCAGTTAACGATCCCTATATAAGCGGCTCTTGTACACAATAAAGGGGGGCATTCTTGGGGCATTCCTGTTTCAAAGATGACTCGTGTCTCTGTCTGTGTGTCTTTGTGTATTTAAATCTCCAGGCCCTTGCCCGGCTAGTGGGTGGTCCTGTAGAGCAGACGCCACACTGCAGGCATAGTGCTGAAGTACACAACACTTGTTTCTGTCAATTCTCCTCCTTCACTTCCCTCTCTCTCCCCCTTCTTCCTGTTTGTCCCTTTCTCTCGATTCCTCCTCCTCTTCTTTCTATTCTTTCCCCCTTCTCTTTCAAATACACAACACCCCCCCATACACACACACACACTCTAAAATCTAGGATCCAGATAGAGGAGAAACACAGTGTTTGTCTTTTTGAACCTAGCTGATTTCATTTAACATAATAATTTCCTGTTATATGCATTTTCCTGTGAGTTCCATGATTTGTTTTTTTTTATGGCTGAATAAAGTGTGTGTGTGTGTGTGTGTGTGTGTGTGTGTGTGTGTGTGTGTTTGTGTGTGTATTTACTCAGTCATATGTTGATGGGCATCTAAGCTGGTTCTGCTTCTTAGCTGTTGTGCACAGTGCAGCAATGAGCACAGATGAACAAGTATCTCTGTGGAAGGACCTAGAGTCCTTTCTGTAGTATAGCAAGTTTCATTTTGAGTTTTTAGGGAACCTCCTACACCAATTTCCATAATGACTATATCAGTTTTTCCCCGACCAGCAGTGAATAAGCGTTCTTCTGTCTCATATCCTCACCACTGTTGGCTGTCTTTTTTTTTTTCTTGATGGTAACCATTCTGCCTAGAGTTAGATGGAATCTCAAATAGTTTTAGTTTACAGGCTTCTGACTAGTAAGGGTGTTGAACACACACACACACACACACACACACACACACACACACACACTGGCCATTTGTGTTCCACTCTTGAGAACTGTTAGTGTCTACTCTGTTCATTAGCACACGTATTGATTGGAAGATTTGGGGGACGTGTTCAATTTTTGTGGTTCTTTATACATTCTAGATATCAGCCCCTCACACCCTGTCTGAAGCATAAACTATCCGTTCGCATACTGACTGTACACCAGCAATTCAGCAGAGGACTTGGGGATATAGAGGCCTTGTTGCTGCCCTTGTGGAGCTGACAGCTCCGGTGGGGGAAACAGAGAATGGCTTTAACCACAGTGGAATGAAGACAAGAGCTACAGGGTGGGGCCTTCTGCTGGAGAAGAGGCCATCATGAGAGCTGACTGGATACCACCTGCCCGTTCCTTGCTTCAGCTCACTCTGAAGTGGCACTGGCCCGTGCAGTTCACCATCAGTGCCACTGTCCCACCACCAGCCCACCCATGGGCATCCAGGACCTTCAGAGCTCTCCGGTTTCTCCACAGTGAACATGCTGGGTCTGAAGGGTGGGGAGAATGAGAATAAATGAAGCACGAGCCAAACAGTAGCTCGAATGACTTTAGCACAACTAAGGATGTGATTTCAGGCTCCTCTGATATGGAAAACCTCCTTCTTTGGGACGAAGCGAGTATGTTCACCTGGTGAGGATGGTTTTTCCAGGACCCTGTGTGGTCTTTCCAGGGGCAGAGAATGTGAACTAACCGGGATCTGTTCCAGCTCCGAGGCTTTGAAGCTATGATGCAAACCAAGCCCCTTCCTGGATCCTGAAACAAAGAGAACACAAAGAGAGCGACATTCCCATTCCATTGGGAAGCTGGCCCAGTCTCCCTGGTAGCCAGGAAACCATGTAATACATCCATGTCAAAAGCAATGACTCCTGGGGGAGATTATCAAATTAAGATCCATCCATCGAAAAGCCTAATGCTATTGATTAAAGAGCAAACACCAACATCCGCCCTCCTCTGGCCCCAGAGCTGGATGGATTTATGTTCTCCTTGTCTCTAAATCTTGAATTAGGACACATTTGGGGCGCCTGGGAACTCAGGCTCAGACATAAGCAGTTCCCTCTGTTCTCTTCTGGGAAGATTTCTGCATTTGCTCAGTGAGGCGTGGAGGGCAGTCCTGGCTCCAGAGCCATACCGGCTGAGTTCTCTAGGTGACTGGGTGTCCCCAGCCTTTATGAACAGCAGTCAGTGCCACATGGAAAGAAACCCAGGACACATGGTTGATTAATTAGCTAGATTTCCTGCTCCTGTGATAAAGACCATGACCAAAAGTGACGGGGGCGTGGTGGTTATTCGACTTGTATGACCCTATCTCAGTCCATCATCGAGGGAGCTAAGGCAGGAGGTCAAGCAGGGCACGAACCTGCAGGCAGGAACTGAAGCAGAGACCACGGAGGGGTGTTGCTTATTGGCTTGCTCCTAGGGCTCACTCAGCTTGCCTTTTAAAAGATACAACCCAGGACCACCTGCCCAGGGATGGCACCACCCACAGTGTGCCGACCCTTCCCACATCAATCATCAATCGAGACAATGCCCTCCAGACTTGCCGACGGGCCAATCCGATGGAGGCATTTTCTCAACTGATGCCCCCTCTTTCCAGATGACTCTCACTTGTGTCAAGTTGGCAAAAAACCTAACCAGAACAGTTGGCCACACTAATCACACATATCACTTGATTGAAATAATTGATGATGCATTTTATCACTTCAAATCCTGTCATTTGGTGCGTAGAGACAAAGCCCTCAGAAAGCAATTGAAATGAACAGGGTAGTATACGCCGCATCAGAATGACCAACTGGTCCACACTATAGCATCCGGTGGACTGACTGTTCATACCACAACATCCACTGGGCAAGCTAGTCCACACTGTAATATCAGAAAAGGCTGGCTGGCTTACATGATAACAGATCAGCCAGAAAGAAAAAGACATACAAACTTAATCTGTGATTTATCTCACACAGGTATTTTCTTAAGAAAAGAAAAGCCTAGCAAATTAGTTAATCCAGCTGTGCATCACAGCAGTACTAATAACAAACGGGTAGCCATGGAGAAACAGGGCCGGGCAGAGACTGAGATGAGCATGGTGAGCTGGGGTGACTCTGCAAGGCTTGCCCATCCGAAACCCTCTGTGTCTCTTCATCAATGAGGAAGTGGGAGCATCTTTCCTCGCAGGTATAGAAAGGGTACCTCTCACATGATCATGTATTGCCTTATTTGTGGAGGAGGGACAGGGGAAGGTCAGAGCGACTGACTGACATATCTCATGCACTTTCAGCAAATGACACTCAATATGCCAAGGTACCATATTTGGGGGATCGTACGTCCTGAATGGAATCACAGGTGGCTGTGAACTGTCAGGCATGGGTGCTGGGAACCTGAATTCAGGGACTCTGGAAAAACAGCAGGGGATCTTCATCACTGACCCACCTCTCCAGCCTCCCCTTGTCCTCCAGCTCTCCCTTCTTGACGGTGTGGAACTCCTACAGAGGCCCAGTTCCAAGGTTAACTCTGCCCGATGCCTTCATCGAAGCCCCAGGCGTGTCACTGTTCTTTGTCATACATGGATTATCATGCAGCGAGAGTTGCAGAGTGCACCTGCACACATTTCTCTCTCCACACTCAAGTGTTTGGGGAACATGCCCCATCTTTTCATCACCCCAGTTTTGTCTGGGCTCTGCACAATGACCGACTAAGGCTAGAAAGCCAGAAAGTTTTTTCAAGTGAAGAATTCGGGAAGTGGGGGAATGCACAGACCAGCACCTTCCCTTGCTTTGAAACCTCTCTGGCAATGGAGCCCCAATCAGAATCTTAGCCTGCTTCGGCTGATAGTGTCATGGTCTCATCATCCAGTAAACAGTTCCCAGTGCTGGGCTCTCTCTGAGGAACTGTGGCCGCTCCATTACTACTGGGGATTGTGTGAGAGGGACAAACAGGAGCTGGGGGACCTGCTCGGGCAGCTGGTACAAGCATGGACACCTGAGTGTGAGTCCCCAGAGCCCGTGTCAAAAAGCCGGACACAAGCACACACCTATAATCCCAACACTGTGGAGGTGGAGACAGGTGGATCCTTGGGGCTCACTGGCCAGTCAGTCCGAGCGAGTCTGACAGCTCTAGGCCAATGAGAGGACTTGCCTCAACAAATAAATAAACAAACAAATAAATAAATAAATAAGAGGAAGACTGAAGAACACCTGACATCAACCTCTGCTTCCATTTGCACATATGCATCTCTACTCAGACACACACACACACACACACACACACACACACACACACACACACACACAGGAAAGTGACTGTAAGACCTGAACCAAATTCCTGAGTCAGATGGATGCAATTATGAAACACACAGGGATCCCTTTAGGTGATCAGCCAGACCAGCCTTGAAGATCAATGGCCCGAGAGAACACATCCAGACCTATCTTTCTAAGATAAGTTCATCTAAAATGACAGGGAGAAAGATTTAAGCCAGACCAATTCATTCCCCCGGAGAACATTCCAGAACTGGAGAACACGGATGATAGATGCTAGGACTTCTCTCTCTGTACTTCTTCAAGGAGCTGACTTCTTCCATACCGCCATCCCTCCTCAATCTGTGCAGACTGGCTGTGGGCCAGTCCTGCCCGAGGCAATAGAATAGAGGCTGGGATCTCCATCAGCAAAGGATTTATGGGAATACCGTAGCTTTTGGTTGCCAGGATACTGGGCAGACCACCAGGGATGATGCGAAGGCTTCTCCAAGCTCCCATCCCAGACACAGAAGCCACCCCATGGAGCAGAGCCACTGGGTACCAGCCTTTCCTCCCCAGCCTAGGAGGTACGGCCAGGAACAAGAAGCGGTTGATTTAACAATGTTGTAGGGCAGGAGGAGAAAAGGATGGTTGGGAGACAGAGGAAATGCTCATTCCAACAAAAGGAAACTAAAGCCCCAGACGCTTCTGCAGGGAGGAAAGGTGAGTATGAAGGAAATGAAATGGAAAATACCGACAAATTGGAAACCTGGCCCAGAGGTGGAGGGAAAGAATTGGAAGGCTCTGGAGCAGGGAGCTACGTCCCTGAAGGGTTGGTCCAGAGAAGCCCAGAGCTCCTGTACTTCCAAACCACATTGTCAGAAAGAAAGGGCAGTCCAGGGTGCTGCTGCTGCTTCAGGCAGTGGAGGTCTGAGCTGAGGCCCAGCTAGAACTGTTTTGTGTAAAGCCAACCTGCAGACCCGGTCACCTCAGGAGATGAGTGAAGTGGTCTTTTGCAAAGGGCAACTTCTTGAGGAGGCAAAGAATTGCTTGGTCATCCTTACAAACATCTCTTAGCTTGACTTCAGTGGGGGTGCTGGTGGCCAGACATCTGTGCATGCTGAATGAAGATGCCTCTTCTAGACGTTCTTCCACTAATGAGAATCATTGAGGATCCTCTCGGGATTCAGCCTTGTCTTTATTTGAAGGACAAGAGGAGCAGACATACCAAGGGTTGGGAACTTATACTGAATCTCCAACCCCTCTAACTTCCTTTTACACACACACACACACACACACACACACAACCCACCATCACTCTTAGACATCTGCTATTATCATCATAGCATTCTGCCTCCTCTCCTACACCTTCTTCTTAGTTTTATTCTGCCTGTGAACCCAGCTTCTAGAAGCATCGGCCCCACAGCCTGAGTATAGCTCTACTGTTTTCTCTGCTCCCTTGTCTCTTCCAGCTTCCTTAGTGAATGTCATCACGTCTTCTTTACGTTTATTGGAGGGCCATGAGAGCTAGCTCAGCTGGATTCTCCCCTTCATCTTTCTGTGAGTCCAGGGTTTTGTGCAGAGCCTCCTGACCACCAGAAGTCTGAATCCTACCAGCTGGACAGTATTCTCAGGGATAAATGATTACCTTCATAAACCAGCATGCTGGGCCTCGAGATGTTCATGTTTTCTGCCCAATTTCCAAGGAAGAAGCTTGACATGAGGTGGGTCTCAAAAGTTCACATTCAACCCAAGGCACTTCCAAATCTGTGCATGAAGGAAATAGACTTTCCTATTCTTCTGCAAGAGACATGCATCCCTGCATGTGGCAGCAACCTTCTGGCATAATCCAGGCTGTGGGAGAAGGGGGATGATGCAGCAGACTTTATTTTGGGCCACCAACCAGTTCCCAAATCATGACACGGAGACTTATTATTTGTTATGAATGCTCGGCCTTAGCCTTTCTTGCTAGCTCCTATAACTTAATTTAACCTGTTTCTCTTCATCTGCGTTTTCCCCTAGGGCTTTTTACCTTTCTATATGTCCTACTCCATGTCTGTCTAGCAGCTGCCTGGCTGGCTCTGGGCATCTCCCTCTCTTTCTCCCTTGTGCGCTCTCTCTCTCTCTCTCTCTCTCTCTCACACACACACACACACACACACACACACACACACACACACACATACCCCTTGATTCCTCCTATTTATTCTCTCCACCTACCAGCCTTGCCTAGCCCTCTACTGCCTAGCTATTGGCTGTACAGCTTTTTATTAGACCAATCAGGTGCCTTAGGCGAGGGAAGCAACACATCTTTATGTTGTTAAACAAATGCAGCCTAAACAAATGTAACACATCTTTGCAAAATTAAAGAAATATTCCATGACAGAATAAGAGTTCACTTCATGCTTCGCTTGGTACAAAGCATGAGCCCGTGAGGATGAACGCAATATGTAGAATTCCACTCAACAGAAGGAAAGGTGAGGACCAGTGTGGAGAGCCCGAACCTTGCAACACGATGAGAATCCTCATACAAGAAGACCACAACTGGAATGAAGGCTGCCTGCATCTTTTTGTCTGCTGCTGTGATAAAATACCTTGGCAAAAGCAACTTCTGGGAGAAAGAGTTTAACTGAGCTCATGGTTCGAGGACACTGTCCGCCACAGCGGGGTGGGAGGAGCGGGGGTCAAGGGCTTGAAGCAGCTGGGCACCTGGCCCCTGCAGTCAACAAGTAAAGGTGATGTATGCCATTTCTCAGCTCCCTTCCTCCACTTACACAGTCCAGGCTCCCAGCCAGGGAATGACACCACCCAGGGCCTGCAGACCCGCCCTTCTCAATTAATGTGTTTAAGGTAACTCCCCACAGGCAAGCCCAGAGGCCAGCCTACCAGGTGATTTTTTTGATTCAGTAGCATTAACATTAACACTAACCATCGAAAAAAAACTGTGTCTCCAAAATGGCTGCTCAGAATAGGCAGGGAAGACAGCAGGGGCTGGGAGGAAAGCGAGAGTGGGCCAGATGGCCTTTAAAGCCTTTCATCTCCACAGATTCTGACATTACTACGGAAGGGCAAGGCTTAAACAGCAAATGACATCAAACCTCCAGCAACTGCTCTCTAATCACGGCATCAGAAAGTCTGGAGAGGGTTCTATCCACTGTTTCCTTTGACTTCCCATCCCTAGGCAACGCTGCCCAGCACGTTCATCAGCTAGGGTTAGTCCAGATGTTTTTACTAAAGCTTGCTGGAGGGTTTGTTTGTTTGGTTGGTTGGATTTTTTTGTTTGTTTGTTTGTTTGGCAGTAGAGGGGGAGGAAACTTTCTGGGGTGGGTATCATGTTGTGAAAACATCACAGAAGCTCTCCAGTGTTCTCTGTGTTGAAGGAAGAGCACTTGGTGTTGGCTAGGGAAGCCCTGCTCAGCAGGAAGCCAAGGAACAAGCTCAGCCACTGTTGAGCCCCCTTGCCAGCTGCTGATGAGGGCCGGTCTTAGGGACAGATGGAACGTCTGGGGGGCTGAAAGTGGCTCAGGCTCTCACAGAGTCTCCGGCACCAGGCTGTGTGCGCCTTGAGTGACGAGAAAGGGGCCGAGCAGAGTGACAACTGCAAGGGAAATTGAGGCTGATTTCCCAGTGTTGCTACTGCTCCCCTGCAATTCTCCTTCATTAAGGAAGCTTCCTTTCAAAACAACTGGGGAGTGGTGTGACTCGGATTGCGGATTGCGGGATTGCACGATGTCTTTGCTTCCCAGGAGCAAGGAGCCAGTGGCTCACTGTAAGGCAGCTGTAGGACTCAGAGCGGGAGCCAGGCATATTTCCAGTATGCCCGCTCTGGGGCTAGCCGACACTGGCCAGTACCCGCCTCTGTCATGCCAGCCTCTGATCTTTGGAAGGATCTGATGAGCTTCTCACTCGGCACAGGTGGTTGGCAGACTGCAGGATCACAGAGTGGGAAGAGCTGAATTGTCCTCCTGGTGATGTAACAAGAAGAGGAACTGGGCTGGGATCGCATCCCAGGGATACTTGTGATGCTGATGGATCCCAGGGATGCTTGATGCTCATTGAGGATCCCAGGGATGCTTGTTGTTGTGATGGAATCCTCCATCTCCACTGGTCCCTCCAAATTCTGAGTCTGATGCTACCCCTGGTCCTTGTCGCTGTGGATTCATCTTCCCCTTTCTCCCCCTACGATTTCTACACTACCCAGGTATGTCTGTCTACTTACCTGGCAGATTCCAACATCTCCCACCCCCACCCGGCCCCAGGATCCTCCAAAGCGTTATTCAACCTTTAAATCTGTGCTGGAGAATACAGTTCACTCATGGACAGAGCAGGCCTGGGACCAAGGTAATCAAGAGAGCCTCAGTGTGCCAAATTCAAGGAGAAGCTGTACTCCTGGGCTCTTGTGGTGTGAGTCCCCAAGAGACTTTAAAAGGACCACCTAGCTCATTCCTGCACTGGTCCTCAGGGACAAAAAAGGAAAGACTATTAATTATTGAGGACCAACCAGGTAGAGGAACTCTGATATTTCATTTGTCCTCACAGTAACCCGAATGGGAAGTGACACCCTCATTTATTAAGCAGGAAGGAACTTGGTACAGTTCTGTACCATGTGGACGGTCCCAGAACCAATGCTGTAGGACCAGAGTGAAACTCCACATCTTCCTGACATAAGCTCTGCTCACTGTGACATCTGATGGCCCCAGCCAAGAGTGCTGCCGCCATGCCAAGTTAGGTAAGGGGACACGGGAGAGGTAGCTCTCTGCAGGGACAGGAGCCCACCACTCTAGACAGGAAAGGGGCAAACGCTGCTCTACACGGCACTCACCCTGCCCCATTTCAGCTGGACCACTGTGACCAGGGCCTCAGGCTGTGTCTGGCAAGCTCTCTAGCTAGTTCCTAGGCATCATCTGGCAGCAATAGGGTACCTTGCAGCATCCTTACAGAACCCCTTGGCTCTGCCCTGACCTCTAGGTCTTTTATGGCAAACCCCTCCCTCATTTCTTAGCCTTGATAAAGGCAACAAAACCGTCCTGCCCTAGGCAGACAAGCTGCCAAGTTGCATTGAAAAAGCTGCTTCTTAGAAGGGACCGCAGGCACCAGGAGCCACCTCTGAGGGCATGTGTTTAACCAGTTGTCCCAGGTGTCAGGAGTGGCCATAGGAGTGACCTGGCACAACCCAGATGCCCTGCATGTATTCACAGATAGCTGCATGGTGGATAAGGATGGAGGTCTTTCCCAGTGCCCTCTGAGGCCTAGATGGTTCTGCAAGCCTGATTCCCCTCCCCAGCACCCACTTACTTTAGCATCATTACCAAGAGTTTAGTCCAGCTGGTCCAGGGATCACACAGGGAGCAATAGAACACACAAAGGAGGGCAACTAGGGGGAGTAGGTGACAGGATCAGGCTGAGGGAGGCCTCTGGCCCTCCCAAGAGCAAAGCCCCTGCAGAAGCAGAGCCAGCGGCAGCCAGGCCACCCAGTCATGTGCCAGGTTTCCAAAGAGAAGAGGAAAGGATCCAGCCTGGGATGACTTCCAGGCATGAGGTGGCCCAGCTTGGAGACAACCTGTCTTGCCTGTGAGAGACCAGAGGCACACCCAGGAAGTAAAATTTAGGGAGGATCTTGCACCTCCTCCAGGTGCCACACCTCTCATTACCTCAGCTTTGACCTGAGTCCCCGAGCCATAGTCCTCAGATGACCCTCCTGGTCCCCATATCGCCCGCAGCTACTTTGTCTTCCCAGGTGCACCTCTACCTACTTGAGCCAAGGGCCAAGCCCCACCTGCTACTCTGTTCCCAGGGACCTGATTTGTTCCAGACTCCAGAGTATTCCCTGCTATTCCCTCACCCTCCATACCCCCCATCTCTGGCCCATTAGTCCTGCCCACCTTCCCATCTTCTCATGACTCTGTTCTTACTTGTCCAGCTGCTGATGGAGCCACTAAACCCATGTTAAATGCTGCCCCATCCTTCCCTGTATCCCGGGATCTTTGACATCTTGGGAGCCTTCTCTTAAGGCTCGCCTGTAGTATTAGCTGCACTCCTCATATGCCCCCAAACTAACCTGTAAGACAGGGACCATTCTGCCCATGCAGGCTTCCCTTATCCACAGCTCTTCCAACACACGGGCACACTCGGCCGTCACTAATAAACAATGAGATCAGATATGAAGCTGTCCTTAGGTTCTGATGCTGCAGAAAGCCCTCTCTCCCAAAAATTTCCACAGAAAGAATCTCCTGCTCCATATCTGGCCTCATTCCACCCTCGTTGGAGCTCATTTTCATTCCCCGGTGGAGATGGGAAACGATGGATCGACTTCTCTGAGATCATAGGCTTTCCGAGGCTTCAACACCATTATTAAACCACCTTTGAGCCACCTGTATTCTTCAGGCTAAGTTACCTCAGGTCTTTTCATGTGCTTCAATGTAACTTCCTGCCCTGTAATTAGCTTAGCAACACTTCTGAATTCTCTCCAGATCCTCCACACCCACAACAAAGATGGGACTTGTGGGAGAATCATAGAGAACTGCATTGAGGCCCTACTGTGTGCAGGGACTACTCTTCCCCTCACATCTGATTGTTCCCAGCTGCTCCTTACCCCACTGGACAGAGGGCAAGACAGACTCAGTGGGGCTGACAAATTCCCCAGCCCTCGTGATACTGAGGGCAGATGCTCTTTCATCTTGGGGAGGCGAGCGCTGTCCTTGCTAACAAATATGGAAATCCCAGTAGCAGTCCTGGGCTCTGGGACCTGATATAGTAGGCAGTTTGCCATCCTGACCATGGTGGCAACAGCAGCAACAACAAAAATGTATCCAGATATTACTGCAAGTCCTCTGGTGGATGCAATTAACACCCCCCAATCAAAAACTACTTTGTTAAAGGAATTTTCCAGAAATCAATCAACTTGTAAGTAACAAAAACTGAACACAGATCTGTCAGCATCTAAGAATTTTTCTTTCTTCTGCCCCCATAGAACTGCCTGAGAAAGTCTCTCATCTGGGAAAACAAAAGGAGGGTGTGGTTATGTTTCCCACTTTGATCTCTCCCCACCCCAGCATTTAATCCTCCGTATGGGTTGCTGAGATAGACTAATAGATTGTTCTGCTCCAGGCTAGCCCACTCTCTGTCTACACACCCTGAAGCCGAAAGCCTTAACTGAACCCAAAGACATTCCCCATCCCCCAAATCAGTGGTTCAGTATTACTAACTTCAACACAAGCAGAACACACAGGAAACAGATGCCTCGTGTCGTAGAATGCTGTCCTTCAAACCTAACAGTCGCTGTCACCTTCATCCGAGCAGCTGCAACTGCCAACAAGAGACCGCCAAGATCAAGTCGATCAATGTCCTCTCATAGGAGGGCACAGGAGGGTCATCAGACTTTTACCTGAGCCTCCTGCAGCTCCTTCTTACACCTCCCTCCAGGGGTCCGCACGTGGGTCTGGGGTCTTCGGTGACAGAGAATATAAAGTATGGGAGATCAGTTGAGAGGGTGACTCCATTTATTACAGGCACGGAGAAGTTGTCATCCATGCTGGGGTGAGAATTTTTGGTGTTGTGGTTGTTCAGGGGTCATTCTCCTATAACCTCTCATGCTCTAGAAATGAGCCCAATAAACATGGTTTTTGGTTGACTAGAGTGGCATTGTTATTTTTGGTTCATCATTGATACCCTATCTGGGAGGAACAGACTTTTTTTTTTAATATCTCCCCACAGAGAGGTAATGCAGAATCCCCATCCCACTCCCGAGCAAAGGTCTAGCCAGGGAACTGCATCTGCGCATGGGCACTTCAGTTCTCATGCCGATGAGGGATGCATGGAGCTGTCCCTAAGCAGCTGCAGGAAAGCAGGAACGTGGAATCCACCGAGCAGTTGCCAGGCAGTCCCTTCGGCAACTGTGAAGATGCTGCGTTAAAGCCAAGCAGATGAATGTCACGCGCTGCAGGTTATGATGGGGACATGTGCGCTGATGGGACTCGGGGTGACAGAACCAGGTGTCTGTGTGTCGTGTCTGCTTTCTTCTCACAGACTGCCCTGGAGCCACGCGTCTTCCTCAGAGGCTACTGCTCCCCTTCTCCCTCATCTGTTCCAGGTGTCGAGGGTGGGAAACAATGCCAGGTTGGCACAAGGTGAAGTTTTCCACTTGTTCTCCGGGCATTCGTTCAAAGCCTCGTGCTCCGTCATCTCTCCCTACCTATCAAAGTCTGACTTTGTCTTTGGGTTCCATGGAAACCCTGCCTCAGCATGCTCTTCCCATCACCCATTTCCTATTGATCTGTAGACCTCGCCAGACATCCCCAACTTCCCATCCATGTTCTCTTTCCTCTCGCATCCTTTAATCATTGTGTGCTGCACTCTACTCTAAAACTAGCCCTGTCTCAGCATTGAAGATGCTGCAGACACAAAGCAGGCCTGCCTCCATCCTCTGTTCTTGGGGGAAGACACTGGTCTGCGTATCTAGCATAGAGAGATAGTAAGAGCACACAAGGAGAAACAAGAACAACGCCTCATAAGGATTATACATCTCTGAAAGCCCAGCAATTGTTCTAACTACTTATTACTAACTATCAGCTCACTTGATCCTGCCAGCAAGCCTGTGGGGTTGATGGGAACTTGTGCAGGAAGCGGAAGTAAGGGAGGAGGGGATGCTGGCGGCAAAGGTGGTGCTGGCAGAGTGGCGGCAGTGGTGGCAGCAGCTCTGATAGTTTCAGGTGCCAGGGGAGCAGAGCAGGTGGTGTTCCAGAGATGGCTTTGGAGTAGGACCTGTGCTGGAGTCCTGGCTCCATCACAAACCAGCTGGGCAACCTCGGGCGATTGGCTTCTCTTCCCTTGTTTTCATTCACTTTACTGTGAAGTGGGGACAATTATTGCACCCACATTCTGAAGTGATATGGTACCATCAGCTAATTCAGCATACCTGACACAATATGGTTGTTACTAATGCCTTTGTTCTGTTTTAAATATACTTCATCTATCATCTATCTATCTATCTATCTATCTATCTATCTATCTATCTATCTATCTATTCTTTCTCCTCTCTCTCTCTCCCCCTCTGTGTGTGTGTGTGTGTGTGTGTGTGTGTGTGTGAGTGTGTGTGTGTAAATGTGCCTTCACACTGAGCCATCTCACCAACCATTTTTCTTGACAGTCTCACGATCCCAAGATCACCCATACTCACTTCCCCATCCACACCTGCTTCCTTCAGGCAAAAGACAATCTCAGTGCATGCATGGAGGAAACACTCCAGTGTCTACACATTTGACAAATGAACCCTGAAACAAATAGACCCCAGATATCAAAACTCACGTGGGTACCAGGCAGGGTAGGGACTCTGCCTGGATGTTGAAAGCGCACTGAGTACTCAAAGACCAGATGCAAGAGCCCAAGAAGATGAGGCTGGTGAGCGTTTCTTCTCCCTGACCATGGAGATCCATCAAGCCCTTTCATGAGCATCTGGTGCTGATGTAACATAGAAGCTTCAGACTGTGGGCATCCAAAGATTCCCTGGGAGCAGTTTGGGGGTGTGGGGGGGTGGTGTGTGCTATTGGCTAAGGACTCATCCTGTACTTCTTTGTGTCGCTTGGCTCCCAGCTCATGACCTTTATTCAATACACGCATTACGGGGAAACTGCAATGCCCACCCCTCCACATTTCTCTTGCTTTCTTAGTAGTTGGGGCACATGGCCACCTCCTTTTCCTGTGCTTTCATCTCTACAGCCCTCGCTTCTGCCTGCAGCAGTGAAGCATCAATTATACACTCCAATTATGCGATTATACAGATTTTCACTAATTAATAATAATTCTTGCTCCTCATTCTGTCAGCTCCCACTGGAAGACTTTGGAGGGCATTTGAGAGGATAACCACAGCTTTGTGTCCCTGGAAGGAATGTTCTACCGTAGAACTCCTGAGATTAAAGGGAAGCTGAGGCACCATGTGGTCCCACCTAGAAGTCCATGAAAGAGACAGTCACTGAGTTGAAGACTTGACTTTGGCTTTGAAGGGCACTTGGTCAAGTGTATGGACCCATTGAATGGGGACGTGGGGCTCTGCAGGGCGCTTGTTCAAGTTTATGGGCTCATTGAATAGGGATGTGACCTAAAGAATAGTTTAGCTCAGGGCTAGTACTTTGTGATTGTCAAATTGACTATCAATCATCGATTTTCAGAGTTCCCCTTATTTATAAAGGTTTTTTTTTTGTTTGCTTGGTTTTCTGGGATTTGTTTGTTTGTTTGTTTTGTCACATGCTGTGACCTCATCTCTCGAGACCTTGCTTAGTATGCTGTGAGGAAAAGTTACTTTGTGGTCTAAAGAAAAACTCCTGTCTGTTACCTAGTCAGACACCAGAGGCAGTGCTCTGTGTGGTCTAGAAAATGTTCTACGGTAGCCATGTGTTTTGCTTTGAATGAGTAAGTTTATTAAATCTAGAGCAAGCAATAAAGACTGATAAAGCTAGAGAGAAGCGGTAGATGCAGGAAAACATCTTCGAGTCATGAGCTTGCAAATGGCGAACAGAAACCAAGGAAGCGGAGGCAGCCTACTGGGGTTCCTGGTCAACAGCGTCCCAGGTGGAGGGTCCTCTCTGCCCTCTCTCCCCATTGATAAGTTCCTATGGCTGAACTTCTGGCTTCCAGTTTCCACCGGGGGCCTTCTGAAATCAAGAGATAAATGCTAGTAACTTCTGCTGGAAATAGTTGGCCTCCTAGCTGTTCTCAAGAAGATACTGTTTCCAGCACCCTTTGCTGCTTCTTGTTAGAGAACCAGCCTGCCCAAAGAAGGTATTTTAGAGAACCCTTGAAATAAACATTCTGAGTCTAAAATGGGAGGTCCCTCCTCAATCCCAGAGATCACTTTCAACAAGCTTTTAAAAAAACCCACAATTTACCAATATAATGTACATTGCAGGTGCAATAGAAGCAGTCTATCCCACTCAGCTTTTACAGGTAGAGGCTTGAAGCCCAGAGCCAGAGAAAACGATAAGTATACCTGAATGTCAGGTCCATTGTCAGCATTAATCCTCAGAACACTGCAGGTAACTTTCACTGCTTGTGTTAGAGAAGAGGACCCGGATCTTAAGACTGATTCACCCAAGGTCTTAACGACTCTAAGTAGCACAACTTTGAATAAACCCAGATTCTGGTGTATTCCAGAATCAACACCTCCTCCGTTGTATCACGTTGATAACACAGCCTGCTCGCGGCACAGAAAACTCTAGCACTTTGATGCATGTGCCAAATCTGTGAGCCCCTGCGATCGGAGATAAGCAAGATGGACACAGAAACTAAGATAGTCCGTGTAGTGGAGCCTTTGCAAAGCCAGATTTCATTTTGATTGAGGCCAGCGGACAGTAGCCCTAGTGGAGGAGAAAGAAAATCAATCAAAGCAGTTTTCCAACTGATCACACTGGTCAGTTGGTGCACTCGACCAGTTAAGTCAATTGTTCATCCAGGTCAAGGGAAAGGCCCGGTGCTGGCTGCTGAGTGATGTCTGGATTATGTCTGCACACACAGCTACAGATATATCTTGCAGAATGCAACCCAACCATCAGAATGTAGACCGCTAGAGCAGCCCCGGCCTCACTGCATGAGCCGGAACAAGCTCAGATAGCCAAACATGCTGCCACCTCAATGAGGAGACAGGATCAGAGTCGGTCCTGCATCGACTCTGCAGCCCCAGGCAGAGCTAGCTTCAGAGACTGGGAAGTCCAGGCCGGCTCACACCTTATGCCCAGGAACAAGGAAACCGAATCAAAGGAGGTGAAGCTCTCTCCAGCTGTAGCCTGCTGTTCAGTCTCTCAGCAACTCCACCCACAGTCACCTGCCCAGCAGGGTTGCCCACCAGAGCAGCAGCCATGATCTGTATCATCCCCATCACAGAAGCAGGGCTGAGAACCCTGCCTGTCACCTGCCCTAGCTACTTAGTTTTGAGGAAATCACAGAGTCCCAGCATCCTAGCTACAGCTCAGAGATCAACTGTGAGCACTCTCTCTCCCATGGCTGATCAGTTCTTTTCATAGAACTGATTTACTATATTGTGCACTAATTATCTGCATAATCTTCTATTGCCTCGATTAGAGGTTGAAAGAGTCGGCATTAACATGCTATTATACTCAGAAAGACACACAAATGGTCCACAAGTACATGAAAAGATGTTTGGTGTTGTTAGTCATCAGGGAAATGCAAATCGCAACCACAATGAGATGCCACACACACTCATTAGAGCGGCTACAATTTAAAAGGATGAAATTGTAAGTGTTGGCAGGGCACAGAGCCTGTGCTCACCCCACAGATTTGCATGGTGGGCGAGAGCACGCGCTCCTACAAGCTGTCCTCTGAACTTCACATCTGCACTGTGGCACTGGCGCACACACGCTCACACACACACACACACACAAATAATAATTAAAATAAAATGTTTTTAGAAGGATTAAACTGGCTATTTAGCGCTGTAAAATATAGAACACTTCAACACGTTCAAGAGTTACCTGATATTTTGATTTTATAATTGTTAATGATGAAAATTCTGCTTTGCATAAACACAAAATGGCAGAAATACATTTATGGGCCTTTCACAAACTGTTGGAAATTCTGCCTTAACCTCAAGCCAACATTCACTTAGCCATTTCTCTTTTTATGAAACTCATGTCAGCAACTTAAACAACAACTTTTAAGACCAAACACAGCCCAATCCAAAGATGGACTGATTGGATACGTGCCAAGGGATGGAGGTAGCAAGCTATGTACTTTGGTTTCTATAAGGAGGCCACTTCATTTCTTGAAAGAGCAGAAAGCTTTGGGTATCCAATGAAAATCCTGCAATTCACAAGGAAGGGAAACCTCAAGTCTAGCTGCAGGGCGTCGGGCGGTGCTCTGTGGTGTTCTGTGACTGGAAGGCCTGTGCAGGGCAAAGCGCGCAGTGTGAATCCTGCACCAAGACTACAGTGCCGTCACAAGATGCAAGATGGGCGAGCGCTGCCAGGAACACCTCAGATTAACCTCACTTTGAATTTTGAATGAATTTTCAATTGTTGCAATTCGAAAATCTTTCAGTGTTGCCCAATTTATTTCTTTTTTAACTTCCTTTTTATTTATTCTTTGTGTCTTTCCCATCATGCTTTTTGATCCCATTTATTTCCCTGTCCCTTTGTATCTTCCCTCTGCCCTTTCAACCTCTCTCCCAAAATAGAATAAAATAAAAGAGAAAAAATGGAAAGGCCAATCTCGTCACGGAAGCTATATTGTGACGCTTTGCCCATTTATCTTTGCTTGCGAGTGTTCATTGCAAACAGTCATTGGTCTGGTTCGAGGCCTCTGGTTTCTGCTACACTATTGATGCTGAACCCTCTCTAGGACTCCTCTTGGATACCCTGTTGCTGCCCTGTGTCATGGAGGTCCTGCAGCCCTGGTTCTGCAGTGCTGACCCCTTCATGTGCTCCCGCAGATCACTGATGGTGTGGGCCAACTCCTAGCCTTGGTTCTGGGCCTGGATGTTGCAGGGTTGGTCAGCCCACCAGCTCTCCCCTGCCCTTACCACCAGGGTGAGCTAGTTCACCCCTTGCAGTGATGAGCAAGGGGTACAGCCGGTTCTTCTGCTCTCACACTCACAGGGTTGGTTCATCCACACCCCATCGGTAGAGTCAGCTCTGCTATGCTGCCCAGGTAAGGCACAGGGCCTGCTCTTGAGTACAGCAGCTGGTGAGGGGCAGGGGCTGCTCTCCTGCTCTCAGGACCTAAAGGGTAGACGGGCAGGCTCTCCCAGCTGCCTCAGGTGTGTGTATGGGGGGGGGGCGCTATCTCTCCCCCATGCATGCCACCACAGGACAGACAAGAGGCAGTGTTGCTCGGTTTTTTACAGCCTTCACATTCAGTTACATTTACAGACTGCAATTAGGTAGCATTCCAGAGATGAAGAAGCTGTGAGAAAGACATAGTGGTGCATGTCTTTAATCTCAGCACTCAGGAGGCAGGGGCAGGTGAATGTCTATGAGTTCCAACCAGCCTAGTCTACATAGCCAGTTCCAGACCAGCCAGAGTTACATAATGAAACATGTTGATAGGTAGGTAGATAGATAGATAGATAGATAGATAGATAGATAGATAGATAGATAGATAGATATGAAAAAATCACAGCACTCTGGGAGGAGAGGCATAGCTCTGTGAGTTTAAGATCTTGTCTCAAAAAAAGAAAGAAAAGAAGGAAGGACAGAAGGAAGCTGTGAACTACATCAAGGCTAGTACAAGGATATTTGTAATGACTTTATTGCTGACACCTCAAACTGGGAACAACCCAAATGTCCACCTTCAGCAGATGAATGGATAAACAAATCCCACTGCAGCTATGGAATCAGTGGAATGTTGTTCTGAAAAATAGAAAAGGAACGCTATTAAAATGGATAGATCCCCAAAATACAGAAAGTGAAAGGAGACAGACACAAAGGAATATGCCCTGTATGAGTCCATTTATCTGAACCTCCAGAGAAGAGAAATCTAATCTCTCATGGCGAGAAGGCAGATCAGTGATTGCCTGGGACTGGGAGCCATGGGGAGATTAAGGAGGAAAGAGTAACAGGAACACTCGGGGGCGATGGGAAAGTTGGTATCTTGATTGTGGTGCTGGTTTTGTGAGGGCTTCATTCATCAAAACTCACTGAGCTCTCCATGCTTCAAATAGGCCCATAAATTGTATCTCAGCAAAGACAGGGAGAGGCCGTGGGGGAGATCAGCACAAACAGCCTTAGCTTTGGATTTAAACAGGGGGCTTCACATGCTAAGTTAGGGGCCTTGAATGGTATAAACTAAAGAAACCCTCACCCCCTACTCCTGCTCTTAGTGCCCAAATGCACCTACCCTTTCCTCCTAAGGCATACCCCTCTACCCCAGCTCAGAAGAAGCCAAAAAGGAGCGCCAGCCCCACAGGCTCATCCAATAGGCCATCAGCCAGAGACACTCCCAGCCTAATCTAAATCTACTGAGTCCATAGGCTAGAGCAGGGCTCACAGACTCCTGTTCCTTCCTGTCTGCTGAGGGGGTCATTAATGCCAGAGTGATGTGGGCCCCTGTGAGACCCGAAGAAACAATGCGAACTGGAGTGGGCTCAGAACCATGCAAGTCCTGTGTCAAAGAAGTGCCAGGTTTCAGAGCCAGTCCACAGCTGCTCTGTGGAAACGAAGGGCGAGTACTACTGGACTTTGAAATATTTTTTTTAACAAAGAAGACCCCAATTTAGACTTTCCTGAGAGCCTTTTCAGTTTTAGATCATAGTAACAGTGAAGGTAACAACAACGACGACGACGACAAACCCACTCTGAAATGCAGCATGCGCCAAGCAAAGCATGCGCCAAGCCAAACCAATGAGGAGTCGTCAGGCTGTGACGGTGCTGTACAGTAATATCCCCCGTGTGCGGCGGCCCTGGTGGTGTCCGGGGCTGTACTCCCTGCTTTAACAATTTGGCTTAGCTTCCCAGTCAAGCATAAACTCTGTATTCTACATCCTCAGAAAGTCACACCATCCATCCTTAAAATCCCTGCCATCCCTTCAGGACTGGCTACTTCTTTCCTCTCCCAGCTGCAATTGGCCGCAGGCTTCTCCAGGGCACAGCTAAGATGTTCCACATCTCAGGAAGCTTACCCTGACAATCCCTCACTATCTATCCTGGATAGCCACCCCCACACACACCTCTCTTACCTCAGACTTCTCTTATCTCAGTTCTCTCTCTGCTGTGTAACCTTATGCATCTTCCTACCAGACTGAGAGCTTCTGAGAGCCAAGCTGTGGATCCAGCAACACACGCAGTAGGTATGTCAACAGGCATGTCCTGATTGAATGTGAGAGGGGAAAGTCCTTTTGGTTCCCTTCAGGACACTGTAAGTGTATTTTCCATTAGGCGACCAGAAGCCACAGGCTGGGTTTGAGTGTCTGTGAGTTCAGAGCTCACACAAGGTCAGGCATACCTGGTATCACCCCTTCTCTCCCCGTGCTTGGCTTCCTTGTGGTATCCAGGTGGTAACAAGATGGTAGTCAAAGGGAGATGATCCAGAGTGCATATACACCTCCAGGTTAACCCCTTTTACAAACAAGGAAACAGGCAGGAGGGTATGAAGTAACTTGCTTGGAATACCCTGGCTTTAATATATCCTGACAACAGTGGGTGAACAAGGGAACACTCCAGATATTAATGGCTATCTAGTGTGCTGGACCAAAACTTCCAAGGGAGGTGATCCATGCTTAACTAACACAAATACAGGAGGCCATTTAAAGCCCTAGTTCTCCTAGAAGTCTCCCCTTGCTTCTGACTTCTTGGGACCTTCCAGGGACCCAACCCTTCGAGGATTGATAGTCAAAGGCAGGTAAGATTCTGTGCAGCAGGCCAACCTAAGACAGACACAGATCAAAATGCTGGGGGAGGGTCCTCAGGGTGGGGTTATAAAATTTCATAACTCCCAATAAAAATCAAATAAAAAGGGTGAGATGAGGCAGGACAACAGCGCAAGCAGAAGCAAGCGCATGCAAACTCACAATTCATTCTATTTGCATGTGCAAAATTGGCCAAGACAACCTGTCAGCAGCCCAAAAGCACAGTAACTAATGATGTGCACTCCTAGTCATTCACAACACGCCAGCAGCCGCTGCCAGTTTTAAAAGAACCAACCAAAACGGTTCCTGCGGCAACTTAATTTCCCTAACCTCACAAAACCCCCCACCTTTTTACAATAAGGAGCTTCTGTATTGGAATCTCTCAGAGTCTGTGGCATTGCCTCCAGGTCTTCTGACCTCCTGACCCCTGGAGAAACAGGGAGTGCACTATAGGCTCACAACAACTACAGTACCCAGCTGTGAGGCGAAGGATGGGGGAGGGCACATTAAAGCTGTCACTGCCTCTCATGCTGTACCTTTTGTTGGTCAGCTCCAGGTGTGATCTCTTAGGGTTAGATGACATGTCTATAATACAGTTACTACCTCCCCATCACCACCTGTGATGCCAATCGTGGTAGAGAGAACAGGATAATGCCAACAAGGAATAGTGCCGCCACTACCCCCTGCTCCACTTCACACACCATTCCCAAAGGCATCTAGCGGACAGAAGGTCTTCTTCCTTGTGGTGACTTCTAAGAGACCTCCCTTGTCTGCTGTCTTTGAAGGCCGTTTGCCGAATAGTCCTCTACCTGGTGCTGATATGGTGGTGGAGACCTGTGTGCCTCTGAACGCCTTACGGGATGAGTGTCCAAGGTAAGTGCTGGATCCGACGTGCTTATTTTTTCTATAGAATGCTCTCGATCTCCAGTAAGTTGTGTGGTCTGCTTCTGTCTTCTCCTTGAGTTAATACCAAACCCCATCTCTCAGTAAGCCACAGGCTTTCAGCTCACATCCTGGCCAGCACTCAGCCATACTCCCAGGCAGCAGATCACTCCATCCCATCCTACCTCCGCGAAGACACTTGGAATAGTGACCCAGATGATGGGAGGAGATGAGCGAACTCTCTGACCCCACGTGTGTCCTTTTTACTAAACAAGGAAGCACACCATGGGGACCTGGGGAGAATCTGGGATCTCAGGGTTTCCAGGCAGTGTGTCTTCACTCAGCATCCTGCCTGTGCAGGCCTCCACGTCTCTGATCCCCAGCTGTCATAAATTGCAGGTCACAGGCAGGAAGTGGTTCTCTCAGCAAAGCCTAAAGTAAATGTCATGTGTTTGTGAGGCAGCCCATTTCAACTTGTGCTTACTACTTCCCAGGGAAACTTACAGAAGGTCACTTCTGTTTAACAAGGACTCCAGCTTTGTCCCAGGGACTCTGGGCCATCCAACCCATCACTGTTGGTCATCCATCATCACCACCACCACGGGTCATCCATCCATCACGCATCACCACTGTTGTGGATTGCGCACCCCGACTCCTTCCACTGCCACCAGATGCGACACATTCCCACTGTCGTTCAGGTCCTTATGAGTTGTGTAGAGTTGAGTAGTGACATTTGCCCCACCAAAGTTCCCAGTCACCTCAAGTCTTTGTCTTGTTCTCACTGTCTCTCAGTCTCTCTGTCTTGTTCATTCTCTATGTCTTCTGGTCTCTCTCTCTCTCTCTCTCTCTCTCTCTCTCTCTCTCTCTCTCTCTCCCTCCCTCCCCCCCCCTCTCCCTCTCCCCCCCCTTTCTCTCTCGTTCCCCCAGAAAGGTCTTTAGCTCTTCCTCTTCCCCCAGTAAACCTCTTGGCATGATCTCTTAGTGGCTCACCTTGGGCCAGCCCGCCAAAGGCACCCTTTCCCCACTTTTCCATTATAACTACTGTTCATCGGTCCACCCCCCTCACCTCCCCTCATCTAGTCCATTGTATGTGCTCTGGCCCTTGTGTGTCTCTGTCCTGGTACTTCCGACTACATCAGCATTGTTTAAAGAAAACAGAACTTCCCCTAAGAAGAAAGAAATATATATGCTCAGAGACCTGAGATCTCTGTGCCAGAGTCCACCTCCAGGCTCAGCAGGATCCAGAGTTTATACCAGGTCACCTTATCATCACTTTCCTCTAGTTCTGGGGTCTGCTCTCTTCCATGTTTTGGTCCCCGACCCCAAGTGCTCTGAAGTTGCCCACAATCCCAGACACATATTGTAAGTGTTGGAACTCTGAAGGGAAAGGTATCCTGGCAGTGGGAATCCAAGGAATAGCACAGAGTCACACCATACAACAAACCTCACATAAAAGATTTTTTGGGAAGGACACAGAGGGTGGCTGCCTCTGCTTGGGAAAGAAGCAGCGAGAAGGGGCCAGACTTTATATAGGGTGTGTGTGTATGTGTGTGTGTGCGTGTGTGTGTTTGTGTGTGTGGTGGCCTGGGATTGGTGGGGTTTAGTGGCCTGATCTTAGAGACTGGTGGGATTCTGTGGCCTGGTCTTGGGCTTTTCCTTTTTTATTTATTTATTTTTGCTTTGTTTTGTTTTTCTTGAGACGGGGTTTCTCCGTAGTTTTGGAGCCTGTCCTGGAACTAGCTCTTGTAGACCAGGGTGGCCTTGAACTCACAGAGATCCACCTGCCTCTGCCTCCCAAGTGCTGGTATTAAAGGCATGTGCCACCACCGTTAGGAGTAGGTTCCTTTTTTTTGTCTATGGGATGGAGCTTGGTCATCTGCATCTTGAGGGGCTGGAACCACTGTCGAGACCAGTAGAGTAGTTCAGGGACAGGCCTGGCCACTCACAGGTCTTGAAGGGCTTACACTTACCCTCATCCCAAACACACCCAGCAGGTAAAGAGTTCTATGACAGACAAAACAAACAAACAAACAGGAAACCCTCAGAGACCCGTATTTGTCACAATTTGACGCATACCCATCTTTCAAAGAATTACAGCTGGCCCAAGTCACCGAGGCTAGGCTTACAATCTTTCTACCTCACCACAGTGTGAATGTGCTGATGATACTCATTTGGTACAAAGTATGCATTGAGTTTTGGACACTGATCAGCTCCTGGTCTCAAAAAAGGTGGGTCCTCTCTCTTGATGCTGGCCCATGGCAGTAAGTTGAAGCAGCCAAGATGGCAGGGAGAAAGCACCAATGCTCTGCACTGCTAAGGATGGTGTTTTGAAGTCAGGTACACTGAATGCGTGTTCTAGTTACAGTATCTTCATCTAGCAGTGGATTTATTGTACTCCATCCTAGGTCAAGAAGAGTCTGTACAGCGCAATGGAGATACAGTGCTCTCATTGGCCAGGCATGATCACGTGTCCGTTTGAAGGTGGAGTCAACACTATCTAAAAGAAACCAGGTTTTAGAGAGAAATTAGGCACTGGTTGCCTTATGCAGAGTGAGTGCAGTGTGGGAACCAAACAACAGGAGTCTGCACTTGGATGCCCAGCGAGTGTTTATTATGCAACGGAAAGAGGAAAGACATGCCTTTCCCTTCTCCCAAGAAGTCTGAGGCAGTCAGCAATGCTTCGTCCTAAGAAACCTGCCTGACTGCATCTAAAATGAATTCTTAACTGGCTGTAAGTAGTGAATTTCCTCTCAATTAAGCGTGTTGGGTGTTTGACTTGAGGCTGGAGTCCCCTGTTTTTTCCCCCAGCGGATACTGTTCTGACAGTCCCTTCATCCCACAAGCGTGGCCGATACTCTGGCTGGCAGGGCTTACCAGAGAATGCTAGCTC
Organism: Microtus pennsylvanicus; assembly: GCF_037038515.1. Classification (NCBI taxonomy): domain Eukaryota; kingdom Metazoa; phylum Chordata; class Mammalia; order Rodentia; family Cricetidae; genus Microtus; species Microtus pennsylvanicus. The sequence continues at coordinate 77,629,804 of NC_134581.1, forward strand.
ATGATAACTGAGCATAGCACACAAAGAAAGCCAACCCAGCAAGGGCTGGGGGAGGGGCATAAAAATCCTTCAGGGAAAGAGGGAGCTGGGAGTGCTGGGGACAAGGGAGTTATTGGTATGTGTGCGGAGGAGAGTGACTTCCAGTGTTCTGTAGCCCAGTAGAGCAGCTGAGGCTGACGGCAATTAATTGAATATTTCAAAGCAGTTAGCAGAGAGGATTCTGAATGTTCCCAACCCAGAGAACAAATAACCGTTTGAGGTGATGGAGCTGTCAATTACCCGTTCTGATTATGACACGCTGTACACATGTACTGAGATGTCATACCGCATCCCAGAAGGATGTACAATTACTGTGTGTTGTGGGATTGTGTTTTAGCTTCCCAGAACTAGGTTTGGGACTTTCTTCCCAATGTCCCTGGCCAAAGACAGACACCGTGGGAGCTTGTCACACTCTGTTATCGGACAGAAACTAAAACTGTCACTGGCATGGCCACTTTCCTGAACTGAGCAGGGGGGAAGTTAGATAGGCAAGGAATTTAGTACAGGAGCAGAGACACCTGAGGGGACCAGCCAGGTGGAGGCAGCTAGCAGGCAGAGGCCGCCCCAAAGGCTGTGATTTCCAGGAGTCCCAGCCCTAGCCTGATCTTGTACATAGCTCTCAAGGGCAAATATAATGTAGGGATTGCTATTTTTCCTCCTACCTTGAATCAAGCCCCTTAGAGGAGAGGTATTTTACTCCCTTTCCAGGAGTGATGGGTGCAGGTGAAGGGGTCATAACTCACTAGGTAGACTGTGCAGAGGAAAACAAAGTTTGATTTCTCCCTCTCCTGTCATACAACAAGCAACACAGAAGACCTCCATCAGCACGCACCAAGCATACCCTGTGAGCGTGGATTGAGCTGTCTCCAGAATACTGGTCAGCTCTAGCAATGTCTGCCTTGTACCAACTCAGATCCCCCAGACTGGGCTTTACTTCCCCAAGAGTCCACTGAACTTGCCCCAGGTTGTTTTGCCTGTGCTTCTGACTATCCTGGGTTCTACAAACCTCTCCTCCATTCCCACAATTTGTTAAAGTGCTCACAAGACTCAGGAACCCAACTTAGCAGCTCACTATAAAGGATACAGAAAGGGATGGGTAGGATGAGGTATGGAGGATGGGTGTCAGCTTTCATGCCCCTCCCCCCAGACTCAGCATCTTCCAGGAACCCAGCCACCTGGGAGCTCCTCTAAACCCTATCCTTCTGCATTTATACAGGGCTTGTATCTGCATAAATGTCTGCAGACTGTGTGACCTCTCCGTGTTGAAGAAGGTTCTATGATAACCCCCCTCGGACAAGCGCAGAATAGGGATTTTCTTTCTTTTTCTCTTTTTTTTTAAGCAGTCCGTTGCCTTGACCTTTGTTACCTCATCTTTATTTCTTTGACTTATTTATTTTATGTGCATGAATGTTTTGCCTGCATATACACCAAGTGAGCACAGAGATCAGAAGAGGAGATCAGGTCCTCTAGAGCCAGAGTTGTGGACAGTTGAAAGCTACTATGTGAGTACTGGGAATTGAGCCCATGTCCTCTGTACAAACAAGCACACTTACCCACTGAGACTCTCTCCAGCCCCTGGGGAATATCTTTGTAGTTGACTCCAGCAGTGGAAGACAGGAAAGATCAAAGCTTCTATGTGCCACCTTGAGTGTGGGACATCCTAGTTCCTATAGGTCACCTTGGAAAGGGAATTATATGCCAGAAACTGTGGCCAAAACCCAAGATCTATAGTAACCTCCCAACTGCTTGGCTGCAGGGTTTGGGGTGCCCTGGAACAATATGCCAAGGGATGTAGGTAAAGCCATAAGCCTAGGGCATAAAGACACAGAAGCCATTACACAGGAACAGTAATGCTCAAAACCCATGGGGATGCTAATGGCCTGCCCTAAGCCCTACAGGAGCACCACAGAAAGAGAAGGAAGTGCTCCTGACTTCCAACCACTCCCTCCAGCTCTCCTCCTCACACCGTGACCTCCCTTTGGTTCTGTCTCCCCAGTCTGCCCCAGGCTAGATGCTGGGAGTAAACCTAGCTAGGATCCACTCTCCCTCTCCCCCGCTCCAGGACACCAGAAATTAGCATCCTGATTTCCCCCTGGAACCTGATGCTCTGCCACCATTGCCTGCTCAGCAGATGGATTATAGTGAGTTTGAGTTCCCTATCAGTCATGAAACGAGTCGTTAAACTTATTGACACCGGCGGACAGCCTATGCGCAAGCAAAGAGGCTGGGTATTTTTCCGCTGCTCGGAAGGGGCCACCTGAAGTGTCTCACCTACTCCAAGATGCCTGAAGCCAGCAGCCCATCCCTGCTCCTTAGGCCCACAGGGTGGTACAGAGGTCATGGGGATTTGTACTTGTCAGGATCCTTCTCCAGGCAGCGGCTCTGACAGCTGATTCCCAGGAGCTAGAGACGGAAGGGTAATCCAGTTCTGAAGTCACCAACAGAAAAAGTTTGGTTGACTAGGTGGGGATGTGTCCATGTGTAAGGTGTAGGCGCTCCTGGGAGTCTATGAGCTGGACTGGAAGACAGCTCAGTGGTAAAGGCTTTTGCCACATACACTTGGTGACCTGAGTTCAGTTCTTGTAACCCACATACAGGTGGATGGAGAGGACTAACTCCACAAAACTGTCCTTTGACCTCCACACACAGGCTGTTGCATGCATGCCTATATGTCATATACCATGCAGTATTAATAATAAATGATTCTGAACTTTAAAAAAAAAAGCCCTCAAGTACTTCGAAGCCATCTCTTCAACCTAACATCTGGGTCCCTGTAGGTGTCTTCACAGTTTCTCACACTGTCTCATCAAGCCTCATGACAGCCCCATGTCTGTTACCATTTCATGGAGGCCCAGGAGAAACCCAGTGGCTTACCCAACCTCACACAGCTAACAATCAGCAGAAGCTAAGGTCCGAACCCAAGGCTGTCTGGCTCTGTGGTCAGTCTCAGTCCCCCTCACCGGCTCTGCCTATCAGCAAAGATTCTCTCTCCCAGGCCAGAAGTGCTTTCTGATGCGTGAATCAGCTCCCTCTACCCTAACAACCCCGGGGCCTCTGCTCCCTTCATCTGCTCGTGGACAGAGGTTTGCCTGGCCCGCTGCTGTCTTTGCTTTTTCAGTTACTGTTTTTGTGTTTGCTTTTAACACACACAGAGGGAGGAGAATGCAGAGAGGAGGGGGTGGTCATGAGGTGGATGAAGTGCATGCCCAACCCCAACTGAGATGGCACGGGACACTGCCAGCCCCTGTGCAAATGAAGATCCACATAAACAGACCTTTTAGTCCAAAACTGTGTAGCCTCCCTTGCCACACACACACACACATATGCACACACATATGCACACACACACACACACACACACACACCACACACCACACACACACACACACATATTGCTGTGCTTGGGCACATGCAGAGGGTGTGCAAACAAGTCCCTGACATCTGCTATTGTGGACAGCTGCCCTGGCTCCACCTTTTCTATGAACCACCCTGACCTCCAGATAGTCACCCTCAGATTTGTGCGACACCCCTGGCCCACCCTCTCTCCAGTTAGCTTCCCCTGAGTAGGTCCAAGAGCCGACCCCCACTGTTTCTGAGAAGCGCCATGGAAGAATAACTGTGCTGTGATTTTCAAAGGAAATTGAAATCTCCACTTTACTGCCTTCTAAATGAACCTTACCATTCCCCCGTCTCCAACATTCCAGCACACTGTACACTCCCCAGCATATTCTCTCTCTCTCTCTCTCTCTCTCTCTCTCTCTCTCTCTCTCTCTCTCTCTCTGTTTTTTGCCTTCCTCTCTGTCTCCCTCTCTCTCTCTCCCTTGCTGACGGAGAACATGGAGGATCCAGCCGCAGCAGGCCACTAGGGGGTGTACAGACCTTTGGCAGGACCAAGGAAGGGACTGGTCACTCCGGTGGGACCCAGAATGAGCTCCAGAGGAACCACAAACACCAGGCAGTCTGTACCTCTCCATTCTCGTTTCCATGGACTGGAGCTTCAGAAACGGGACAGCAAGCAACAGGAGGTCATCTCTCTCCATCTTAGCTCCACTAAGGATGAGTAGTACATCCGGGCTTGTCCAAGGTTAGACCTGTTCAGCCTGCCAGAGCATCAGGAGAAAGGGCAGTCAGAGAGGGGCACAGGAACTTGGAGGCAATGGGGGTGTGCACTGAAGGGCAGAAGGGACACTGTGGGAGGCCAAGAACCACAGCAGCTTTAATGGAAAAGTCACAGAGAGATCCATAAGGAACTCAGTGTCCAGACAGAGAGGAGAAAAGGAGCCAGATGAAGGATGATGTGGGTCATGGACTTTTGGGGGATTTTCATGGGGCATGGTGGGAGGTCTTCTCTCAGCAGAGGCACTGAGTCCAGTCAAAGGCGAACCACGGTCAACCCTGAGCCATGGGGAGCCAGCCTGTCCCCAAAGTGTCCAGCTTCCCTGGGGCAGTGGTCTTGGATACTTTAGCTGTAAATCTACCTTCTTCTGCTACTCCAGAGTAAACAAACAACTGAGACCCAAAGCTGAAAACCAGGCATCAAGGACCTCGTGTCTTCAAATAAGTGGGTGCATATTGCTCCTAGGAGCTACCAAGAAGGCATCCTGTCTCCTGACTCCTGGCTCTGCTGTGCTGTCAATCCATGATGGCGACCTGTGAGGTCAGGAATCCTATCCCTAAGGAAGAGAGACCAGAAGTTTTTAGGGTTAGAGAACACTGAACTGGCCTGGAATTCCTTTGGTGATGATGGTGACAATATGAGGCCGAGACACAGGAGCACCCACTGCCGTCCAGCACCTGTGTGCTGTCCTCTCCCTCCTCTCACGTACAGGGGACCTCTAATGGGAAGGCAACTAATGGGTTGTGCCAGACAGAGGTGGCCCCCAGCTCTTCATTCTTAGGGAAGGCTGGCCCCAGGCCTAGACTGTTCAGCTTGATATTTGATGAGCTACGATTCTTCATGATTCTGGAATCTAAAACTTGATTTATTTATTAATAGAGAAGTTATTGAATCCACTCAACATGTTGTCAAAGAGACAGAAAACCATCTGACTTCAGCCTGCAGTTGAAAACGGTGACATGAAAGAAACATTTTAAGTAAATATTTGATTTTAATGCCCCACTGATTCTAGTGTGAATGATAGGTCAATTACACAGGGGACAAGCTCAAACACGTGTGATGAGGAGTGTGGAAGGGATGGGTGTGGTAAGTAAGAGAGACAGAGCCCCAAGGAGAGTCTAACCTCAAGTTCAGCCTCCAGATCCCAGTGCATGAGGGATGTTGGGGAGCCACTTTCGGGAGAATTAAACTTTGTTGGTAGGGTTCACGTCCTGGTTCTTTATGGGCCTGGGAAAGCCTTTAAACTCTCTGCTTCTGTGTCTCTTTCCTTAGCCATAAAGAAATGGGTGAGTAGCCTCTACCAATAACATAGGCACGAGGACCAAATGAGTTGACATGGGCTAATGTAATACTTGCTTTGGTCAAATTCTCTGCTTCTGGCATTTTACCCACAGGGCTTAGTTGCTTTCCAAGGCCCTGCATCTTCTCTGATTCTCTTCTTACTTCCTGCTCATGTACTTCCTAGTGTACTGTGCCTTTCTATTCTTCCCAGCATCTCTTTGTCATCCGCAGTGGCTTATGGCGTACCCCAAGCCCCATGTCAAGACTTCTTGCTCTCAATGCAGACTTTGGTATCTGTTTCCGGGTTCCCTGTCAGAGGTGGTTTGGTTTTTCCAGTTCAATTACTCGAGAATGAGAAACTGCGTGGCTCAGCCCACCCAGTGTCGAAAGGCCATGCAATCCAGCCCCTCGTACTGTCACTGAAAAGTTGTAGCTCAAGAGAGAGAAGTCAAATGAAGTAAAACATGGCCAAACAGGCTGGTCCCATCCCCCTGGCTTGCTAGAAGAAGGTAGGTGTAATTTCTCTTAGAGAACTGTGAGCCAGGCAGACCCATGGTTCTTACCCATACAGGGACTCATTCATCTGTCTCCAGGCTATAGCAAAGATTCACAAAGGGATGGAAGATGGCTTGGGAAAATCCCATCAAAGATGTGTGGCCAGCAGCTTGCATTTCCTAAATTCACAACACAAGTTCATATTCAGATCTTTACGCCTGAACTGCCCATGTCCCTTTGATAGTTGGGTTTCTGTTCCATGCCCACGTCCTCTCCCAGAATCTACTAAGGAGCCACAGAGATGGAGCAACAGGAAAGGTGTTTGCTGCACAGTCATGAGAACCAGAGTTCGGATCCCAGCACCTACGTAGTAAGGCAGGTGTCCTGTGCATGGTAAAAGCAGCAACATGAGGGCTTTAGGGTCTTACCAGCTGCCACCCTGGCTGAGAAAATTTGAGCTGTAGTTTCCATGAAAGAACCTGCCCCAAAGGGTCACTGTGACAAAATCAAAAAGGCCAGCCAATACCTAACTAATGCATGTGCTGAAGGCGTCTAGGAGAATGGAATTAAGCCGCTGAAGCTAGAAGAAGAAAAAGATTTGAATGAGCACACATAGTAAAGGGAAGACATTCTGGAGGCACAGACAAGATAGCCTGGGCATGGACATGTGAGAGGATGAGATGGGGTACAAGAGGGATATGGATGCTCAGAGAGGTCAGTGCCAGTCTGGTCCTCTTTGATGGTAACAGAACACCTGGCACGAGCAACTTGAAAGTAAGTAAGACATATTTTAACCCACGGATTCAGAGGTTTCCATCTCTGGTTGGCTGAAGTCATTGCTCGGTAGCTCCGTAGTGAAGCAAAAATGGCATCCTTTCTCTGACTTCCTGTCCGAATTCCTCCCCCCCTTCCCCGCCCCCTGTCTCTACAGACTTGTACCTCCCTACTTTGGGTCCTCCCAGAGGCGGCTGTCCTGATCCCTTCATGAAATCCACTGAAATCCTACCCTGATTAAGCTGGTTTGCCATAGGATGAATGCTGGGACTGAAGGGCTATCTTCATCAAGATCCTGAGCAGACATTGCCTCCTATTGTGACCCCCAAGTTCTGCAGAAGCCCAAAGCCTTTTCTCTCCCTGTTCTCCTTCCCCAAAGCTCAAGTTTTGTTCTGGAGCCCTTGATGTCTTCCCCACCTGTCAAATAATGGGGGATTCACCTTTATTCCAGACAGGTGAACCAATGCTGCCACTGGTCTTGAATTAAAAATTGCCTAGAGACCTCAGAAAGGGCTTTGTAATCTTCCACTGTCCGCTCCCATCCCCTCCTGGAAGATACTGGAAGGTAGTTTGCCACATTTCTGTGATGATCCTCCGCCCACCCAGCCATTCAGCTCTGCTAGGGAGGCACTGGAGCAAGGAAGATGCATATTTACTGAACTCGGTGTGAATGTTCCACACTTGGTAGCATTATCTCATTTAATCCATCAGTAGGAGGTTCTGAATTCTTTCCCTCAGGGGACTCCTTTGGATTCTTACACAAAGAAGCCTTGGGATTTCAAAGCTTTGAAGATGTCTACTTCCCTTTCATCCCCTCCCTTTTTCCCCATCTCTGCCACTTTCCCGGGTACTGAACCTCAGGTCTCAATCTCACCTCAGCCAAGTCACTTGGGGAGATATTTAGGTAATGGACCCCAGTCCTCTTGACAGGACTTGGGTAAATCTGGCTGGCCAAGCAACCACAAAAGATGCTGATGCCCCCAAAATTGAGATCGGCAGGTTGCTGCGGCAGGTCCATGAAAGCCCCCCTCCCCTGCAGCTTCTTTGTTTCATTGAACCAATCAAAAGATCAAAGAGAAGTGGTGGGGTCACATGGGGGTGCGGGGTAGCTGATACAGTCTGTAGCTCCTCCCTCATGTCCGCAAATCAAGTCTCCTCACAGACCTGTTCCTGTCAAGTTTTTTGGGGGAGAGTTTGAACTACAAAGATGGTGAACAGGCCTCCCGTGTCTTCTACACCCTGCCTCCTTCTTTCTCCAAACTCTCCCATCCTTCTGCCTCCCCCCACCCCAGTGTTGTCTCCCTACTAGGCTTTACCCTCAGGCTGCCACAGAAGAGAAGAGAGGCAGACTATAGCATCAGCATCTCAACTGCTTGTTTACCCACTGGGCTCACAGGCTGAGTTATAGCTCACTCCCAGGGTACCCTCAGAGCCTGGCACTGGCCTGGTTGAACTAGGGAGCTGGGACACATTTGCTGACAGGGTCTACGGAGAGCCTGAGTTAATGACCTCATTGCTTACTTATCAAGGCTTGTGTTGATTTTTAGGGAGATGCTTAGCCGAAAGGCAGACCCTGTTAATGGAATTTTAGGCGTTGTGGCCCCAGGACTCTTCCTGGCATTTCTCAAGTCATCTGTGCTTATGACCTGAGGGTTCTGAGCGGGCTTTCTCCTAGTCTTGCCTCCTAGTCATTCAGATGAGCTCTGAGACCCTGCTGTGGCTCTGTGATGGATGTTGGGTCTCCTTGCTTCTCTCCACTTTCAGATAGGCTCCCTGATGTCTGGACTTCTCATCACTCCTCCTGTTAGCTAGGCACCGAGCCCCAGGCTGCACTCATCTGGGATTCCAGGTTGTGGGTTTTTTGATTTGGGGCAATGAGAAGGAGCCTGCCAGTTCTTCTACCCATGTATTCCCTGCTGCCTTCACCCTGTTGGGACTTCTCCATCCAGCCCCGCATCCAGGAAGCCATTGCCCTTGACATATGAGCTGAGGGGGTCTGTTGGTACCTCTCCCAAGTTCCCGCCTTATGCTGACTATTACCTAACTGTTCATGTTACTAGAGGTGGGCTGGAGGGGTGTTAGAGGGACTGCGCTGAGACTTACTGTGTTTCAGAGAGGAGCAGGCATGAAAGGGTGTATACTGTGGTCCCAGGCTGAGTGAATAGAGCTGGAATGCATTCTAAGGGAAGTTTCTGGACTGGTGTTCTGCCACATGGGTAACACACATGACAGACAGGGTTCGGAGCCCCGCAGTACCTGGTAGAAATATTTATTGATTATCCACCCTTCCCAATAGCCTCTGTGTCCCTAAGAGAGGCTGCTTTGATTTTCAGGGAGTCTTCAGAGCCTTTCTCCCCTGCCTGGCACCTAACTCAGAATATCAGGCATCTCCATATGTAAACAATGTCCAAGGATCATACCCCAGGAGCCACAGCCACCAAGAGTTCCCATGGAGGCTTTCGGTCCTCCCTCTACTGTCGGGGAACGCGTTCTCTTAGACACAGACTGGTGATACTATTGAGGCATTTGGTCTAAATGAGACAAGCAGCAGAGCCAGGAATCCAATCTGAGTTTGTCTACCTGTTTATCCGTCTCACGTGACCAGAAATCTGAGCAAGGCCAGCTCCGGGAGAGACCTGGGTAGCTAGCTATGGGCCCAGTCCCATCCTCTCCAGGTTCTGGTTCCTTGAGAACAAGCCACAGCAGGGGATGGCAAGAGTCCCCCTAAATCTTTTCTAGAATGAGACTGGGCAGGAAATGAGACACTCAGTGATAAATTGAGGGCATTTTCCATATGCTTGAGAAATGCATTGGAGTTCTGCTCTGAGGTTTAAATGGTTCTGGTCTGAAACCTGACTTCATTTCCTCTCAGCTTTTTACCTCAAAAGTGTATCTCGGAGCCAGCAAGACGGTTCAGAGGGCAAAGGTGCCTACAGACCTGATGAGCTGAGAATTGACAGGATAGAGAGCTAACTTTCGCAAGCACTCTACTGATCTTCATACACACAGAACACACACACACACACACACAAACAAACTATTGTTTAATGCATTTCAGGCTGGAGAAATGGCTCAGTGGCTAAAAGCATCTGTTGCTCTTGCAGAGGACCCAAGTTCAGTTCCCAGGACCACCTGTCAGTCACTCCAGTTCCAGAAGATCCTACACCTTCTTATCTTCACAGACACTGTATCCACACGGTGCACAGACATACCTGCAAACAAAACACCCATACACATAAAACAAAAATCAATAAGTCATTTTTTTCCCCAAAAAAGTGTATTTCAGTTAGCCAGAGTATGGTGGCACGTAGTTCCAGCACTTTAGGAGACAGATGTAGGCAGATCTCTCTGAGTGTTCAAGGCCAGGTTGGTCTACAAAGCAAATTTCAGGCCAATTGAAGAAAAGGATATATAGTGAGACCCCATCTCAAAAAAAAAAAAAGAAAGAAAGAAAGAAAAGAAAAGAAAAAAGAAAGGAAGGAAGGAAGAAGGAAGATGAATGGATGTAGGGGCACATACCTATAAAACCCAAAAGGTTGAGGCAGATGGATCAAGAATATCAGGCTAGCCTGATTTTTTCCAAACATCCAGGAAAGCTCAAGGAATAGCCCACATGCTCAAAACAGGCACTGTGCAACATTTGCTTCAGCTGTGTGTTTTTCTAGGTCTTTGAGTGTAAGTTGCAGCCATCAAATCAACACACTACTAAATATTTCATCCTATTTCTTGTTAAAAGATAAGGACATGCAACTCCAAACACCTTAGGTATTATTATACCTAAGAAATAATTCCAAGGGTCTCCAAATGCCTGGATTCTCTGGACAAAGAATTTCCTTATGTTGGATCACAGAGGTCTCTAAGCTGGCAGGTTTCAAGAGTGTACCTACATTTATTCTGTAAAACATTGCAATACAATCATTTGTCCTAAACGGTGTGCAGCCCATAGGACACCTCTAAGCCCATTTTTAGATGCCTGTGATAATCTCAGAAGTGTCCATTCAAGCTGGTGTGTGTGTGTGTGTGTGTGTGCTCCTCATTTCTGCCACTCTTGGGTGTACTTCCCTGAGGTCAGAGGTTTCTACTCAAAGGCATGGTTGTGCCGGGGCTCTTTGGCTAAACACTCATTCACCAGCTGGTGTCTCTGGAGCAGGGACTTTCCCTTGACCTTCGCAGATAACCCCTTAAAGGTTGAGAGTTGTGTCCTCCACCTCCACAAGCTCTGCCCCCAGGCGCCTGCTACAACTTCCATCGGAGGTAGCTGATGCTGAGATCATGGCCGCAGCCAGGTAGGGCTATAGCCTGGCGTTCAAGCGGCTTTTTAAGAGGTCCTAGTCAGAAGTTTGGTTCATCTGACTGTGAGTTTACTGAGCCTCTTCCGTCTGAATGGTCACCATCTCATTGGTCATGATGCGGGCTTTTGTGAAGAACTCGGGCTGGTGGTCTTGCCGGAAGTCCCACCTTCTAGACTTGCCTGATTGTTCCCTGCTGTGCTGTGTGATTTGTCACTTTCTCCCTGCACTTATTGTAACTTAGATGTTCCAACCTGAGCCCGGTCAGATCCAAATCCAAGATTATTGGCTTGAATGCTACCATAGTAGGTGGCCTCTGAGCCTCTCTGGGCTCCGTCCTTATGGAGGTTCTTCCCTTGGGTGAAGGCTAGACCCTGAGAAGAGAATATGACCCACGTATGTAGATGTCTGCTCTGATTGTTTGAAACTGCTTTCCGTCTTGTGTCTCTCTATCCTCACCCATCTTGCCTTTTACCCTGAGGGGTGGGGGTGGGGGAGCAGCTGCTTGTATAGAAGCTCAACTAGCAAGGGGTGAAGGCTTGCCAAGAGTCTTGTGAGTCAGCCTAGAAACAGGTCTCCTACCCACCCAGTAAACCTTTAGATGCCGCCTAATCCCAGCCAACTATTTGACTGCAACCCCCTGAGACACTGTGAGCCAAAGGCATCCAGCCTAGATTCTTGGCTCCCAGAAATGCAGCAGTCATAAATGGTTGCTGTTTTGGGGTGACTTAGTATTTGCTATGTAAACTACAGACTGAACTGTGTCCTCCCCACAAGCCCCTCCCACCACCAAATTCATATGTTGAAGTCTTAAGCTCCATATTCGGAGTCTTGGCTCTTGGGGAGGTAATATGACTAAGTGAGATTTCAAGAAACAAATGGCTTTGGTGTCTTAGAACGGTGGCCTAACAGAGGGAGAGCCTGCTTCCTCCATCCCTATGTGAGAACACAGCCTTAAGCTGGCTGTCTCGAGCCAGGAAGACAGCCCACCCAGAAGGGAGAAACCGAGTTGGCAGGCATCTTGATCTAGGCCTTCCCAGTCTAGGGAATTATGACAGCCCATCTTTGTAGTTCTTCGTGCCAGCCTGAGTAAGCAATACAACTTCATAGGCAATGCTGTGAAATGCATATTATCAACATCAGAAGGAGCACAGAGCATCAAGCTGGCCCACTAATTTTCATCCCTGGATTAAAGCATCTCCTGACAGAGCCGGCCAGCGAAAAGACTTACCGTCCCTCTGACGAGGCACTGTGGGCAATGCCTTTCCACCTAAAAGATCTTGTTTTTCAACCAATTTTACCTGAAGCCTTGGCTTCTGATGGTGTTTGCCTGAATACATTATTTCTTTGAATATTGAAAGATGGTGATTTTTCTAATTCTACCATTCTTTACATATTTATTGGCTAGTGTTTTTCACATACAAAAAAGAATTTTCCCTCATCAACAGGAATTAACTACAATTCCTCTTACAAAGGATGGATAAATGCTAATTCTTCCTTTTCAATTACTAATTTTCTGAATAAGGAATTGGCTCAATAGTCACCTCCACTGGTGGTAAATGAGTCTCTTTCTCTTTCTCTCTTCTTCTTTCTCTCTCTTCAAGTCATGCAGTAATTATCTATTTGTCTCTTTATCAGTTTACTATTTATCTATTGCCCTGGTTTGATGGATATTTACTGCCCAGTGTTTTATAATCACTTGTACCCATTAGTCTTTTCAACACCCACCTCCCTAAGCTAGAACCGCCTTGTTTTACTTCCAAGATCCCTGGGACAGATTTACAAAGATTACTCTCAAGAAGCTTTTAGAAATTCCTGTTAGATGTCATGGCAATGAAGGAGAGAATATTGTAACAAAATGTGTGAGGGTTACTTGACTTGTTTCATGCTTAGGGAATAAAAAACACGGGCAAGGAAATCAAGTGCCCAGACTCCTGGCTTCTGGTCCTTCCAGCTTTTCCAACTTGTATGTTGTAAAGACTTAAAGCCACACCATGTCTCTCAAGTTTGCTAGTAGTCTGAGGAAATGCTACATGCAGTAGAAGGTTGAAAATCCTACAGCCATGGTCAGTATCCTGTCCCCAAAACCAAGCCTTGAGAAGACAAGGAGACATAGAAGGATCCAAGCATCTGCAGTGCCTTCCTAAATCTGTGACCTGTCAACCCCTCATCCCACCTGTGTGGAAAAAAGTGACTACAAGAGAACTCTCGATCTCCTCTGAGGAGGTGGAAGAGAACCTCAGCCTCTCACCATCTGTCCTTGCCTTCAGGATTCCAACCTTCCATAACCTCCACGGCAAAGAGTGGGTGCCACTAACGATCCCCTCTTAACTCAGCTGATGGAAAGTGGCTTTGATGTCCACACAAGCACTGCCGCCTGCCTGCTCTGCTCTTGGCAGTGAGAGATATTGTGGGTGCTAACCACTGAGCCCCTGACAGCCTCACAGTGTCACCCCACAGTCTAAATTTCCTCCCAGCATCATGGCACACTTAGGCATGTTTTGGGGGTGCTGGTGGCTCCCGAGGCAAGGCCCTCTCATCCCATCTTCCTCTGCCCAAGTTCGGTCTAGCTCAACTTCGCTCCTCCCTCAATCTCCCACTACTAGTTCTTGTGAAAACCGGTAAGCTGCTTAGAGCGCTGCCCATCTCCACACTAACGAGGATGAAGCGGTTTCTCAGGGAGGTATTGCTCAGGGCCCTGCTTCCGCACCACTCTGAACTGAGAATGGGCAGTGCGGAGGGTAGAGCAGCCGAGAGATGCTGCGTTCCTTCTTGCTTACCTGGGAATTTGCCTCCTCCAGGCTGGGCCTGTTACGCCTGCCCCATCCATGTCCACAGCAAACAGCCAGCAGTAGCAGGCAGCCACTGCTTCAGGGAACATGATGGCCACTAGACCCTCAGCCTTCTCTGATACAAGGGAGCAGTATCCTCTGTCCACATTCCACTGGAGCACACTGCATGTGTGTACACACTCCTCTGCAAAGGACACTTCTCAGGTCGGCTTCTTCCTCTCATAGCTATCACTCGCTTCTAACACACATGCGGCCTTAGGTTCCCCGCCATGTCCTCACTTGACCTGAGGAAATCAAGGTAATTTGGCTGTGGGCTTGTTCCTACTGGGGGTGCCCTGTATGAAGCTGGCAGCCTCACCTTGGTTTCCCCATCCCTCGCTAGTACTGCTTGTATGTTCCTGCTGATTTTCTGTCCAGGAGATTTTACCTAGGCGTATGAGCAGAGTGGTGTCGCCCAAACTCATGTGTTGGAGTCCTATACCCCAGTGTGATTGCTTTAGAAGACAGGATCTTTAGTGAGGACTGAATGAGGCCCAAGGGCAAGGCTCTAACTCAGAGGAATGGACATTCTTCTAAGAAGAGCTATCGAAGACACACATGCATAGAGGAAAGGCCTTGGGAGAAGGCTGTCGTTAGACAGGAGAGAGCCTACATGAAACACCCCAGTTGACACTTGAGCCTTGGACTTCTGATCAACAGAATTGTGAGAAGAATTTCAGCCTTTCGAGTCACCCAGTCTGCTGCATTTTGTAGTATCTGCCCCGGCAGACCGAAATCCTAGCGTTTTCCTACATCTCCCCGACCCCCACAGAGGCCAGGTATATGAAGGAAAAGCTTGGCTGCTGTCTCCAGGAGCTTAACATGTAATAAGAGCATACAGATCAATGGAATCGAGTTGAGAGTCGGTAAATTGGACCTCATGTTTAAGGTCAATTGATTTTCCACAATATGTCAAGCTACTCTATCGTGAAGGAATAGCCTTTCTAACAGATGAAGCTGGACAGGCCCTGTGGTGACACCAGATCAGTTCCTCACACCAAAAAATCAGCTCAAACCGGAGTGAATAAATGTAAGAGATAAAACTACAAAACGCTTTGAAGAGAATAGTTTTTTCCCCCTCTCTCTTGCTTCAATTTTGAAACTAATTTTTATGGTCTTTGTTAGAGAAATTTTTTTTAGACCAAGCAATAAAGGAAAAACTAGGTACACTGGCCATCACCAAGTAGAGACTGTGGGGCTGGGGAGACAGCTCAGAGGATGGATGGAGCCTCTTGTCACCAAGCACTCTGTTCCACATTGTCCTCTGATCTTCACACACATGCTGTGGCACACACATACACACATAAAGGTAATAGTAATAAATAAATAAATGTAATACATTTTTCAAAGACTTTGTGTTTCAAAGAATACTTTCTATCAAGAAAGACAAATTAGGCAGAGTAGTGTATGTCGGGACCTCCAGTACTCAGGAAACAGAGATAGGAGGTGCATGTGTTCAAGGCCAGCCTGAGCTATCTGATGCATTCCAGGTTCATCTCAAGAAACAAAATGCACAAAAACCCCAAACAACAACAACAACAAAAAAGCAAAAACTAAACAACAAAAACCCAGCAGAATAATAAAAAGACAAATAACCTAATTCAAAAACGTGCAGACACGCTAAGTAGACGGTTCTCTGAAGAAGACAAACACATGGCTGTAAGCACAGGAAAAGAGGCACGACATCATCCGTCATGAAGGAAATGCAGATCAAAACCACAATGAGATTCAGCTTCACACCCACTAGGATGGCTGTAATCAAAAAGACAGATAACAGCAAGCGTTGGCAAGGATGTGGAGGATGCTCAACCCTCATACATTGCTAATGGGGATGTAAAATGATGTAGCCACTGAGGAAAACAGTCTGGCGGTTCATCAAATGGTTAGACATGTCACGACATCATCTGGCAGCTCCGCTCATTGGTGTTTATGCAAGAGAAGTAAAAACATATGTCTCCCCCTCCCTCCCCAAAAAATACCTTTTACAGGAGTGTTCACAGCAGCATTATTCACTGTAGCCAAAATGTGTGAGCAGTCCAGGCAGCTCTCCATTCATCAGCTGGAGTGTGGATGAGTGAAATATGGTAATATGCTATTCAGGGAGGAAAAGAAACGAGGTAGGAGCCAGGGCTGGGGATGCACGCCTGTAAACCAGCTACTCAGAACTGCAAGATCGAGGCCTTGTCTGGGCTCCAGGGTGAATTCAAGGACGATATAAGCAATTCAGGAAGATCCCGTCTCTAAATTAAAAATGAGAGGAGGCTGGAGACGTAGTTCATCTGTAGAATATTTGCTTAACAGGGTCCTAAGTTCAATCTCTATGACCTTGAGACAGAAAGAAAGGATGGAAGAAATAAGCAATATGTGCTACGACCTAGAGCAAATTATGGGCTGATAGAGTCCACTTTCTTGATAGATCCAGGATCTACAAATTTATAGAAACAGAAAGGAGATGAGCGGTTACCTGATGAGCCTCAGTGGAGAGTGGCGTAGAAGGTTTCTTCCGAGAGTTATAAAAACATTCTAAAATTGGTTGTAGTGGTGGTTGTACAACTCTAAGAATACACAAAAACCCACTGAATTATACACTCTGTGCCGATTGTTTGGCAAGAGAATTATACCCCAATTAAGCTGTTAAAAATACAATGGGGAAACCTCTGCTGCGAGAAAATAAAGTAGATGTCCTTTCTTCCTGTTGTCTCACGCAGAACAATGGAAACCCCCAGACTTGACCATAAAGCAAGCCTGAGAAATCTCTGAAAGATAAAAAGGAGATGCCCGCTCTGGACTTGAGCAATAGCACCGTGGGAAGTGCCCTGGGTTTTACATTTGCCTCATGGGTTCCAGACTTGATGAAAAGAAATTGGTAACTTGTAAAACAGAAACAGCCACAAGGAAAGAAAAAGTCTAACCAAAGTCTGCTCCTATTTCGTGTAAGACAGACAGCATCCCCAATGAAGTCAAACATCACAGGGAGGAAAAAAAGTGTTCCTTCTGCCATCTCCTTCCTCCCCACTGTCACTTGGTCACTTATACTAGCAAGGGTAAGTGAAGAACTCCAACTTCTAGGCTGGTGGGGCAGCACCAAGCACACCAACATCCCGCTGAGAGCATCAGAGAACACAGTAGGGGGAGGACACCTGCCAGGTAGTGGGACGCCCACCACCATCACTGAGAGTGACCAACATCTGACAGCAGTGACATGTGTCTCTTGGTCCTCTGTGGTGGAGTCAGAGATTCACTGGTGAGTCGAGACACTGACCTTTGCTTTTTAGTAACAAGGCCATCCCCACTGCAGTATCAGCGGAGGTCCTGTGGACACTTGGAACTTTCTATTCCTGCCCCTCCGGCACAAGTCACTCCATGAACACTGACTGGGGAACCTAACATCCTCCTCCACCCAGCAGTGACAACAGAGAGGCAGACGATTTTGTTGGGATCCAGAATTTTCTAACATGATATCCAGGTTTCATATTGGACCAAGAACCAGGATAATATCGAATTGAGCACTGGACTGAGCTCCCAAGGTCCCAATGAGGAGCAGAAGGAGGGAGAACATGAGCAAAGAAGTCGGGACCACGAGGGGTGCACCCACCCACTGAGACAGTGGAGCTGATCTACTGGGAGCGCACCAAGGCCAGCTGGACTGTGACTAAAAAACCATGGGTTAAAACTGGACTCTCTGAACATGGCGAACAATGAGGGCTGATGAGAAGCCAAGGACAATGGCACGGGGTTTTGATCCTACGCAATGTGCTGGCTTTGTGGGAGCCTAGCCAGTTTGGATGTTCACCTTCCTAGATATGGACAGAGGGGGGAGGACCTAGGACTTACCACAGGGCAGGGAACCCTGACTGCTCTTTGGACTGGAGAGGGAGGGGGAGAGGAGTGGGAGGAGGGGGAGAAGGGTGGGAGGAGGGGGAGGGAAATGGGAGGCTGGGAGGAGGTAGAAACTTGTTTTTTTTCTTCCTTTTCTCAATAAAAAAATAAATATAAAAAAAATATCGAATTGAATTACAGAAGATCATCAATGGATCCCAACACCTATAGAGAAGTTAAGATTATCTGACAAGGATTTTCAAGTAGCCATGATTTGTGGCAGAAGTGTGTATGGGCAGGTATTCACAGGTGGATGGGGGTATGTGCAGGTGAGTATGTAGGTATGTGCAGATGTGTGTGTGTGTATGTGTAGGTAGGTATGTGCAGGTGGGTATGGGGTGTATGTACAGGTATGTGAAAGTTTGTGTGGGGAGAATGAGGGGCTAAGTACAGGTGTAGGGGCTGTGCTTGCTTGTACAGATACATGTGGAGGCCAGAGGCTGACAGCTGGATACTTTTGTAATCCCTCTGCATCTTATTTTCTGAGAGAGAGCCTCTCATTGAACTATGTCAGCTGGACTGGCTGACTGGTGAGCCCCCAAGACCTAACTGTCTCTGAAGCACAGTGCTGGGCTTACAAAAATGCATTACTACACTCAACTTTTTATGTGTGTATGGATATGTTTAAAACAAATAAGGAAAAAGGAGAAAACTTAGGCAAAGAAAATGGAGCTGTTAAGAAGAACCAATGGAAATGTTTGAACAGAAACATGCACTAATTAAATTAAAATCTCAGTGGATGGATCCAAGAGCAGAATGAAGGAGGCAGAGGGAAGAATGAGGGGCTGAAACAGAAAAAAATTACCCACCATAAACAACAGGGAGAAATGGATGGGAATAAAAACTGAACTAAGCCTTGGGGACCATTCATGTCCTCAGAGTTACAGAAGGAAAAGAAGAAAATCTAATCACGCATTGCCTTAATGATGGAGTGTGTTATTTGCAATTTTGCCATAGTGTGATCATCATGGAGTGTACTTAGACAAAATAAGACAGCTAAGACCTTGCACTATAACCTTACAGAACCACTATCAAATGGCAGTCTGTCATTGACAGAAATGTCCTGAGGTGACATGTAACTGTGAAGCATGTAATTTGTGGAACGCAGCTAAAGCAACACAGAGAAGAACATTTATAGCACTAAAAGCAGAGTGTATGCCAGAAAAACAGGAAGCTGGGCGTGGTAGTGTAAATGTAAACATAGACCTCTACAGGTTGAGGCAGGGGGACTCCAAGCTA
Source organism: Microtus pennsylvanicus (assembly GCF_037038515.1). Classification (NCBI taxonomy): domain Eukaryota; kingdom Metazoa; phylum Chordata; class Mammalia; order Rodentia; family Cricetidae; genus Microtus; species Microtus pennsylvanicus. The sequence goes on from NC_134581.1 coordinate 77,648,748, forward strand.
GAGGCCAGTTGGGACCACAAAGCAAGATCCAGGGTAGGGGTGGTTTCAAATCAATAATATAAAGGCCACCTCAAGAATCTAATAACAGATGGCTTGGTAGGTGTGGTGGTTTGAATGAGAATGGCTGCCACAGGCTCATATATTTGAATGTTTGGTCCCCAACAGTGTATTTAGTACTATTTACGAGGATTAGGAGGTGTGATCTCATTGGAGGAGGTTTGTTACTGAGAAGGAGGTGGGCTTTGAGGTTTCCAAAGTCCAAACCAGGTCAACTCTTTATTCTCTCTCTCTCTCTCTCTCTCTCTCTCTCTCTCTCTCTCTCTCTCTCTCTCTGTCTTTCTCTCCTTCCATCTTGTAGATAAAATAAAAGTTCTCAGCTATTGCTCCAGTACCATGCCTGCCTGCTTGCCACCATACTCCCTACCATGATAGTCATGGGCTCTGAAACTGTAAGCAGGCCCCAATTAAATGCTTTCTTTTATATTATAAGTTTCCTTGATCATTGTGTCCTTCACGGCAACAGAAACAGTAACTAAGACAGAAAATACACTTATGTACAGGACTAACCACCTGAATTCAGTTCCCAGGTCCCACAAAATGGCAGGAGAGAACCAACTCAGAGAGTTTTCCTCCAAACTCTATACATGTCATATGCATGTGTGCTTATATGCACACGCATGTTCAACTCATTTGAACTTCATAAGAAGTTTAAGTGATAATAATCTGGAAAAAGAAAAACAAAATAAACCCAAAGCAAGAAGAAAAAAGTAGCTAAGACAACCAAGACAGAAGACTTAAAATCACTAAACAGGGAGAATAATTCTGAAAAAGAAAAACATCAGTGGAACTGACACACTTCTAGCTAGGCTGACAAAGGCACAATGCAGGGATGTGAGAGAAGAAATGGAGAAGGAGAGAGAAACCTAAATTTCCATTAACAGGAATAAAAGAAGGAGGCATCAGTAGAGACCCTGCAGACATCATCAAAGTGACAGCAGGGAGTGAGGTTGCGGGGTAGGAGGAGACTCCAAATAACTCTGTACACTTCAAGTTAGCAACTCAGACAGTGAACCAATTTCTTGGAAAACACAAGTCACTGCAACTCACCCAAAATGAAGTAGAATTTCATTTGAATATTTCCTATAACTATTAAGGAAATTGAATTCAATAATTTTAAAAATTCCCCCAAAAAAGAACTCTCTGGGCACAGATGGTTTTACTGGCTAATTCTATTAAATGTTTAAATAAGAGTTAACACCAGCTCTATACAGTCTCTGCCAGAAAATAGATGGGGAAGGAATGCCAATTTACTTTTAAAGCTGGTATTATCTTAATACACAAATCACACAAAGATCCGACAAAGAATAGCACACTAGAGATCAATATCCCTCATGAATATAAATGTAAGAAATCCTCAACAAAATATCAGCAAAAGAAACTCATAAATATATAAAGTAAATTTTAATCTGGGCATGGTGGAACATGCCAGGAATCCCAGTATATGGAAGGTAGAGGAAGGAGGATCAGGAGTTCAAAGGTCAACCTAGGCTACATAAGAAATTGTCTCAAAATAATAGAAGATTAGATAGATAGATAGATAGATAGATAGATAGATAGATAGATAGATAGATAGATAGATAGATAGATAGATAGATAGATAACACAGACAGATAGATAGAGTCTTAGTTTGTTTTCTGTTGCTGTGATAAATTATATGACCAAAAGCAACTTTGGGAAATAAAGGGTTTATTCCAATTACCAATTATTGTCTGTCTCTGAAGGAAGTTAGGGCAAGAACTCAAGGCAGGAAACTGGAGGCAGAACTGAAGCAGAGACCATGGATGAATGCTACTTACTGGGTTGCTCCCCCTGGCTTGCTTAGATCACTTTCTTATACACCCAAGACCATTTGCCCAAGGGTGATACTGTTCACAGTGGGCTGTGTCCTACACCATCAATCATTAATCAAGAAAATACCTTCACAAGCTTGCTCCAGGCCAGTCTAATAGAGGCAACTCCTTAGCTATTGTTCCCTCTTCCCAGATTACTCTAGTTATGTCAAGCTGACAATTCAAACAAACCAATACGGAATCTATATATCTGTGCTGGTTAGTTTTTTGTCAACTTGGCACAATCTAGGATCACCTGGAAAGATAGTATTAATGAGAGATTGGATAGGTTGACTTATAAGCATCTATGTGTGGAATTGTCTTGATTCCATTGAGGTGAGAAGACCTGTCCATTGTAGGTGGTGCCATTCCCCTGGGCAGGAGATTCTGAACCGCATGAGTAGCGAAAGCAAGCCGAGCACAAACATGCATGCATTTACTCTCTCTCTGCTCTTGACTATGGGTGTGGCTAGCTGTGTTCAGTTTCTGTGACCTGACTTCCCTGCTATGATAGACTAGCCTGGAACTGTGAATTAGAATAATAAGCCTTTCTCCCTCTCCCCCGTCACTTTTGCCAGAGTATTTTACTATGTCAACAGAAACAAAACTATGACACACACACACACACACACACACACACACACACACACACACATACCTAAGTAAATTATACACCATAGCAGTGTAATATATTCCAGAGATGCAAAGCTAGTGGAATGTTTGAAAATCGATGAATTTTAACAAGCTGAAGGAAAGTTTCAAGATCTTATCAACTAATGCAGTGAAAGAATTTGATCATGGGCCAGTGAGATGCTCAACAGGCAAAACACTTAACCTCTCAAACTGGGCAGTTGGAGTTCATCCACGTAAAGATGGGGAGGATTGATTCCTCTAAGCTGTCTTCTGGCCTCTATACACTCACCGTGGTGTGTGTGCAAGCACCCACACACATACATGGCAATAATAATCTTTAAAAGTATGTGTGTGTGCACATACCTGTGCACAGGAATGTGTGAACGCCAAATGAGTGTAGGTGTCATGGAGGTCAGGAAAGGACACTGGATTGCTTAGGAGTTACAGGTTGTCATGAAGCACCCGAAACAGGGGCTATGAATTGAACTTAGTTCTTCTGTAAGAATAGTATGTTCTGAACCATCTCTCCAGCCCCAAATAATTTTTAAAATATTTTTATAAGTCAATATCCATGAACAATTAAAAAGGGAAAAACTGCCCGACAAATAGGATTGGGGGAATTCAACTTGAGAAAGAGCATCAATCGAAGATATGCAGCTGGTATGTTAATTGTGAAAGGTTGGATGCACATGAGGACACTCAAAGTAACCCCCAAGTAAGTGCGATACCTTGGGCAGTTAAGCCATGTGTGGTATATCTGTAATGGAATGTTACTCAGAAGAGAAAGCACAAAACCATCTCTCAGTGCAGCCTAACAAAGATGACCAAAGCTCATCCTGAGCATGATTCTAGTCACGTGTCATTGTTGAAATGAAAACCAGGTTAAAGGGGTAGACACAGGAGGAAGGTAACTATGACACAAAGGCAATTGGGGACTATTTGGGATCGTAGAAGATGGGATGTGTCCTGACTGTCATCATGTCAGTATCCTCACTGAGATGCTGTAGCACAGTTTTGCATGGTGTAACCTTCAGGGGCTTTTCATTGACTGAAGGGTGTCTGTGCTGTTCCCAGCCTGGATAAGGCTGCTAGAACGACCATATTCAGATTTTTGTGTGCACGTAAGTCTTAACTTTTTCCAGGACCCTGGAAAAGGGAGAGGTGGAATGAGATTCATCTGTATTATTTCCTACAACTGTTAAGTGAATCTACAATTATCACAAAATAACAAGTGTAACTTCTCAAAAAGCTCATGCGGTTTACAACTCCATAATACAAGCTTCTAGGAGATTAGATCAATTAGGGAAATTTTAAGGTGTAAATGTGTGTGTGTACACATCTGTGTGAATTTTACACTTGAGTAAGAGATCTGGGTTTATTTTATCAGCGTCTCTACAAGATCCCTCGGGAGTTAAAAAGAGAAACTATAAAAGAATTTGAGACTTAGGGGTTAATGAGATCTTACCTTCTAGAAGTCTCCAGCTGGGGTATGCCTGCCAACTGCAGTCCTTACAATGTCCCCATTCCTTCTCTTTAACTTCTGCCATCGTCTTCACTACAAAGCCACTAGAAACCATTAGTTAGGGTGGGAATGGCAGCTGCTGTAACAAACATTGCCCAAATCACCATGTCTGTTCACCATGGGGCTGGATGTTTCTTCAGAGACAGTCTCCTGTCTGCAGCCTTAGAGACTTATGCTGCCCCATCCTGAGGCTTTACTGACACCCAGCATCATCTAGATGTCATTGGCAAGGCCGGGTGTAAAGGTGGAATGAAGTGAGAACAGGTGGGGCCTAGAGGGGGCCATGCCATTTCTGCCCACACCCCATGAGTGTGACAGAAACTGATATCCTCTGGCTAAGAGGCTAGGAGGCGCCGCATCGCTGTGTGCTGTTGTAGCCTCCTTCCTGCCACAGGACACTTCACAGGTCACACTCCGTGTCCACTTATTGTATAAACTGTTTCTGAGATGCAAACAAACATCTACTTGCCTCAGACAGGGTAGCAGGGCAGAGACAAAGCAAAGATTCACCAAGTGCGGTGAACCGGTGAGGTGAATTAAGATGACTTTACAGGTGCATGGGCGAGGGGTCACTAACAAGAACATGGGCGGCATACAGGAGGCTACCCCGTGAAGGAAATGTCTTTCCTGCATATCAACTGTTAACTGTTTATACATCCCGAGGCGAGGCATGGCCTCCCTAGCAACTGTTAACTGCCTATAAATCTTAGGTGGTGCATGACCTCAAGAGACCTCTCCTCTAGTAACCATTGATGCCCAGAAATGTTGGAGAGAGGTGGGGGCTCATGAGAACGTCTCCTAGTAACTTTGCATTTCCTTAGGGAAAAGTGGGGTCTCAAGTCCCTTCCCTGCTCCATGACAGAAAGTTAGTAAAACTACTGTGCTCACATGTGAGGCGGCCTAGAGTAAGCACAGCTGTCGGACAGTACAAGAGGGCACTGGCCATGTCATGTCCAGGGTCAGCATTTCACAGTATCACTCCAAAGGTGTCATCTCCAGGTGGTCCTTATGACCTAGCTTCAAACACCAGAGCGGGAAGGCCTCTGTTCAAAAGCGGGAGGACAGCCATGCATTGCCAGTTCCCCAGGACTGAGATGACGTCATTCCATTGTCCACAGTCTCACTGGATGGCTCCTTCAATGGCAATAGTCCATTAGCCTGCAAAATGCCCCATTAGAGCCCCCAAATAGCTCCAGAGATAGTCAGAGGACTTCAGCCCCTATCCCATGCCCCACCCCAATGCACTGGTTACCTCTTCTCAGGCATGGGCATGAAGATTAATACCTAAAAGCCCCAGCCTACCCACTAAATATCTCAGCAGGAGTCTCCAGCAAACAGGCAGTGGAACAGAAACAGCAACCCCAGCAGCAGGCTTGTGCTGAAGAGAGCTCCGCCTCTAGCATCCTGTGTTTAGGAAAACAGGGGTGGAAACTTCCAGATGCCCGGAGTGTATAAAGGGTACGGATTCGGCTGCTATCACAACCCCCCCCCCCCCCGAAGTAACAGTGGCTTACACAAGACAAGGTTTCCTTCTTATAGCACAACCACATAAGCTGGCGGGGCAGTCTAGGATGTCAGGAGAACGGATGCCAGGGGAAGGGGAGGGCAAGCCCTTTCTTCAGGGGAAATAAGCCCTCCATTTCTGCTCGCATCCTGGAAGTGGGTCAAGATGGCGCATTTAGCAGAAAGTGATATCATTGCAGCAGGGAAGGCTCATTAAGGGAAAACCAGTCCCTTCTGGGAAGAGCACGGAACCTCTGGCCTGGGTGGAGACTTAGCACTCTAGACGGGCAGAGTCAATGACCTCACCAAGGAACCACCACCCCAAGGAAGGTGGGTCCTCTACAAGTGAGGTGAGATAGGAGAAATAGCTTTCCCCTTAATGAGTTCGCGTACTTTTCTTCCTAGAATCCCTGCCGGCTAGCACAATAGCTTACAGGACTTCAGCCAGGCAGCTTCAGAAGCTGACCTGCCTCTCTGAAGTGCTAGAGAATGCACTATTTCCTTTTCTCCCGCCTATGCCCTAGCCATGCTTTCTCCAGGGTTTTAGGCGTCTTCACCCTTTACCTAACTTTTCACATATAGTATCTTCCCTCCTTTCCGGGCAGTTGCTTATCCTCTGCTGACGTATCTCAAACAGCAGCTCCCCACACCACACCACCACACCCTGCACCCCCGCACCCCTGCATCCCTGTACCCCAGACCCCACATCCAACCCTCGGCATCCCCACACCTCCACACCTTCATACTCCCGCACCCCTCACCCCACACTGTACCCCACATCCCCACCCTGTGCCACTCACCCGGCATCCTGCATCCCCCAACTGCATCCTTCACTTCACCCTCACACCCCATACCCCACACCCAACTCCCCGCATCCCCACACCTCCACACCCCCATGCTCCTGAACCGCTCACTCCAACACTGTACCCTACATTCTCACCCCGCATCCCTGAACTCCATACCCTGTACCCCTCATCCCACATCCCGTACCTCCCACTCCCACACCGCAATCCTCACCCCCTTGCATACCCTGTACCCCGTACTCCTTTTCTTCATTCTTCAGTTTCTGAGACTTAACAGCTTGCCTGTCATAGAGTTTTTCTTTAAAACTTTAACAAAATTGTCCTGGAGCTTCCTTTGGAGCCATTCTTAAATTCTTTTGTGAATGAGACAGTGGATACCAAGAGGGGAATCCCAAGTTCCCCAGGATCAACTGGGAACCAAAAAGAAACACCCCCAAAATTTCTGGTAACAAAAATCAGGCGGGGGAAAATGGTTATTGTCCCAGACAGTGAGGCACACTATTTCTGGTATGATGAGAGACGAGGGGAGAGAATGGATACCCCAAGACAACCAAGGAGTCTCTGCCACTCTCCCTGTCGGAAAAACATTTTGAGCACATACCCTCCAAGGCCTCTGTGTTTTCTCATAACTACTGTGAATGACAACAAGTACATTAAATATTTAGGAAGGCCTTTTTAAAACTTTTTAGATAAAAATAAATACAGCAGTTTATTTTTGGACCTCAGAAGATCCCCCACACCAGCTCTCAGGAGACCGCAGGTCTAGACTGAAGATGTAGATTTATCAATCAACAACAAGAAGATCACTCAAAGAGAGACACGGACAGGGAGAATAAAGCTCCAAGGACAGGAGACTAGAGGACCCCGTGCTTAAGAGCTGGGCAGAAAGCAAAGAGACAGAAGTGATCTAAGGAACAGGGCAGGCACCCTGCAGGCACAGGAGAAGGACCTAGGAAATGTGGGACTGAGATGGTTTCAGGAACTGTCCTGGACCATAATCTCTGAAAGGGGGTGCAGGCTGGCCAGTGTCAAGGTCACTGTGAAGGCAGCCAAGGTGACTAAGAAAGATAGGGGACATAAGAAGGGGTTTGGTATCACGCTTAGCTCTATGAACTAGGAAGGAGGTGGCTGTGGAGGCTTTGGGAATAAAGGGAGCTCCTGGTATCAGGGAGACAGAGTCCGCATTGCCTGAGAAATAGGTGGAAGGAGACCATAGGCTAGCAACCCAGACAGGCTGGGTAGAGTGGAAACAGCAACGCAGACAGTGTTGAGAAGAAACAGAAATGACGTGGTGACCAGTTAGATACGGAGATTTGGAGAAGAGGAGAAGAAAGGAGTTCCCAAGGATTTGAGTCCTAGAAGCTGAGGGGGTGGGAGCAGCATGGAGATCACAGAGGCGGTGATCGGCTGTGGGCATGTACGATGGAGCTTCTTGGAGGCCTCGAGTCTCACTCCTCCCACCAGCTTCACTGCACAAACTCTCAAATGTGTTGACTCCCTGACCCAGCAGCGCAAGGCTGTGTCCATGACGACATGCTGGCCCAGAGACCTCTGACCAGTCACACTGACTCCACAGTGGTGCTGTGGGGACGGGCTGTCAGTGAGGACAGAGGGAACGGCTTCTTCCCATACAGTGACAATGTCCCTGGTGTGCCAGCAGCAAGGGCTGTCAACCGGCATTGAAGCAGAGCCACCATGCAGTTCATCTTCAAGGCACACTCCCAGTACACACACACACACACACACACACACACACACACACACATACACGTGCACAGCACCAGAACTCAAGTATGCTGGAGGTCACAGGAGCCAGAGTTACCTTTAGGCATACAAGTGGCCTTAATTCTTGCCCTTCTTTTGTTTCACATGTCAGGAAATGAGTCACAGTGGGGGAGGGGGAATGGACAGAGTGAGGAGACTCACTCAGATGGCTTGGCAGGTAAAAGTGTTTACTCCCAAGTCTGGACAACCAAAGTTCCATCCCTGGCTCCCACCTGGTAGAAACAGAGAACCAATCTCCTCAAGTTGTCCTCCAATTTCCTCACACACATCCCTCCCCTACTAAATAATAATGATAATAATAAACAGAAAAATTAGTCAGTGGAAAGAGAAAGTGATGATCACTGTGAGGAAAAAGAGGATGCTGTCTCCACCTCAACTGAATTCATCCCTCAGGAATGACCCTCCTCTGTCTCAGCTTGGGGAGTCTAGACTATTGACTGCACCGTAGCAGGACCACCCAGAGCCCTCCCGGGAGGGGTGGGGATCAGCTCCTCAGCACCTTCTGTGTTGAGTGGGAGCTGGATTATAGAATGAGAACAGTAAAAAAAAAAAAAAGAATTTGGGGACTACTCACTAGCTCCACCTTTTGGATACCCAGCTTGTGCTGAGTCACCAGCAGCTCTCTGATATTCTCCAGACCCTAATATAATCCCAGACACTAGGGGTCTTCATCAGGGGTCTAGACAGACTGCTGGCCTTAGACGGCGGCTATCCCTGAGACACAAATGTAAAGAGCCAACCACCTCTTTACTAAGAGCTCAGGCTAGCCCCAATTCCTCCTAAAATGATACTTCTTCCATCAACACAGTTTAAAGATAACATAGGAAACTGTGACACTCACCAAAAGATATGAGCAAATTCTGATGTGTGGGCAAAACAGAACTGAAAACATCAAAGATAAAGCTGTACTATGGTGCCCTGCATGCTTCCTTAGGACCCTTTCTAGAGGATGTGGGCATCTCAGAGAGTGAGGTTTGATTAACATACACCGAGCATCCAATAAATGCCAGGTCTTACCCTCCCAATCTTAAATGAAAGCAAAGGGTTGGAAGGTATCTTGGGTGGAAGGAATTGCCCATGCAAAGGATTAAGTGACATGAAGCATTCTGTGTGACCAGGATCAACCATGTGATTAAATTCTAGATCCTTCTGGACACAACAGAAAGAAGGGAGAAGAGCAATTCCAAGGTGGAGGAAGGGAAGTCCTAGTCAGATACTGATGCCATATGTGGTCTGGAGCCCGGGTTTTTTCCAGAGGACAATTGTGAGCCATGGAAAGATGTTAAGTGGGGAGGAGACATGATGGGATTTGTTTTGGAAATGTGGCAGAAGGCTAAGTAGCAACACCTCATGGAGGAACAGCCTGTGAGGAGAGACTAGTCATGGCTTGCCTTCTTCCTTTTAAGTTTCTGAGAAAGAAAGAAAGCTCTTTCCACCCCCCTCCCCACTCCTGCCACAGGAGGGGGTGTCACAGGCTTTGCTTACCCACAGCACAGACAATGTCTCTGTGTTTTGGGCCAGAAAGGGAACTGCCAGAACTTTCTGCCTATTTTAGAAAGCTTGGATCCAGCCAAGGCACATTGGGGTTAGGAATTAAGAAGTGAATTAGCAGCTCTCAGGGAATTTGGGGGTCATGGAAAGCCACGGGGGGATAGGGTGAGCTCAGCATCATCACCATTGTCTATGAATTGATGGGATTTGGATGTGAAATGTCCCCCATAGGTTCATGACTTTAAACACTTGGTCTCCAGTAGATGGCGCTCCTTGGGAAGGTTTTAGGACTGTTAGAAGATGGAGCCTCAATGGAGGAGGGGTGTTCAGCACCCCAATAAACCTCCCTGCCAACACAATAGTCCAAATCAGACCAAATAGAAAAAAGCCAGGTTTAATGAATATAAATGCTCCCAAATGGCTTTCCAGTCCTCTCGAGAGGAGACTAGGAAAGGAAGACCAGAAAATCATGTGTTTTCTCTGGGGGGCAGTTTAAGTACCCTGTGGGAGTGGTCTCAAGTATCTCTGGACATGGGTCATCATTTGGTGGGCTTTCTCAGAGGTGGAGTCTGGACCGAGGCAACTCCAGAGGAGGGGCTTGGGATGGAACATTTACCCAAACATTCCAGAATCTTTGAACAGATGGATGCCAGGGGTTGGGGTGAGGCTTCTATCCAAACAGTAGGTCACTGGAGATTTTATGGTTCATGCCCTGCTCCTGGCTGCAGATGCACTATGAGCTGCCTCTGAGCTCCTCCTGCAATGCCATCTCTAGCATGATGGATGCTTCCTCTCAAGCTGTGAGCTAAGATAGACTCTGCTTTCCTTAAGTCATTTATTTCAGGCGTTTGATCACACAAGTAAAGTAACTAATAGAGGTGAAGACAGGACTGGGCTCCAGGCTTTTAGAGGGACTAATGAGATAAGGTGTTGGGTAAGGAGAGACTTGCATAGGTCCAAGCAGCAAACGGCTATAACCCCAAAGCTCAGAATCCCGCCCCCCTCAAGTAACTTACTCATGGATTATTCTTGGGCAAGAAAAGAAACCCCAAGAGTCCCATGCTACTGAATTCCCTATTGGTGTCTCCTGCCTGGTCATTAATCCGTGAGAGCGTGACCCAGGGGAGTGCAGAAGGAAGATGACCGACCCCTCTGCGTGGGCTCAGGAGGCCTGCCTAGTCCTCTGTGTACTCGGAAATGGAGCCCCTCCCATGGCTCTCAGCCCTGCTTGTGTCCCTTGGAAAAGTACACTACGGACCTAAAGTTCCGGACTATTCCTTGCAGTCAGTGCTCTCTGAACCTCTGCAGGACACATTGTCTCAACATAACTGTGACAAAGCAACATGCAGGAACACGTAGCCACATGCAGAAATGTTTGGACACCCTACAGATCATCAGAAGAGGGGCTGGTAACGAGATCCTGGCTGTCAATCAACCAAGAAGAGCGGCTATTATCTGCTGTCTCGTGTTCCTTACCGTGGTCTCCCTGATGGGTGGGGGCAGTTGCCTGGCACCGCCAATGGCACACAGCCTCTACTGTTTCCTCCTTACTGACTAGCCTGGGAAGCAGATGTACAGACTGACTCCTTGCTTGCAACCCTTTCTTTTCGGCTTCTCCATGTTCCTGCCACTGGCCTCATCCCCAGGAATGCTCTGTTACAAAGTCAGTGCTCCACGGGCCTCAATTCTGCTTTCCCAGGGGCTTTCCATGATGCCCCAGATGCTTCATTCCTGATATCCTCCCCGGGGATCCTGAGAGACAAGACCCTAGCAGACTAGTGTTACCCCAGATAGGTCAGAAGAGAGGAAGTTCATGGTGATGTTCCACAGGGACTTAACATCCCACATGCATAGATGTCAGCACGGTGATGCCAGCTTTTGGGGGAAATGGAAAAGAGTTGTGAGGTCAACCAGCAAGGAGGCCAGAAGCTATGATCATGCATGAATTCAGATCAATTAGTACTAAGAAAATTTCCATGATGGAGAGAGTTGTTAGATGGCCAGAGGGCAGCTGGGCTCTCTTGTCCATGACCGCGTAAGCACATGATTCTTTTCAGGGGGGGATCATGTTCTACATGCAGGACTTTGAACATGTGATAGCAGAAGAGCCTGGAGATGGTTAATCCTCACTGTCAGTTTGCCTGGGTTTGGAATCACATGGGAGACACATCTCTAAGCCTGTCTTTAAGAATGTTTCCAGAAAGATCTACCTGGGAAGGGAAGACTCGCCTTGAATATGAGTGGTGCTGTGGTATAGGCTGGAGCCCAAGACTAAATAAAAACCGAACCAAAACAAAGCAAAACAAACAAAAAAGGAGAAAGCAAGCTGAGTGCCAGCATTGATCTCCGTCTGCTGCCTGAGTGCAGATGCTTCTTCTGTGCATGTCCATTCTTGACGAGCTGGTTTCAGGCTGGCCGGGGCAGTCTCTGGAGGCTTTTCCTGAAAGATGACGTGATAGCACTATCTCACTTAAGACATTTGTGCCCGTGTGTTTCCAGGCCTTCGATGGTCCCAACAGCAAGAGAATGCAACCGACTTCACTGCCAAGGAACAGGATTTACTACAGCAGCACGCGGAGTCGTCAGCTGAGGGTTGGATATTCCCATTTTCTGATAAGGGAGCTGAGTCTTGAAACTTGACCTTTCCAACATAATAAAAGTAGTAGATAATAAGAATTAAGTTCAACATCTTTGGTTTTCTTTGTATTTTCCTTCCATTCTCTCAGAAAACATTTGCTAATCTACTGTGTGCCCGGGAGTCAAACACAATGGCAGCAGGGGCCATGCCTGGAGAGGCTAACAGCCGACAGGCATCAATAGTGAGCGAGGGTCACTCAGGGTTCCTGGACAGAATCCAATGGGAGCCTAGGATAGTGACCAACTAAGCAAGGCTTTCCAGGGCTTGTGATATATAAGGGGGTATCATTTAGCAGTAAAAACAGAGATGGAAGGGCTAGCCACACAGGGCTCAGTGGATAAAGGTTCTTAGTCCCAAACCTGTTGACCTAAATTTAATCCCAGGATCCCAAAGGGTGGAGAGGACCAACTTCTGCAAGTTCTCCTCTGACTTCCATACGTGTGCCATAGTAGTGTGTGATCCCACCCTAACACATACATGCACACACAATAAATAAAATTTAATATTAAAAAATTGCCAGATGCCTGGCAGTGGTGGTGCACACCTAAATTCCAGCACTCAAGAGGCAGAGGCAGGCAGATCTCTGTGAATTTGAGGCCAGCTTGGTCTACAGAGTGAGTTCCAGGACAGGCTCCAAAAAGTTACACAGAGAAAGCCTGTCTCGAAAAGAAAGAATTGCCAGAATGATTCTGCTGGCCAGAGGGACATTGTGTATGTATGAGGCACACTAAGCAAAATTCTTTTATTCCTATTACCACCAGCTACCCTCCCTTTCTCCCCCCCACCACCACCACAGTTGAAGTGCTGGGAATCAAACCCAAGACCTCAAGCATGCTAGATACTACTGAGTAATCTACTGCTAAGCCACAACTAAACCCTCATTTACACTCTTTTCCGGGGATTGGACAGGGAATCTGCACCAAGTCTGGCTTCTGGGGAAGAATTTGCCTACACTCAGATCCTTCTAGCAGCCACAGCCTCCCTCTACCCCCAGCCCGATCTTCAGTTTAGCTAAACTGCTGGATCCCTTTGGGTTTGATACCATCTAATTGGTTGTGGCTAATCCCATATTAACTTCTCCCGCAGAAGCTAGAGGGCCTCTCCCCATCCTCCATCACGTCCCAGCTCCTACTGAAGTCGCGGTTATCATGTTTATGAGCCTCCGTAGCCTCAGACAGACAAATTTGCATATAAATAACCTGCCAGCACGGGGAAGCTGCAAGAGGCACCTGGTAACGACTGCTTATTACTCCGGAGAGAAAGCGGAGAACCAAAGGCTGCTGCTCTGGGTGGTCCAGTTGGGATAGCTACATTTCTACCCCTTGATTAACTGAGAAAGGGCCCGTGACTCTCAAACTGCTGTGAGAGAAGATGGGACGCCTCACAGCTCCTCCCATATAGAAGACCCTGGCCTTCTAAGTCCGGGACCTAAGATGGTCATGCCCCACCTGTCACAGGCAGGTCCAGCCTGGTCATTCCATCGGTGTCACCTGGACTTGGCACAGGTGGGAAGGTGGAGTAAAAAGAGATGAATCAGGTCCTCCAAGACCCATGTGCTATAGAGGATGCGTCACGGCCCTGGTAGCACATTACCCAGAGGAACCCTTGAGGTGAAGGCTGGGGGATATAGGGTCAGCAGAAACTCTCAGCTCGGAGACTGGCTTTTAAAGATAGCTAGACCTTGCCCCTAACGATGAACAAAGCCATTTCCAATGAACATGTCATGGAATGGACTGTCGGGTAGGGATGGGAAGTTCACCGGAAGATGACTGCCGCGCATCACGGCCCCAGTCGTCACTCTAAGCGCTAGACCCCAGTTCGCGAGCTTGGGCAAGGGGCTGGAGGTTGAGAGTACGCACGCAGAGACGGACTGACACACAGACCTTTAAACACTGATACCAAAGCCCCTCTTTATTAGCACCATGTAGTCTTAAATACACTGCAGTCAATGGCCAACAGGTGAAAATCCCATCCTCTGATCCTCTAAGCTAGGCACAGCTTCTAGTAACTTTAATTAGAAGGTTCTAGGAGGGAAGAGCAGCTGAAGGCCAGGACTCATTAGTCCCAACAGATGGCAAGAGAAATCTAGAAGGTAGAATCTTGGAGCAGGAAAACAACTTTAGAGGAGAGTTTGTGACCCAGAGCTAGCCTGCTGAGATCAACATTTAAAGTGAACAAGGGGCTGGGTAGGGTGGCGCACGTCTTTAATCCCATTACTCAGGTGGCAGAGGCAGGGGGATCTCTGTGAGTTTGATTGAGGCCAGCCTGGTTTCTATAGAGAATTCCAGGATAGCTAGAGCTACACAGAGGGACTCTGTCTCAAAAAAAAGCAAATAAATAAAAATGAACTAAAAATGAATGAAGGCTTTTTTTTTTTGGTTGTGAGTCTTAGCCTTTAACAGTTAGGCCAGGAGCAATGACTTAGAGGGTAACACCACTTGCTGCTCCCAGAGAGGCGTGGGTTCTGTCCCCAGCATCCACGTAGATCCCAGCCCTCCTTAACTCCAATTCTGGGGATCCAATGCCCTCTTCTGACTTCCATGAGCACCAGGCACATATATGGTGCACATACATACACACAAGCAAAAGACTCACATACACGCAATAAAAATGTAGTAAGTTTTTTGTGGGGGTGGGGGAGTTGTTAAGAACTAGATGCTCTGGCGAACAATGAGGGCTGATGAGACGCCAAGGACAATGGCACGGGGTTTTGATCCTACTTAATGTGCTGGCTTGGTGGGAGCCTAGCCAGTTTGGATGTTCACCTTCCTTGATATGGACGGAGGGGGGAGGACCTAGGACTTACCACTGGGCAGGGAGCCCTGACTGCTCTTTGGACTGGAGAGGGAGGGGGAGAGGAGTGGGGGGAGGGGAAGAAGGGTGGGAGGAGGGGGAGAAGAGTGGGAGGAGGGGGAGGGAAATGGGAGGCTCGGAGGAGGTGGAAATTTTTTTTATTCTCCTTTTATCAATAAAAAATAAATAATAAAAAAAAAAGAACTAGATGCTCTCCCAGCCCGCATTCAGCGACTAGCACCAGCAGTCACATCGGCACCTGCCACCAAATGCGATACATTTCCACTGTTGCCACGAGTCACATACCCTTCCAAAGCCCCCACTGTCACACCACCCCTTGCCTTCTCTCTCTCTCTCTCTCTCTCTCTCTCTCTCTCTCTCTCTCTCTCACTCACTTTCTCTTTCTCTCTCTCTTTCCCTCTCTCGTCTCCATTCAGAGGCAGCCTTTCACACACACCCCAATAAATCTCTCCTGTGAGATCTGGTGCAAGGTGTGACTTTGTGTCATCCCTTGGCCCCAACACCCCAAGGTACTCTTCTGCCACAAAACCCTAACGGGGACGAAGGTCAGATGTGTAGGCACATTCCTGTAATCACAGCATTTGAGGAGTGGAGACAGGAGAATTGGGAGTTCGAAGACATCAGCCTGTGCTACATGAGACCGTGATTCAACCCTTTCCCTAAAATAGTACATGGGCCAAAGTTAGCTAAGGAGGTCTGAAGGGATCTGGTCACACAGTGTGGCCTTTGGTCTCCCAACACAAAACACCAGCAAGGCTTAATTGATAGTAAAAGCCACACTCTAGATAATAAAGCCCAAAGGCAAGCAGCAGCTGGGGCCTTGGAGGGGAACAGAGAAGACAGGTTAAGAAGATTGGAAACCTGTGGGTAGAAGTCAAGGCAGGAGGATGGCTGGGAAAATAGAATTTAAAAGCACAACCTCGCACTGTAGCAAAGCTCCCTACAAAGGTCAGTGGCAGAGACAGGCAACTCTTACTGAGAAGGCATTAAAGCAGAAGGTGATGCGTATCACAGTCTCTGCTAAGATTGCAGAGACAGAAGGCAATCTCGCCCCTGCACAGCCAAGCAGAAACTCTGTGTGTGTTTTCAGAACCAACCACAACTAGTCCCAGGAAGGGGACTCTGGAGCGTCTCTGGCAACACACAGCTCACCCTTACTCTATCAGAATGGTCTGTGAGCTGGCTTTATCCAGGGGGGAAAGAAACCTTATCTTTGCAACAAGTTGTAGTTTAACAAATTGGAGCTTGGCCCCATACTGGAGATAGCCCCTCACTGTTATCCACAGGATCTGGGAGATAGGGCTGCTCCTTTTCCTGGTCCTAGGGTCCTGAAATAGTTCTTGGGTTTGTTGTTGTTGTTGTTGTTATTTATATTTATTTATTCATTCATTCATTTTGGAGGGGAGGCACATATAGAGGTGAGAAGACAACTTGCAGGAGTCAGATGTTTCTTTCTACCATGTGGATTCTGGGACTCAAACTCAGATTCTTAGTTTGACCGCACATGTCTTTATTGTCCACTGAGCCATTTCACCAGCCCAGTCCTCAGTTTTAAGACTAACAAGAGGCTTATTTGGCCACTGTAAAGACTGACAAACATTTGTAAATGGCAAAGAGAGGATGAGTGGATGAGCCAGTCAGGAAAGTGTCACAAAAGAATGAGGGCCCGAGTTCAAGCCCCAGCACCGACATAAAAAGCCAGGAAGCTCATGCTCGCAATTCCCTGCTCTGCAGACAGAGGCAGGAGCTCTAAGGTCAGCAGCATAAGATCCTGTTTGAAAAAACAAGATAGGGGGCTTCTGAAGGAACAATGCCTGAGGTTTGACTTTGACCCCAAAACACACACACATATACACACCAAAGCATGACAACATCACAACCAGGAACATAACACTTCTCCACAAATAGACACACACAAATTTAAATATGTAAATAAATAGCAGTAGGGCTGGAGAGATTAAGAGGTTCAGAGGTTAAGAGCATTGCCTGCTCTTCCAAAGGTCCTGAGTTCAATTCCCGGCAACCACATGGTGGCTCACAACCATCTATAATGAGGTCTGGTACCCTCTTCTGGCCTGCAGACATACACACAGACAGAATATTATATGCATAATAAATAAATATTTTAAAAAAATAAATAGCAGATAAAGATTTTTAAATAAAAATGCAGAAGGGGCCTCATCCTGTATTCTCAGCAGAGAGAATTCAGTCTCTTGTTTTTTCTTTGTATTTGACTTTGGAGGACCCATAGCCTGGGGTGTAGCTGGATTGTCCTGGGAGAAGGTTGAACATATTCTCAGATGTAGATTCAAGTCCCAACTCTACCATGGGCTGTTCTGATGGACAAGTCAAACCCCTTCTCTGAGTTAGTTTCCTCGTCTTTGAAATGAAGGCTGTAAGCATGACCTCCCAGGAAACTGAGATGATACCTTAGCGTCACTTGGAATGCAGTAGGCATTTTGAAATACTCGTCTTGAGGTTAAGTTGAATGACATCATGAAGCTTGAAGTGGTTCACCACATCCCAAAATGCTAACATGAGGGGATTCCTCAAGGCAACAAGGGCAAACCTCATTTGTGCAGCTAGCCGTGAATTCAGGGAGTTCATTTGCCTAAGAAGTGTCGTGTCAGGGACTAGAAATGGGTTCTGTGCACTTGTGAATGACAGCCCCGGACAGCCTGGTAAGGAAGTGTGGTTTCTAGGCACCGTCCTATCTCTGCAGTCCACAGCTGCTGGGGCTCCGTCCTAACTGCAGTTCCCAGCTGCTAGAAGCCTTTCCCATGAAGTGTCTTGGAAACACTGCCAAGGGCAAGCTCCGACTAGACAGAGGTATTGCAGATTTGGATTTAGGGGATAACTCTTCTATTTCTGTTCTCTACATCCCGCTGGTTCCCCAAATCCCCAAGATGATCCCCAGCATTTGCAACGAAGCCATCCTGATGACTCCCCTGCCGTCTGTTCAGAACAGCAGCACTGCAGGGTCTTCTCTAGCCGCGGTCTACCACAGACGACCGCCTCTCCTGACGTGGGAGAGATGGTTCCAGAAGACTACAGAGAAAGGCACAGTGACCACAGGCCTTATCCTCCAGAGCTCCCTAGGACCCCACCCTCTGCATCTATGGGATACTGTCTCATTGTCATGGCAGCTGAATCCCCAGGGATGCTGGACAATGGGTCCCGGCTTCCATCTTGGGGAGTGCCTTTGGGCTTGAGTCCTTTCATTTGCAGGGCTCCTCCTAAGGCCCAATGACTCAGTCCCAAGCTGAGGCCACTAAACTAGAGGTCCCAGAAGGCGTCCTGTGGTGAAGTCGACTCTTTTAGGACCAGTTTAAAGGGTGGGAAAAGCTATGGTTATGGTAGCCAAGGGGTTCTCACTTTGCTTTGGTGAGGTCAGGCATATGCAGAGCTTGGAGTCTCCCGGGAGGGGACCCCCCTGATATCCTCCCACCTTCCACCCCTCTGGCCGCTTGTGCTCTCCTCAATCATAATCAGAAAGCGTCTAAAAGTGGCCAGCAAGACATAGTGGGTGGCGACATGCAGTGCAAAAGTGGGGGCAGAAGAAGTCAGGCACAGCGGCAGCAAGAACTAGTAGCTTCGTCTAAAGGGCATGGTGGGCACGGGCTGAAACAGATGGCAGGATCAGAGCTGGGTGCTAGGGTGACAGAGCCAACAGAGAGGGCTAAAGCCAAGTTAAGCCAGGGCCTGGATGAGTGACAGTTCGGGAAGGATTGAGGAGTGGAGCGAAGGATTTGCCGCCCAGGCCGGGGCTGGTAGGGTAGGGTACATTTAAACGCTGAAGATCAGGCTGTGGCGGCCTGGCACAGGGCCAGGAGTGATTTAGTGCCTTGGAAGAAAGGACAGGCAGGGCCTGGTGACAGAGTCCTAGGCTGCTGTCATTCACCCCTGCCCCCTTAAGGCTTCCGTGATGGAAGAAGGAGGCGGGCAGAGGAGGGACAACCAGAAAACTGGCTCCCAAAGCAGCCAGCAAGCACATTTCACCTGCAACGCTCAACCAAATTCCAAAGCAGTCTTCAGAAAAGAGAAGGCTGCTCCAAAGAGACTGTAATGAATTGGCTGGAATAATAGCTAATTAGTTCCACATAGATTCCTAAGAATTCACCGAGTACTTGAGCAGGCTAGCAGCTGCCCCCTGCCCTGCTCAACACAGGGACACCGAGCTCAACATGAGAGTGTGTCTCAAAGCCAGGACCCTTGACAGCAGCCTGCCCAGTCATCACCGCCGTCAGCGAGAGGCCAGGGATGCTGGGAAAGTACCAGTGCACCAGGCAGGTAGAGACAGGACCCGAGACTCAGTCCAGACTCAGAAACTGCCACCTTGGACATCATGAATGGCTCCTTTGAGCCTGTATAAACCTAAACTAACGCCTACCCCAAGTGTGGCCCAAGTTTCTGTGAGACGCAAATAAGAAAGGACATGTGAACGATTGCCCCGAGACACTAAGCTTCCAGAGGGAGGGGTCTGCTCTAGTCCATTGTACCCTTGAATCTGACAGAATATCTGGTACAGATATTTGTGGACTCTCTGTAACGGGAACTGTTCCCTCCCTGAGTCAGACACATGAAAATGAGCCCAGGACGCTGTGGTCTAAATGAGGGTTATTCAAAGGTGACTGCCTAAAGACCAATCTGAAATGAAGTTCAGATTGTCTTTTCCCTCCCTTCCTTTCTTCCTTTCAAGACAAGGTCTCAATTGGCCCGGGTTGAATTCACAGCCTCCCCAAGGATGATCATGAACTTCTGATCCTCCTGCTTCCACCTTCCAAGTGCTGGGAGCCTGCATGGCCACACTCTGTTTGCAGGGTACCAGGAATCGAACCTGAGGCTTCATGCATGCTAGACAAGCACTGTGCCTATGGAGCTGCAATCTCGGCTTCTGCTGTTATTTTTAATTAGCCATCCCACCATTGTTCAGTTTAACGGAGTGGAGCTGGGCCCCTCAATGGTGGCCCCTTATCTTTCTGTCCCTCCTGAGCTTTCTGACGCAGAGCCAGAGATGGAGAGGGACGGGGGTCACGTTGTGACTTCCATATGTAATTCAGCCAGAAAGTTCCATCAGTCTTTCTGCACTGCATTCTCATTTCACATTAATTCTAATTTAGCGACAACCAGGAGTTAAGTGGCATTTGACTAGTTGACATGTTTTGTAGACATGTAATCAAACACTTATTAATTTTGATTTCACAGCTCCCTGTTTGCCTCTTGGGGCCAATCCATTCTTTATTCGGGTTTGTCAAGCCTTTCTGGAGGCCCTTTCAGAGGTCACAGGATCCAGACACTGGGCTGCTGGATGACAAAGCAACTAGGAAAGGGGGGTGGTGGTGATGGGATTGAGCACCTACATTCTCCTTGGAGAGGGAGCAGCCAGTGACTTCAGCATTTTCTCAGAAAACAGGAGACACAGAGCGCTCTGTCCCCAGATGCAGCCGCCATGGGCTGTGCGTGCCTGCACAAGCCACGTGATTTGTTCAGCTTTCCAAGTCCGCTTAGAATAGATTTGAGAAACAAGGAATAGAGGCTGTAGGAAAGGGTGGTCAACCAGTTAGAAGATGTGGCTGAAGGTGTCAGGGGCTCGGGGGCTGTGGGGTCTGGATACCCACAGGTTGGGCTGAGTCCATATTCATTCCCTGGAAGGGAGAGATCTTCTGCCATGCAGAGAAAGCCAGCCTTCCTCCCCTGCTGTCCCTGCGGACAGACAGACTCAAGTCCCACCACACCGGCCCATGCTGGTGTCCCCTCCAAACTTGGATGTTAAAACTCCAATCCCCAACATGACTGTTTTCAGAGGTAGGGGCTTTAAGGCAATAATTCAGATTGAAAGAAGTCCTACGGGTCAGGTTCTGATCTTAGAGGATTTGTGTGCTTAGAAGAAGAGATAGGGGAGCAATTCTTTCCCCTGTCTCCCACACATATGAGGGTTCGGTGAGAAGATGGCCACCTACAGAAAGAAGCCGTCCCCAGGACCAAATCTTGCCACAGTTTGATCTTGGACTTCCAGCCTTGAAACCATGGTACTTTTTAGAGATATTTTTTAATTATTAGAGATGATGTGGTGTGTTAGTGTTTCGATGAATCAACAAATTAGGCAGCTTAAAATGACACAGTTTATAGGCTTACAGTTCTGGGAGTTGGGATCCAACTGAGCTCTCAAGGCACCAAGAGGGTTACTTTTCTTCTGGAAGCTAGGCGGAATTTCCTCATCTTTTCCAGTCTCTAGGTTATCTGCTTTCCTTGGGTCATGGCTCCTTCCCATATCTCCAAAATCTTCAAGCTGTACAACATATCCATGTGCCTATCTCTCCGACTCTGGTTCTCTAGACTAACCCTTTCTGCTAAGGACCCTTTGGTTCTGTTAGGTCCATCTCAGTCATCAGAGAGGCCTGCCCACCACTCAGCTCCTTACCCGCATTAAGTCCATCTGTAGCATTAAGTTCCCCTTGCCTCGTAACCAAACTTATTCAAAGGTTCTGAGACTTAGATCATGAATATCTCTGTGGAGTGGAGCTATGGATTTCCACCCCTCTCCAAATTATTTGGTATAGCTCTGTTTTTCAAAGTCATACAACAAGACTGAATTGCCAGTGCCTTCTACGGGATGCCCATCTTTTTCAGCCTTTAGTTCAAGACCATCAGCAAACTGGCTCCAAAATGATTCCCAAATCCTCTCTGTTTCTGCTCACAAATCCTAAACCACCTTTCACAGCTGCACATCTGGCTGCAGGGACTAACCTGCCTCTAGTCCCTACTGCAAGCTTTCTTCTCCATGAAAAACAGGCTCCTGGCTAGCCCACCCTTCCCTTCCCCAACAGTCACAGAACCCCGGCAAACTAGTCTGTGCGTGTGTGGCCTAGAACCCACCTCATCCCTTCCTTGAAGCCTTTGCTTTTGAAGCTCTGTTTCCTGGATTCCTCTTATCCCAAGATACCCAGGGCTAGTTTCCTATCTTCATCAAATGCCACCACCTTAAAAAGGCCCTCTCTGAGCTTCCACTCCAGCAACCATGACCAGCCATCTTCATTGCGTGAGTATAATCTGTCTTATGTCTCGGTACATAAGGTCTGGGGAGAGCTGGGATTCTGACAACACTGTCATTTTACTCATGTTAAACTAATCCTGTAATTTTCCAATACCAACAGAGTGTAAACAAGTCATCAATTGGCTTACTCTGACACTATCTGGAGTTGGTATCAGATGACATCATTTCCAAGGCCCATGCTACTAAACTGCCCTCAGTTCAGATAACCAGAGGAATCCATCCTCAGACTGTCCTCTTCCCATTCCTGGAGGAGGCTGGGGAGAGTAGGGTTGAAAACTCTAGCCCTCTAATCCTGACTGGTCCTTCCAGACCCTATCCTGAAGACACATCCCAGACATACTTGTTTGTCTGGCTAAAACTCTCTCTCTTTCCCTCCTCCTCCCCTCCTCTTCCTCCTTCCCTCCTTCCCCTCATGCCTCTATCCCTCATGACTTAGGAGACTCCAAGGGTTTTAAGACCAGTGTTTCTTCAGGCCCCAGGCTCCAAGCATACAGGAGCATGGGACGCCCCAGCTTCCTTCAAGGAAGATATTTTCTAGATCAGCACTATCCTGTGCAGGGGGCAGTAGGGGACAGAAAGAGTAAGAGCTGTTCCCCATCTCTTCTGTGCCCCTTTGCGCAGGAGGCATATGCATCTGTCTCTTCCTGCACTTCCCAAGGTGATTCTGAGTCTGGGGACACGTCCCAGCTGCTCTGACAAATTAGGCGCTTAGTCCCAGGAGCTCACATGGACTGGGCTTGGTAGATTCCTGATAGGAACTTTTCTTCCTCCTCCTCCAAACACATAGACCGCC
The DNA here is from genome assembly GCF_037038515.1 of Microtus pennsylvanicus. Lineage (NCBI taxonomy): Eukaryota > Metazoa > Chordata > Mammalia > Rodentia > Cricetidae > Microtus > Microtus pennsylvanicus. The sequence goes on from NC_134581.1 coordinate 77,671,673, forward strand.
TACTTCCCCCTGAGGGATGGAGAGGTTGGAACATGCTTCTAGGAATGAGATGAGCACAGACTTGGCCCCCGTGGGGGTTCCTTTTTGGATTTCCTAAGCCAGCAGTTTCTGAATGGAATCCAATCTGTGTGGTCCTTGTTCATCTACGTACTGAGGAAAGGCTGCTGCGTAGGACAGGTGGGGCTCCCACACACCTTTATGCAAGTTAACAAACTTCTCTCATCGAGTTCTGATTCTTTTTTTTAATTAGGAAGCAGACATTGTGTGTTCCAAAGCCACACACACACACACTCCTACAGAGCCAATAGTTTAAAATCTAGGCTTTTATAAGCCAATAATCAGAATATACCTTGGAACCATGAGTTAAGGGACATGTTTTGCAGTCTTCTTCCTTCAGCCTCTGTTGAGAAATGGGAGACTAGGAAGAACTTGCATGCACTGGGAGGCAGTACCTCTCTGCTGCTAGCCACATCCATATTTGCTAAAGAAACTTTGCAAACAGTGGCACCTCTAGGTCCACACCTCCAGTTGCAACTTGGTTTTGGTTCTGGTGGAAGGTCCCTGAATCAAAACAAAGACGCGAAGGGGATGGTGGAGCACTGAGACAGATGATTGGTCTCCAGTTCTCTCTGCTGGCCAGGATCTCCTAGAGTTACCCGAGGAGGCCCTTCATTCCCCATGGAGACGCAGTATCAGGTACACAGAACAGCAGGAAGAGATGTCATTATTCCATATGTGTTAGGAAGCCCTTCTCGGTATCCAGCACTAACTGCTTCCTGAACAACCTGCTTTTTGTGTCATAAGTAGTCTTGAGTATATGTGGTGATTGATTTGTTCTTTGTGTGCATGCAGACTGTGCACATTCTCCTAAAGGAGGATGTGCCCAGTAAGAGAGCAGGATTTTGGAAGGGAGGTTTCTCCCTTCAGAGCCTGGACTGTATGGAGCCTTTAGTGTCGCACCATTGCCCAGCAAGACATGGGGTGAAGTCAGCCAGCCAAGAGGGTGTTTCTTTCCTCATCAGCGGGGAAGTAATTGGAACAGCTCTAGGTGGTTTTCAGATCACCAATTGTGATGGTCTACCACTTGCATCTGTGAAATCTGTTTTCTGGTCTCATCTCATCTAGAAGATGGGACTTTCTCACCTCCAGTCTCCACCACAGACTGCCTCTGACCTTAGCCCTAGCTGTAGCTCTTTAAGCTCTTTCTTTCCACTCAGATACCAGTGGTCTTTCCTGGGAGCCAGGCTGACAGGCACACCCATGCCATGTGGGTGCACGCCTTCTCTCTCGCCCTTTTGGGACCACTCTTAGCAAGAAGCAGATTCCTTGCAGAGATGAGCAGCCTTCCTCCATCTACTCATAAGCCAAACAAATGAAACTGTCTGAGGGCATCACAAGCTGGTCTTTACTAACGGTAACCAAGCTGACGGCTCCCCTCCCTCAGGAACTTGTAGTAAGAGTATGAGAAACTAGGCCCTTTATCCCTCTACCCTCCTCTCCTCTGTCTCTGGGCAGATGCCCAGAGCCTGGAAAAAGAAAGAGCAGGCTGAGGGATATTAGATGGGCTGTGTGGTCCCCTCAGGGCTCTCCCTCTCCTGCAAGCTCCATCTCAATTCCATTAACCTTACTCTGCAGGTGCTGGGTTAATGGGCTGGGAAGCACCCGTCACCTTCTTGCCTGTAGAGAAGAAGAAGGGGTTGCCACTTGTTGCCAACCTCAGAGTAGGCGCAGAGTACTAGATGGAAGGACTCTGGGCCCAACAGGCCCTGGTGTGTGGCCTGGCTCCCCTGCTGTGCAAGAGGAAATCTGCTATCCTGCCGGCGATGTGACAGGCAACCCAACCGAGATGATGGGGGTCAGGAAAGGAACTCTCCCACGTTCAGTTTCCTCTCCGCTGCTCCTCATGCCTCCTGCTTGACAGCTAGGGAGACTCAGCAATGTGCACTTTCCCCTGTGCAGGGGAAGGACCCGTGAATGATAATTATTCTTGTTTGCTTAACTCTCTCTGACTGTCATGTGTACTTCATAACCCATGCCCTGTGCTGGTGAGGCACAGGAGGCTGCACACTGAAGATCCCCAAGGCTACTTGAAAGAGAGGCCACACATCACAGGCCTGCAATGCCAAGACCAAACACAGGCAGTGTATTCAGGACCCCACCTTGTTTGCTGGTTCATCTTTCTCTTCCGGGATTCACCACACCATCTCTCAGGGTGGAAAGAGACCCTGTCTTATTATCGGAGGCAGGAATACTGGCTGGGAGGCTGAAGCTTGCAGCTGAATCCTAGCCTGTCTGCAGCTGAGATCCCAGATGGACAGGATGGGCACCTGGCTCAAGGGCATCTGGTTCAGAAGCTGACTACGGGCCTATGGAGCACCAGGTACAGAAAGCAATAGTGCAGAAGTAATCAGCCTGACCCACCACCTCGCCCTCTTCATGGAAAATGGAAAGGAAGCAGTTGGCAGGGAAAGGAGAAGACAAAACACACAGCAGATACAGACATCAGACATATAATACAGGTGACTCACAGTGGTGGAGGAGAACAGAAGAAAAAGATGACAACCCCAGCTACGGAGGGCCCTCAGAATATGTCCTAAGAGTTGTACCAAATACCTAACCCTGCCCAGTCTTCTACTCCAAGCACCAAAAGTCTGCAGTGTCAAAGTACATGTCCTGGGTGATGTTTTCAATATCTCTGTGGAGAGTCTCCATGTCCCAAAGGCTCTAGATAGACCAGACAAAGGGCACAGGTAGTTCAGTTGGTATAGTGTTTGCCTAGCAATGCCTTAAATCCTGGGTTCAATGCCCAGTGTTGCATAAAACTGGACATAGCATCACAACCGATAATTCCAGTATTTGAGAAGTGAAGGCAGGAGGATCAGATGTTCAAGGTCATCCTTGACTACATACCTAGACGGAGGTAACCGGCATTTAATATTTATTTTGCTTTTAGTTCTGTGTATGTGTCTGTTTCTTTGTGGGGTAAATGCACACATATGGCAATGCCTAGGGAGCCCAGAAGAGGGCACTGTATCCCCTGCAGCTATGAGAGCAATGCCAGCAATTGAACTTGGAGCCTCTGCATATATTCTATGAGTGTGCACTTTTAATTTAAAGGTATCTCTTCAGCTTGGTTTAAAAAATAGCTATTTTTTTTATCACAGGGGCAGCATGTTCAGCCTGCAGTTCCCTGGGTCCCCTCCTTAGAACTGAGTCAGAATCTGCAGGGCTGTCTAGGAAACACTCTTAGCAGACACCTTGGGTGAGTCTCAGGACAAATTTGGGGAAAACCATTTTATCCTTGCCTTCCTTAACCCGCCCACTGGAGTCAGCTGAGTTGAATGCACAACATCGAGTTCCTTAAAAACACAAAACATGATCGCTTTGGGGCCAGACAGGCAGAAGAAGATGTAGCCGTCTTCTACCTCCTTCTTTACCTCTGGCCCCCAGGCAGGGTATTCTAGCAATTGGAGCAGCTTTCTTCAAGATGGTTGTCACCAGATGGATACTGTAGCCTGTGGGAACACTCTCTGATATTACACAAAAGAGGAAAGTTACTGTTCAGTGAAAGAAATGTGGGGTTGTCCCCAAATACTCATTTTTTTCCACTGTCCGTGGTACCCAAATTTTTAGCTGGACAAACAGCAGTCTCTCTTTTCAGCTAAACATGGCCATAAAACTAGAAATTTAGTCAGATAAAATAAAAAGCATTTAATTATTTAAAAAAGGAAGAAAGGGTCTGAAAAGATGGCTCAACAGTTAAGAAGACTTGTCCTTGCAGAGGACCCAGGATTGGTTCCCGGCACCCACGCAGTGGCTCACAACTACCCATAATCCTGGTTCCAGGGGCCAGAATCCCTCTTCTGACTCCCTGAGGGCAGTGGGCACACACATGGTACACAGAAAGACATACAGGCAAAACATCCCTACATAAAAATAAATAAAAAAAATAAAACTTTTCTAAAAAGTCCCCAACATCCCTTTCAGATAGGGCCATTTGACTAAACTAAGACTACGGAACGTGAGTAAAAGCAATGCCAGGTTATAGACAGAGCTTATGGGAAGCACACGTGTCTCCCATGGGCATTCTTCCTACTGGGTGGAATGCATACTCTGTGACAGCCACACTGGGCCACATGAATAGGGCAACTCTACATACACCAGGTATGAGAACAGATGGTAGATGAGATCTAGACTTCTGAGCCATAACGCTGCCTTGGAGCAGGAGAGAGAAATGCAATTCTTATTTTGTAAAGACCATTATCATCTTGGAGTTCACCATAGTGCTGATTCAGTCAAATTTGTGTCTTAATGTCAGTGTGTTTACTATGACCACCTACTTTATAGCCAAGCCCAACTCCGTAGAGAGTTCTGTAGCTCCTCCCAGTCACCTGAGCAGTCCTTGTCCCTGAGAGGGGAGGACACCAGAAGCAGGGACACCTTCCATAGTCAATGGGCTCACACACATAGTCCATATTTGGAGGGGATTGTTTATAAATCCTTTCCTTTACTCAATAAAATTATCTTCAGTGACAACAGTGAAGTGAAACAAATGATAGTAATAGCCAGAAAAGAAACAGCAAAAAATCTTCTTATTGAATCTCACATATATATATATAATCATTCCAATAAAAGAATTCTTAAAAATAATATTTAGGTAAATAATTGTCTAGCAATTAATAAGTGAATTTTAATAAAACCCAAATATTTGCAAATGGCTCCCTTTATGCAAATATTGAATTGTGCCAATGACATAGTATTTTATCTTATTTTGGGGTTCATTCTTTACCTTTCAACAATCAGCCCTTAATACTTTTACAAGAATAATGAATTTTAATTTTAAAGAGATTATAAAGATAATATAAAGAAATAATGAAGGTATTATTTTAAAGATATCAAAGTTAAGCAAACTATTTTACATATGAACTAAAAATCTCCATTTAGTAAAATCATACCTCATGGTTTTTATTTTCTGTTTTTCAATTACAGGTAAAAATTCAAGTCCCATAGAAAGGCAAAACTGAAGCAACTCAAGACACACACACACTCACAGACACACATTTATTTATTATTGGTTGATTGATTTTTTTTTTCTTTTTTAATGCTGGAGTCTTGAATCTTAAGCAAGCACTATGCCACTGAAATATATCCCCAGTTCTTGATGGCTTTAGTTTTCGGTTTGTTAGTTTTGGTTTCGATATCTGTGGGTTGTTTTGATCAACATTTCACTATGAAGTCTAAGCTGGCCTGAAATGAGCTATATATAGCTCAAGTTGCCTGCCTTAAAATCCCCCTTCCTCAACCTTCCCACCCCCACCCCACGCTGGGATTGCTCCTATGTCTCCCTCCCTGCATGCCCAGCTGCTTATCTTCCCAGGGAAGGCAAGCTAGAGCTCCAAGCTTGTTCCTTCTGCTATATTTCCCGTCTCAGTGCCGCAGGTGAAGGTTTCCTCTTGTCTTCCAGGAGGAAAAAACTCAGCTGAGAGATACAGTTTAAGCAGAAGTTTATTTAACAAAGCAAAGCAAAAAGGATAGTAGACCCTGGAGAGACTGGAGCTGGCTGACCTGACTAGGGGAGGAGATGTTAGCCCACTGCACCCTCCACTGTAGATTTTTTTAAAAGGGTTTTATGAATATTTATGAGACGGCTGGCATATTCATGAAGATAAGGTGACCCTTTTTGCCTCCCAAATCGCGGTAGACCAGTTCTCCCTTTTAGAGTATTTCTTCCTATGATCCTCTGAAGAGTCTACAAAGGGGCTAGGGGAGGCTACAATCACAATGCAAATGACATTATAATGAGCCAAGGTCTTCTAAGGATGCAGACCCTTCCTTAGCACAAAGGCATGGCAAAGTTTCCAATACAATGAGCAGAAGCTAATTGTATCACCAAGGATGTTAAAATGCATAACCAGGGTTGGCCTGAAATGTGCCACGTAGTCCAGTCTACTAAGCTGTTGGGAAAATGAAAAGAGAAACATGGCTGGAGTTGGGAGGGGGGCACTCCTTTAGGGTTTTCTGCTTGCTCTTCCTGCCCCGTACATGCCCTGACTGTGCTGATCGCCTGGGCTGTCCTCAGAAGCAGAGCACACCTAGACCCAAAGGAGCAGGTTGTCCAGTGAGGAAATGACTGTGAATCTTCTTTCCCAAGAACCCTGGTGTGAAGTCTGGAATTGTAGAGCTGTATGAAACACAGGCCTAGGAGCCACAGGTTTCTATGCAGCCATGGGCCTCCCTGCAGCCACAGACTTCTTTGCAGTCATAGGTCTGTCAATCACAGGCATCTATGCAGTCACATGCCAATACGTAGCTACGAGCCTCTCTGCAGCCTCCTCCTTCATGGAGTCATGACTGCAAGGGAATCCCATCCATGTGGGCAGAAGATGACAAGAATCTTTGAGTAGATTTTCTGAAGACTGAAGTCGAGGGCCTGAGCATCCACATTCTAGACTAAGAGAGTATGAAAGGTGTCAAGGACCAGTCCCCATTGGCACCAAGTGGTAGCTGCATCTTATCCAGCAACACAAAGTGCTGAGTGATGACCTGCGTTCAGCTCCATTCTGGCCATTGACAACATGTGATGGTGAGAGAAAAATCCACCCCCCTGGTAGAGCTCAACTCCAATGGCAAAGGCAGTAAACAAAAGAACACACAGGTATGGAACATATTGAAAACTGAATCCTCAACCTGATCTGAGTTCCAGTTACAAAGACAATGGGCAAAATGGTACATCTGTAGGACCTGGAGCCTAGTTGCTTCCCAAGATCAGAGGTGACTTTGTGGGGAGACAAGCAAGGCAAAAAGTTGATGAGCACTTTCTTCAGAGGGGTGATGTGGGATGTCCTTCTGTATGTGTGTTGCTTTTATTGATTGAGGAATGAAGCTATATGGGCCAATGGCTTAGTGGAGTAAAGCCATGTGGAAAATCAGAAGAGATAGAGAGAGAAAGTAGATGGAGTCAAAGAGACACCATGTAGCTGCTGAAGGAGAAAAACACCCAGAACCTTTACTGGTAAGCCACAGCCTCGAGGTAATACACAGATTAACAGAATGGGTTAATTTAAGATAATAAGATCTAGGTAGGAATACACCTAAGCTATTGACGGAACAATGTTGTAATAATGTAGTTTCTGTGTGATTATTTCGGGTCTGGGAGGCTGGAAAACGAACGAGCAGTCTCCATCTACAGAGGGCGTGCATAAGTCGTTCACACCGTAAGGAGAGGAACAAATGGCAATTAGTATGATGCAAACTGACCATCTGTCGGGCTGGCTGCAAGGGACAGCTGCATTTGGCAGAGGGACGGGGCTCAGTGATCTCTACAGTGATTCTCTATACAAGAGCAACCTGAATGTCATAAGCTTCTATTCAGCCTTCGTGCCTGAATCTCAATGCTCTAAGCCTTCAGCTCTGTTGGCTGCAAGTGCAAGCTTTGCTGAGGTTGGAGTTGAGGGTCACTGCTCTCATGAATCCCTGAGACTCTTCAGGTAAATCCCAGGTGGGTATAGGCCCACCATCACCTTCATTTCTACTGCCACTCAAATCCCAGGACCAACAGCACCGTAAGCTGCCCTCCTTGAATTCCATCCTATTAGCAGTAAGTCCCACTAGCACACCAGTGACCAATCAGTGAACAGATATACTGTCACCACTGGGGCAGCTGCACCCCTGTGCAGCCAGCCATCTGAAGCCTCAGGTTCCTTACCCATAGAGTCAAGCAATAGCTGAGAGCGAGTGTCCCCAAGCTGGCATGATGGCACATGCCTGTAGCTGCAGCAAAATTTATGAGACCAAGGAAGGAGGATATAGCAAATTCCACCCTAGTCTCCTCAGAGTAAGACCCTATTCAAAACATACACACACACACACACACACACACACACACACACACATACAAAATTAAATGAAATATTTCTTCTGTACTGAACATGTACAGACATATTATTATTTTTCCCTAAATAACAGAGGAAAACAATGATTAACATAGTGTTCATGTTGTATGAGGTATTATGAGCATTTATTTCAAAGTTATCTAAATTGCAGGAACAGGTTACATACCAATATTGTGCTTTTTTTTTTTCATAAGACTCAAGCACAAGCATCTACAGGTTTAGGAACCCACGAGGTATCCATGAAGGGTCCCACACTGTGACTACGGTACCTCCCTTGTAAAGTCAAAGAGGAAATGCTCACATCACAGAGAGCAGCTCAAGACTGGTACCAAACAATCTCACCCAGCTACTCAAACAAATCTTCCACACTATTCTTGACTTGCCATGCTAGGGTCACCTACTCCCCTGGACTGGTCACATGAAGGTGGTCCCAAAGATTCTCAGCCTCAGTGGCCCTGTCAAAGCATTCATGGTCCAAGACAGATGGAGTGGTTCCAGTGACCCACTCCTCCTGACCCCGGTTTATACCCCAAACACAGCTAACTGACCCTGCCTGTGTACAAGTCTCCTCAGCTCTGATATATTCTCTCCTCTCTCCCCTGCCTCTCTGATTATAATCATACATAGTAAGTGGGAAATCATACAATCAAGTGGGAAAAAAGAGAAAGAACTTATCCAGGTGCTGGTTCAAGTGGTTCATGACGATACTATTTGGCCACATTCATTGGATGTGGGGTGGGATGGGCTGTGTGTACACCGCAGTGAAGAAAGAAACAAAATGCAAACAAACACAGAATCCTTCACAGAAGAGTTGTTTCCTATAGAGGAATGAACTTCAGCGTTCTCACTGACAAGAAAGGATGCATTTGTTAAGTTTCTACTGCTGTGACCAAACACCAACCAAAAGCAATTTGGGGAGAAAGGGGTTTATTTGGCTTCCATATCCTGGGTCACAGTCCCTTCAGGGAAGCCAAGGCAGGAACTGAAGGCAGGAACCTGGGGGGACTGAAGTAGAAGCCACAGAGAGATGCTGTGTTCCTGGCTTGTTCCTCCTGGTGTGCTAAGTGTACTTTCTAATACCACTGAGGACCACATCCCAAGGATAGCACCACCCACATTGGGATGGGCCTTTCCACGTCAATCATTCATCCAAAAACACCCTACAGACTTGCCTACAGGAAATTTGATGGAGGCATTTTCTCATTTCAGCTTCCTCTTCCCAGGAAACTCTAACTTATGTCAAGTTGACAATAAACTAGCCGGGACAAAGGTCGTGTGAATACAGAATGGATGGCAGACAGCAAGGAGAGTCCTGAGGCGCGTACCTGAGGTTGAGTATTGGTGCGAATTCACGCTTCCTGATGTGTGCGCATATGAAAGCTTACCTAAGTAAACCCATTCACATGCCTGTGCACACAGTTATGTGCTTATTGTGTGAATACTTGTATGCATACACATATGTTTCCAGGTTCCAATCACTAATGGCACCAGGAAGCCCAGAGCCCCAGCCAATGAGCATGCTCAATGGCCTGGTCCTGGTGTCTACTAAAAGGAACCAGAACTCCTTAAAGAAATAGCTTGTTCTAGGACTGGGGTAAAATTGAAAGAGAACAAGCCTCCCCTTCTTACTGTGTGTTAAGAAAGGACATGCTCCTCTGAAAGATGTGTCACACAGTGGGAGGAGCCATATTTAAAGGATGCCACTGACCAAAGCCAGGAAAGTTTGAGCAACAAAATAATTAACTATAAACATGAACTCCTAAAAACATATCAATAAATTTTTGAGACCATATCAATAATAGATCCATAACAGATAGATGACTGGAGATGATAGGTACCAGAGATAGATAGATAGATAGATAGATAGATAGATAGATAGATAGATAGATAGATAATCTTAGTTTTATTTTTCTTGCTGTGATAAAATATCCTGATAAAAAGAAAAGAGTTATTTTAGCTTGCAATTTGGGTTTCTAGTCTATCACAGCAGGGAAGTTAAGGCAGGAGCTTAAAATAGCTGGTTGTGTCACATCCATAGTCAGGAACAGGGAGAAATAGATGCATGCCCGCTTCCTCACTTGCTTGCTTATGCTCAGCTGGCCTGGACCCCAAGCCTAGGGAATGGTGCCACCCAGAGGGCTGGGTTTTCCTTCATCATTTAAGGTAATCAAAACAATTTTCCACAGACATCCTTACAGGCTAACCTGGTCTAGACAATTCCTCCTGAGATTCCTACCAGATGAGTCTAGGTTGTGTCAAGTTGACAATGAAAGCTGGCCATCACAATGATGGATGGAGATGGATGGATGGATGGATGGATGGATGGATGGATGGAAGGATGAATAGACAGTTTCTTACAGTAGAATACAAGGGCCAATAAAGACTGGCCAATGTAGAGTTTGTGTTGGAACTGTGGTTTTTGCAAGCATCATGACTGGGACGGTCATTAATGGACATTAATATAGGTGATATTGGGATGAGAAATGTCCAGTGGTCTCTTCCTGCTGACAGCTGACAAGGGGGAAACAGTAATAAACAGTAAAGAAAGCATCAGATAACCCCCATTAGATAACCAAAACTAAGATCATCTAGGAGGAACAGATGACCACCATGCCTCCAGATATGATAGCCCAAGAACTCAGTACCACCTGTGCCATATTGTCACCAAGAATACCTAACAGAGGATAAATCATAAAGACACCTCAGAAAAACACAAAAGGGGAAACTTGCTGGTAAAAGCTGAGGAGTGTGCGGCCCCTGCCCCATCTTCCTCTTTTCCTAGTGGAACCAGAAGCAGAGGAGAGCAGACTAGAGACCCTTAGGGGAAAGCCAGAGGCATCACAGAGCTGAGGATAGAACACCAAACAGTGAAGCTATAGGTGAAAAGGCAAGAAGATGCTCACTTGTGTGTAGGAGGAGGGCTGCTTGTTTGTTTCCCGGCTGCCCAGAAGCTCAGACCGGAAATAACCACACAGAAACTGTATTTATTAAATCACTGCTTGGTCTATTAGGTCTAGCTTCCTTTTGGCTAGCTCTTGAATATTAATTTAACCCATCTCCATTAATCTGTGTATCACCACGAGGCTGCAGGTAAAGTTCTGGCATCTGCCTCCTGCCTCTGGCAGGGCTACATGGCTTCTCCTGACTCCACCTTCTTTTTCCCAGCATTCAATTTAATTTTCCCCACCTAGCTCTGCTCTGCCCTATCACAGGTCCAAAACAGCTTCTTTATTAACCAATGGTATTCACAGCACACAGAGGGGAATCCCACATCACCTGGAGATGTTCAGCACCATCAGGAGAAATACCAGCAGGTGTACAGAACTGGGATTCAGATGGCCAAGACAGTGAGGGAAAACTAGCAATGTGTACGCTATAGAATGCAGCTTGGCATTTGCCACCAGAATCGGAGATATGAGTGGTGTAAACCAGAAGGTCCACAAGGTGTTAATTCCCCCCCCCACCACCATCACCAGAGCTTCAGTAAATCTTTTATTAAGCTCCACATGGCCCAGTTGCCATGCTGAGGACTGGGGAACTTTGTATTACATGGAGGATCTGAGCCTGAAGTAACTAAAGGAACCATAACCTACAGAAGCAAATTGCTCTGACAGATGACCCTCTGATTGTTAAATGGAAGCGGGTGGGGTTAAGTATGCCATCATCTGCCAGGAGGAATGACCCACATGCTCTAGAGTACCAGAAAGTGCTTCAAGGAAGTGATTAACTTCCTGTGAGCTTTCAATGATCTTCTCTCCACAAGGTGGAATAAAGGAAAAGACAAACCATTTTGTAGAGGTGGAGATGCTGGCAACAGAGAGCACCATATTGCCAGGCTTGTTAAAAGATGAACTGATGTATCTAATATGGGAATCTTGTAATCTGTTCAGTTAATAACGGTGAGTGCCAGCATTGTATTCTTCAGAATGATTACTAGTATACAAGATTTAAAAAAAGGCTATGGGGACATTTCAGATTAAAGGAGGCTAAAAGACATGGGAAACAAATGCAGTATCTGCCCCTTAACTGCACTGCAGGGAGAAACACTACAGAGGGCATTATCAGATCAAGCAAACACAAAAAAAAAAGCAAAAAGAAGGAGGAGGAGGAGGAGGAAGGAAGGAAGGAAGGAAGGAAGGAAGGAAGGAAGGAAGGAAGGAAGGAAGGAAGGGAAGGGAAGGGAAAGGGAAGGGAAGGGAAGGGAAGGGAAGGGAAGGGAAGGGAAGGGAAGGGAAGGGAAGGGAAGGGAAGGGAAGGGAAGAGAAGGAAAGGGAGGGAGGAAGGACCAAAAAAAACCTGTAACATGGATGGCAGACTAGCTGAAAGTAGTGTATCAATATAAATCTAACATAGATCTAACACTATAGACCAAGCAGGCAGAACTCACAGATATCTGTCTGCCTCTGCCATCTGAGCACTGACATTAAAGATATGTGCCACCTTACCTAGCTAAATCTATAAAATCACTAGCTTTACTGAGATATGTAAGAGACTAGACTTAGTCTTGGAAACTGCACAGTGAAGAATCCAGGGTAAAGAGCCCTAACACATCGTGTACCGAAAACACTCAGAAAAAACTGAGTGTACATATATAGATATGTAACTATGTGTCCAGTGTTCAGGAGTGGAGAATATCAGGATAAATAATAAATGGAATAAATACAAATAAAAATAAAGAGATATACTTTGTATTATTTCCAGCTCTATCATTTTAGAAGTTGGACATTATGTCCTAGTAAAATGCTTACGAGTGCTTCATGCTTGTCCCTCTCCTGCCATGTTCCCGTGGTTGGACCCTTGCTGTCCTCTCAGCAGCTCCTGGAGACAGACAAGCAGGGCAGTCATTGTTACAATGTTTCCCATTTGACAGACAAGGGAGTGAAGACACAGAGAATCTGGCTTGCTCAGGGTCCCGTCACAGCAACAGGAGCGAGAAACTGTCCCTCCCGCTCCCAGTGTGGGCTTCCTCCCAGGATATCCTGTGCACTAGCCAGTCCTGTGGTCATCCATCTCATGCCTTTGAAACCCACCTCATGTCTCCCTCGTCTCCTCTCCTTGCCTCTGTGTCTCTGCTACAGAGTAACAGCAGGTCCTCTGTGGTACCTCCCCCAGCCCAGCTGGGAAGTTGCACCTAGGAGCTGACTTCCTCTTCCTGTTGGTCAGCCTGAGGGCAAGAAATAAGTAGGCCTCTGCCTCATCCCCTATGAATGTCAGATGAATAAGTGACTGCCTGGCTGGATGAAACCCCCTCATTTGACCTACACTCACCTCAATCAAGTCTCTGAGTGAGCCTTTTTATCACGGAGCGAGAATTAAGGAGCATTAACATGAACACTGACCTGGCTGACAGAGCCTCCCACGCTCCTTCCCATCCTTCCAGAGAAGCCCACACGTCCCAGGGAGCAGCATGGATTCCTCTTGTGGCCAACAAGGGGTTCCTGCTGAACGCAGCACGGCGGGGAGGGGGGGCCACCTGGCCAAAAAACAGAAAGCAAGTGGAGCCAAGTTAGGAGGTGGGACGGGGAGATGTCTGAGGGGGAAACAGGATGCTACTATTGAAACAGCGATCCTCTTGTGTCGAGGGTCTTCCCTTCAGGGATTTGAGAGTTTCTGTGGAGTGACAGACAGTATGGTTGAGTCAACCAGCTCCCGGTGTGAGCAACTCAGACCACACACATTTCTGAGAGGGGCATTCTTTTGTCAGGCACCTGCTTCAGGGACCCTGACCAAGGTCTCCCTCTTTGATTTAGCATGTTCCAGGACCGAGGGTTGAGCTTGCTCCTGTGTGGCTCTACTCAGGGTGAGATGCGGAACTTCTAAATAAACCCCTGGATTTGAGAAAAGGCCGAAATCTTATTTGAAAGGATTTGTTTTCGATTTCGTTTTTTTAATGTGTTTTTAATAGCAAGACTATTCCATCCAAAGGGGGAATGTTTGACTGTTTGGGACAGCAGGATGATGTCCCTCAATGTCATTGGATCCTTTCCTGAACTAGTTTCTTCTGATTTTTGCCAGCTCAGATGTCTCTGCAGTCAGTAACTCACAAAGCCTTGTCAGTAGTGTGGAGGAAACTCAGTTAGAAGTGTCCCTGAAGACACAGGCAAGCCTAGCAGAGGAGTGAGTCCCCATGGGTTGGGCACCAACAAGCGACATGTAAACACAGTAAAGATCAGATAGGATAGGGTCAGAAGTGACTGATGAGGTCAGACAGGCCCAGCCCCCAGCACTATATGATGACCCACATCACCAGTCTGCTGGACCACTGACGGCAATTGCAGCATTCTCTCCTAGGTTGCTGGCCAAGGACTTTTCTCCATACAGGGCAAAAGGCTGGACATGGTAATGTGCCCTTGGGGCATGTCATCAACACTTCTTATTGGAGAGCATGGGAGAAGCCCTCTTAACTGTGATGTGTATGTCCTATGTGCCAGGCACCTTCCTAAACCAAGATAACCAGGGGAGTGGCTTGCTATTAGTCTCTTGGGTTGAGATGCTCCAAGGATGCCTAGTGGTTAGTGCAAAGTCAGGAGCTAAAGTGCCAGAGTTTGGTAGATCTAGTTACATGCAGGGGTTTCTATGCAGATCCCTCAGCACAGAGGGAGCTTTAATCAAGGCCCTATGAAGTCCTAGGGCTAGGGAAAACCTCAGGAGGCTCAATAAGGCTGCTAAAGAATGGGGTACAGCAGCCCTAAACAAGGGTCCATGCAGCAGAGTGGTCAGTACAACCATTTCATAGAAAAAATCCTAGCAGAATTTTGTTAGTCTGGTGGGGTTGCAGTCATCACAGGTATGAGGACCGAGAGGAGAAGTAAGCACGTGGTTCTAGGCACATGTGTTGAATGAAGGAGGGTAAAGAGCGTGGTAACCCCCATCTCGTAGCTTGGCCAACAAGCCTCAGACGCGACCACCACCTATTAAGGCTCTGCCTCCAGATTTGCTTGGCTCTGCTCCTGGCTTCCTTGCTGCTTTCTGCCCCCTGCTGTTTTCTGATTCAGCTCTGTCCCTGCTTATGACCACAAGACACCAAACATGTGAACCTAACCCCAGCCTTTTCCTCAGAGGCAAAGGCACTTAGCTCCAAAACAGCTTTCTAAATCTGCAGACGCATGGTGGGCTTGCAGCCCCTAGTCCCCTTGTTTCAGGCAAAAACAATTCCAATATCTTAAGAAAGAAAAGAAAGAAAACTTCCCCTTTGATTCTGTCCATGCAGGTCAGCTAGCCTTTCCACCACAGCAGGTGACCCTTTACCCATAGGGAAGCCATTTCCTGGAGGAGGCTGGTTGGACCCCTCAGAGTATCTTCTTGGGTTAGACCCACCCATATATACGGCCAGGATCTATGTCTTCTTTCTTCCAACAACTCAGCATCATACCAGAATCAAGGCAAGAGAGAGATGGAGCCTGTCCCTTCAACTGTCTAGTTATGTATCTAATCCTAAAGCGTAGAAGGACCCAGAAGAGAAGTTTCATGGGACATGTGCCCTGTTCTTTTGAGACTCCTCACTGTCAACATCCAGAGCTGGTATCTTAACAACCCCCACAGCCTCCTGGAGTTCTCAGAGAAACTGAGCAAAAAGCGACAACCAGAGACCAGCCAACCCTGTGGCGATTTCCAGGGAGGAAAACCCAGAAGGCTGGTGTTTACATCAGGTTGTAAGAGAGTATTTGTCTCCCTTCCCCGGGGGACTGAGAAGGATCTACAGACAGAATCCCACCTGCAGCATCCCATGGTCCCCACAGTTCTGGAAGCCACCAGAGAGAGGCAGGAGGCAGGCTTGCCAGAATGCCAAGGAGACACAGAAAGCCCTGGCCGAAGATACTCCTACCACTCTGGACCAAACTCAGCTGAAATGAGATGCTTTTCAGAAAACAATTTCTGGGTAAGTGGTGGGGAAAATAAGAACACTCTGGACGCACAGAGGAAAGAAAGGAGCAGCCACCCGAGTGCAGAGTCAGGTCCTCGCCAGTCAGTGGAGCGCGCCAGGACAAAGCTCATTCCTCGCACACCTTCACACAGCCGCATCGGCTGGGACAATGACTTGTGTGGGTTGTCATGACGATGAAATTGAAACTGGGATAAACAATAGCTACTCAGCCAGCAGCCTAGCCTCTGGGCTGACCTGTCATTTTGATAGCAGCCACTGGGCCTGTGCAGACATGGGCAGCTGAGCATCCCCTGGAGAGGGCTTTGATGTGAGTGGCTAAACACACAGTCAGGAATCAACTAGGTCTTTTCGCCCCTTCTTAGGCTAGACTAAGGAACGGATCCGACTCCTCTAAAGAAGCTCCCCAGAGCCCGTGCGGGAACAGACAAGAAACCATAGAAAGTTAACACACTAGACCCAGAGCCACACAGCACATCAGGAAAGCCAAGAACGGCTCTCCCATCCTAAGTACAAGATCCCTTGGAGATCATGGCTCACTGGCTGTGGGTAGCACTTCTAAGGCTCAACAGGGCTCCCCAGCATTCCTTACCAAATGGACCATGGCAAGATTTAATTATTGTCTCTGTGAGAACATGAAAACGTCTTTGCAGTTCTAAGGCAGAGCGTCTGCTGCCTCAGCTCCTCCTGCCCCTCTGTCTCTGGTTGCCTCAGACACCTCTGCAGAAGCTGAGCACCAGGAAAGAGAATACAATATGCCCCAAAGGGTTCAAGTTGGCTTTAAAAATGGTGTCGTTATTTATATTTAATAGCAACTCCCTGAAAAGCCACAGATCCTGGGGCATGGTGGAAATGCAAATGCTAACTGATTGTTATTCTTACAGAAACTTAGAATTCAAAAGTTTAATCATCCTCATTAGCATAATTTGGGCGACTTCAGTCCATAACCTTATCCCTGGAGTTGATTATTTATGGCGCCCTGAACAGAAGTCGAAAATTAACTTTGATTTAATGTAACAATTCCATCCCCGGTATCATTCATAATGCAGATACGTTCGTCAAAAAGTAAATTGGACTGCTCACCCATCTCAGAACAGGAGAGCGAGAAGGCAGCGGAAAGAGAATCCCTAATCTTCTTTGTCTATGGCTCTTGCCACACTTCCTGCTCTCCAAGTCTGTGCTTGCCCAGGGACTTGTTCTGCAGAAGTCTGAGAACAGAGAAGGAGAGAAATGAAGTAATCTGGCTGGCCGGCCAGGAGGAAGTGGGGGTCCCCTGGAATGTACATCCCGCTTCTCCTGGGGGTTTTATCTAACCAGCCCTGCAGCTTTCTAACTGAGCTCAGAAGATGCTCAAGGTGGCTAACCTTGGAAAGGCTGTGTGTCTGGAGTAACATCTCTCGGGTTGTTGAAAGCTCGTCACTCTGCAGCCACTTCCACCAGCATTGCTTTATTCCATCTTTGTCATGAGAGATAGGACTGCGGGAAACTGAGGCTCAAGGCAGAGAAGCAGTTTGTCTGCGCCCACGGCCCCAGAATTCTGGCTCTGTGTGCAGAACTGTTGATGTCAGCTCACGGAGATGGGCTGGCTTAAGCAGCCTGCCTTATAGGCGAGGAAAGCGCAGCTCCAGGCAAGGGTTTAGATTGACAGTGAGAATGGACGGCCCCCAGAGGAGGAAAGAGTCAATTCTTAAGATGTCATCAGCACCCCAACTTCTGGGAACTCAGAACTGGCATTTATTACCCTATGGGAATTGTTTTTTAATCTAAGTTCCCACATAGTGGGGAACTTCTCCTAGGTGGTAGAAACAGAGCTAGCCTAGGACTATGGGTAGACTCACCCCACTACAGACAGATGTGGCCCAATGCACCAAGCTCTCAGCTATGAAAAACTTAGATCCTCTGATGGGGAGGACAGGGAACCAGACCCAGGCTGTGCTGAGAATCCTCCTCGCTGCTCTCTCTGTCTGGACCACTGAGGCCGCCCAAACATGCCAAGTTGGAGTGGCAACAGGTCTGCCTGCCAGTAACCAACATCCTTTCCCTCCCCACAAACACCACAGGTTGGCAATGCCAACCCACCATTTTCCATGCCAGGTGGAGCTCATGCTTCTCACCATGGGCAGAATAGGATGCCAACAGCCTGAGCCTACCCAAGGGCTGGCAGGAAAGTGACCACACTCAGACAAGGCCATTTGGCTCTTTAGCTTCTGCACTGAAAAAAAAAGGAAAAAAGAAAGAAAAGAAAAAAGAAAACTGGTTGAAGAAGTGGTTGTCAAAAGTATGGAGTTTGGGTTCTCTTGGCCCCGACTCAGCAGGGACAGTCGTGAGTTGACATGCCCGCTGTGAGTATGTGCGTGTGTGCCTGGGTATGCAGGCACACGTGTGAGTTCTCACGCTCAGTCGATTGTTTTTAATGATTGTAAGATGAAGGTGGAACCAGGCCAAAAGGCTCATTGTGAAAGAGAACACATCCAGGGCCTTGGAAAAAATCACAGCCAATCTTAGACAGGGTCACCATGATATCAGAACAAAGAATTGATTCATTCAATTAGAACAATCAATTGGTTCATCCAATTCAAACTCCACCTGATCCCACCAGTGAGGGGAAAATGTCAGTTGTTGGAATCTTTGTTGACCAAACATTCAAGGATTTGGCCAAATTGATGTTTTCCCAAGTAAAATTTGTGAAGCTGTATGGATACAACCTTTGACCTCTTGGGCATTCATTGCTGGAAGAAAACAGCATTTTGATCTCTTCATTTCCACTTCTGAACATGAGGTATTAATATAACACGAGCACATGTGCGGAGGGGCGTGCACGCCAGAAGCCGAGTGTTCTGTGCAAATTTTACATCCTTTCAAACAATCCTTTGAAATTGGTGGAATTTTTTTTAATGTGCGTTGGTGTTTTGCCTACACATATGTCTGTGTGAGGATGCCAATCCCTCAAAACTGGAGTTCATACAGACAGGTGTGAACTGCCATGTGAATGCTGGGAATTGAACCTGGGTGCTCTGGAAGAGCAACCAGTGCTCTTAACCGCTGAGCCATCTCTCCAGCCCCTGTAATTGGTGTAATCTTAATCATTAGGACAGCTTGCTTCTGCTCATGGCCAGTGAGCTCCTAGTCATGTCAGGGGAAGGATATTCTTTTTCCATTGTAGAAACTAAAGAGCCAAATATCATTGTCTGGGTGTGGTGCACGTGGGGAAACCAAGACTCAGAGAGGTTCAGTAATTTGTCTGAGACCACACAGCTAGGAAGGGACAAATCCCAGGCACAGACAATCAGTGTCCTTTCCTCCTCTATACACATGCGTATGTGTAGACCATTATCTCCCCAATTAGAACATTCGCTCTGGGGTCAGAAGGGACCTCATCTCTTTTGTTTGTTCCTTAATTCCAGAAGCATGGCATAGGTACCAATAAATAGCCATTGAGTGGATAGCTCAGCCCTGAGAGCAACCAACTGAAATCACTTGTGCTGTGGCCCCAGAGCAGAGGGGAGCTGGGCTGAGTATCAGGGCGTGGCACTCCCAGAGGACAAGGTGTGCCCACACCTGCTGCTGACACATCCAATCACTGGGCTCCCACCAGCCATCTCTCTGCTTTGTGGGACCCTGGGTTGGGAGCATCGTGTGCTTCTGGCCCCAGTGTCATGGTAAAGGCATCTCTATTTCACCTTGCCAAACAGCTGTTGGAGAAGGGCAGCAGAGGACTGGTGTCTTGGCAATAGGTTGGGCTAAGTTTCTCCCTGAACTTTGTCTATGCTAGGGACTAGGTGGAGAGAAGAGAGACGTAGTTTGGGGAGAGCTCCTTCTCATCTCTGACCCTTGACTCACAAGGTGTCAGAATGCTCAAACACTGGCAGGCAGTAATGGTGGGTTTGGGTCTTGCATTTGTCCCTGGACCGCACACAGTTCCCACAGACACGGCAGACACTGACCACCCTATTCTTCACAGAGGTCCCTTCAGATGGGCAGGGCCACAGATGGAGGATGGAGACATCCAACAGCTTGGTGACTGCTTCCAGGACCCCCAGTCTCTGCCTGGCCTCCTTCTCTTTCTCTTATTTATTAAAATATATTGTGTGTACATTTATATGTTTGTGTGAAGTTGTGCACCACACATATGCAAGCGTCCTCAGAGGTCAAAGATATTGAATGAACCTCCATAATCAGGCTCACAAGTGTCTGTGAGCCACCATATGGGTGCTGGGAGCAAGCCTGGGTGCTCTACAGGAGCAGTAAGAACTCTTAAGCACTGAGCCATTTCTCCAGCTCCCTGGTTTGTTCTTGCTATGTAGTCTAAACTGGCCATAAACTCCCTCGGCTTCCTTAGCCTCCAGAGCGCTGGGATTACCAATGTGTATCTTACCACACTAGGCTGGCAGAGCTACTAAGAACTGGGGGCATCACACAAATACAGAGGTGGTGCCAGGGGACAGAAAGGAGAAGCAATTAGCCTCCCCTGCGGGTACCCTCAGCTGTGTATTGTAATTTCACTCGGAAAAAGATGCGCACCATATATTTTACAAGCACTAATCAAATATGCAACACCCTTTACTGTGCAGGGTCATGCAAGCAACAGGTTCCCACAGAACATTCTAGATGGTTTCTCCAGAACAAATGACACTGTCACCAGCCCATGACTGCAACTGAACATCGGCTGATATTTTCATTTGTATTACAGGGTGGAAAAGAAAGCGAAACAACAAAAATATTTTTTGGCCCTTCTCTCATGCATCAGGGGCTTGAGCATCCTCTCTGCTGTTTCAGGTAATGGCCCTCACTTCCTGCAAGAATATTCCCTCATTTGTGTGTGCACATGTATGCATGTGTGTGCATGCTGCATACGATGCAATAGCTATGGATATGGCAAACGTTTAGGGTACATCATTAATATTTTCCTCCATGGCTTACTCAAATCTTGACGAATAATGAAACAATAAAGCATTCGCCACTTTTGTGTTGTGACTGTTCCCACCCTGGCCAATTGTGAGCCACTGAGCAGACGCTACCGAACGTGGGCTTGGGAATCCACGCATCACTGTGTGCCCTTATATAGAAGTTCCACCAGGCAGACACAGTACATACAGATAAACCCAAGAGTATAGAAAATAGTAAAATGTAGTCAAATAATTAGGAAGTAATGAGATCTGAGTATTTATTGCCTTTGTGTTTAATACAATTTGTTTAATTGTAGTTTATATAATTTAGTTTTTAGTGGTAGCTGTGCTGAAAACTAGCTCTCAAAATCACTGGAAGTTTTACACTTGTCTCTCATGACCATGCAGAAACCAGCTCAGTATTATGGTATGTATAGAATCTCCCATCCTCCTAACTTAGTCAGGAAGTTACTACTTGCAAGAATGAAGAAACCAGAGGTCTGGGGCAAGATGAGTTGCCAAGCAACTGCATCCTGAAGTGCAGGGATGGGCTCAAGACGTGACTGCTACGGGAAGGGACACTTGGGACCAGTGAGGATCTGACAGCACCTCCTGGATATGGGGTGCTACACCTCCACCCCCACACCGCACTGCAATCCCTCCTTTCAGATCCTAGTGGATCTTCATGGAAGTCTACCTGAAAAAGCACTTCACTAGGTCTTATGGGTGTGGTTATCAACAAATTAGCTGCCAATGGCATGCCAATCACATACCAATCAAGGAAATAATAGATTTGTAATAGACCTAAGCTCAAATGATGATTCTGCCACTGAGTAAGTGGCCCACAGTTTCTCTAGGCCACAAGCAGGCCAGTGGGATATCTCTTTCCCAAGAAGCAAGGAATTGAAATTCAACTCAGCTCAGTCTTGGGCCCGGGGTAGAGACGCTGGTGGAATGAGCGAAGCCCTGAGAGAAGAAGAAGAACGGCAGGTGAAGCCGGACAACTGAAGTTGAACAGAGCCCAATTTGAAATGTCTGCTGTATCTCACCCTCGTGGCCACAGGAGCCTTGGGACCCAGATTCCAAGCCCAGAATGCTCTCTGGAGAGTCAGGATCTCAGCAGCTCTTTGTTCTTCTAAAGAAAAAGTGGGGACTGGAAAGATGACTCAGTGGTTAAGAATACTGGCTGCTCTTCCAGAGGACACAGGTTTGATTCCGGGCACCCACATGGTGGCTCACAACTGTCTGTAACTCCAGTTCCAGGGAACTCAACACACTCATACAGACACGCATGCAGACAAAACACCAATGAACATTGCACACACACACACACACACTTTTAAAAAGCCGAGAGGAGCAGTGTTCCTTCCCTTGGTCCCGTACAGAGCCTCGTGGTGTCTCAGTGCAGGGACCACCGGGGTCCCCCAACCCTCCCCCACGCGGGGGTGTGAAGAGCTGCCACGAGCTCATTACTAAGTCATTACCGTTCTGAACAGTATTAATAGAAAAGCTTGCGTGGAGCTGGGGAACATGCCTGCCCCCGGGGTGTGGTAGACTAGCTAATGCTCCGTGACGCCTCTCAGCATGGAGACCACGCACATATATATTTTTCTCATTTGATTCCCTCAACAAAGCAGCGTAGGTAGGCAGCATTTTCCTCTAGTTTGTTTTATAAACCAGGAATTGCAGGTTGAGGGAGGTGAAAGGTCTCCCAGGGCCACAGAACCAGGTAGTGAGGGAATAAGACCTTGACACGGAGCTGTATTTCCAGATCCCCCTTTCTCGTCTCCCTACCTGCTCAAAGAAACTGAGAATCGGATGGGTCCTGGGAAGGCAGACAGGTGGGAACTGGGGTTTGTAGTAAGTCTCCAGCAGTGTGGCCTCAGCTCCCCTGGACAGTGGCCTCACAGGACAGCCAACAGCCACTTCAAGAGCTGCGAGGGGACATTAGAAGGAGGAGTTCAAAACGCTGACTAAGCATCCAGCACAGAGAATATCAGTTTATTATTCCATATGTTCCAGGAAGAGTGTGGCGCCCTATGGCTTGCCTGTCATCCCAGGGGCAGGAGGTGGATATAGCGACACCATCCCACCATGATTCTCAGATCAGAAGTGATTGCTCCTCCCTGTCCCAGATCCCCTCGGACCTCCCCCCATCACCTGGAGTTCCCTTGGGGGTGGGGTGCTGGGGACTCCACCCCAGGTGGGGGCTGACCTGCTCTGATGCTGGAGGCAGAGCTTGCACCCTGTGAAGCAGGGATTTCCATTCTGGCCTTGGCCTTGGAGCTGACCCGGGATGCACCTTCCCCCAGAGACGTGATTTGGGAGGAAGCATGGCCTGTGTGGAGGACATGATCTGACGGACGTCCCACTCTGCCTTGGTTTCATCAGCAGCGCGGCAGGGTTACAGGTGGCTAAGACTAGATGGGACAGAATGTGGCCATCTGTGTAAGCACGCCTTCCTCCCTTTGCAGAGGAAGTGCCAGGTGCCATGGGATTGTCCTTCGAGTTCCAGTTACCAGGGTGAATCTTCCTAGCGGGCAGGACAGAGGGGTGGCAGGGTGGTGGGGTGCTAACAGGAGCATTCGGAGGCCTCTCTTAACCTCCAAAACAAGTGTCTATGGCTCCCAAACTTCAGACATCACCCTTTTCCATTCAATGACTGTCCATATGTTCAACTTCCTCCTTGTGCCACTGCCTTGTACCTTGACCCTTCCCCAGTGTCTCCTGAACTCCTGACGCATATGGACACCATGAAGCCCTCAGAAACCAAACTCAGCACATGCTGGCACACACAGGGCAGGCTGATAGGCTTAGGCTCAAGACCAGGAGGGTTCCACTGCTAAGGAGTGTCATGTTGCCCGGGTCCTGTGTTTTGATTTCACCCAGCTGTGCCTGTGTGCATTTAGATTAATCCTGTTAGCTGGCAGAAGCAGGGCTACCGCTGTTTATCAAGAGTGCTTGTGCGATTCCGCTTGATATGCGGCCTCCTTCCTGAGCACTGTGGAGCACTGCAGAGTGCCAGTCTCCTCGACTCTCCCCGGCCATGGGGAGACGGCTGGGCCCCCGACTCTGCCCTACACACCCGCAGGCCTGCTCACCCACTACCCTCCTCTGTTCCCCTCATCTGCTCCTGCCCAGAACCGCATTGTTATCACCTCTAAGAGACTCCTGGGCCTGAGAGGGGCTGAGGGAACCCTGCCATCCTTCCGTGGAGGAGCTGGTAACATCTGTCCACTTACACAGGTGTGCCCTGTGGGTGAAAGAGGTCGTTGAGGTGTTCTTGGAGGCATCCAGCTCTGCAGCGTTACCAGGGGCCAGCAGTGGGGATAGCCTGGTGACACACATTTGCAATGGTCTGGTCCCTCTTGACAGCACGTCCTCTGGGAAGGTGCCAGAGCAAATGACCCCTCGCTTCCTCATCTGTAAACTGGGATAATCTGCCCCTCACCCATTCAGAGGCCAACAAAGTTGGTATTGTCTGTCATTTTGCACTGACTTCAAACTTGGTATATAGACAAGGATGGCCTTGATCTGTCTCTACCTCTCAAGCTCTGGGATCATAGATACTCATCACCATGCCTGGTTTAGGGAGTGCTGGGATCTAACACAGAACTTTGTGCTCAATGGGCAAGCACTCCAGCTTAAGTCTTTTGTGGGGGACAGGATTTTGCCATGTAGACCAGGCTAGCCTGAAATTGCAGCAGCTCCTGCCCTTGCTGTGCTGGGATGATAGGTGTCCTCCTCCACCATGCCGACTGCCATGCGCATTATACCCACCGTGTGGGGGAGGGGACTGGCAGCCTCAGACACCTGGTGGGAAGATTGAGGTCAGAGGGTCAGCAGTCATCCAAGGCCAGACTTAGTGCCGCTGCCTTCACGTCATTGACACACACGTGGTCAGTCTCGAGGAGAACTCAAGGTCGTTTATGGCCATCTGCGCAGGGTCGTAATAGCGTGAGAGCCTCTCCAGAGAGGCAGTGGGTGGAACAGATGCTGCCCTCCACTACAATTGACGAGAGAAAGTACTCAGTGGAGGGGACCCCATCAGCAGCAAACACCCCACCACGGAGGGATACCTTCCTGATGAAGACTATGAGTATTATCAGTAGGTCTGGGTTCAACACTTAACTCCACTCTTCCTGGGTGAACTCAGAGGCACCTCTTCCCAGAAGACAGTTCCAAGTTCCATTTAAACTCCACCCAAAATTCCTGTGAACAAAGTCACAACTACCCAGCCTCCACCGCTCCCCGACCTCCACCACTACCCATCCTCCATGCTCCCCATCCTCCACCGCTCCCCAGCCTCCACCGCTCCCCAGCCTCCACGGCTCCCCATCCTCCACCGCTACCCATCCTCCACCGCTCCCCAGCCTCCACGGCTCCCCAGCCTCCACCGCTCCCCAGCCTCCACTGCTCCCCAGCCTCTACCGCTCCCCAGCCTCCACTGCTCCCCAGCCTCCACATCTTGCCCTCAAGTTCTAATCCGGCTTTATCTCTCCTTTCGTTAGCTTTCTTGATATAGAATTTAAATGCCACACAGTTCACTCATTTACAATGTGTAGTTCCAGCCTGGGAGATGGCTCAGTCAGTAAAATGCTTGCTGACAGTAAAACGGATGCTCACACATCCAGAAGCCACATTTAAAATGCCAGGAATGGTGGCTCATGCCTATAATGCCAGCACTGAGGTAGCAGATCCCCGAGACTTGTTTTCTGGTTGTGTTTTGGCTGTTTGTATCTTCCTTAGCAAGATAGACATCCAGAGCTTTTGTCAGTATTATAATTGGGCATTTGCCATTTGCTAGCGAGCTGTGTTCCTCCCATTTTTGGATTGCAAGCCCCTTGGTGCAGATTCGAATGTCTAGCCGAGCCCAGTCCTGTGGTTCAGGAGGACAATCACAGTTCTTGCTTAGAATGACTTGGGCTCAAATTTTCCTTGAGAAGCTGAACACTGGGGTGTTTATGATGGACCCATCTACGGAGTAGAAGGAATCACACATAGCAAGCAGCATATACAAGGCTCCTGTGCATACTTGGTGCTGGGCCATTTCTTTCTTTTCTTTTTATTTTTTTATACAATTTATTTTCACCTCCCTCAGCTCCTCCCAGATTCTCCATACCCACCCAGTTTCATGTTCTTTCTGCTCTCTCAAAACAAAACAAAAACAAAATGAAAATCAAAAAAAAAAGACCAAAAAAAAAACCCATTAAGACAAAAAAATATCAAAATGAAGCAAAAAGTTCACATACAAAAACACCACGGAATCCATTTTGTGTTAGCCAAGAATGCCTGGGCATAGAGCCTGTCCTGGAGGGCCGTTAATATGCCCAGTATCACTGCATTGAAGCAAACTGGTTTTCCCTTTCCTAGGAGGCTTCAACTGCAAAGGGCCCCCTTTTCAGTGGTGGCACTGGATCCTCCTCCTCGGCACTGTAACTTGGTCTGGTTTGAACCGGTGAAGGTCCTGTGTGCTGTCACAGTCTCTGTGAGTTTATTTGTGCGCCAGTCCTGGCACCTCTCTTCCACTGAGGTAGATGAGGAACCCCATTACTCCTGCTTTGCAGGTAAGAACCCCGAGGCACGGAGAACTTGCTCGGGATGGTTGAACGGTGAATGAGGAAGTGAGCCCCTTCCCCGATGGAACCCCCACTACTCACAATTTGTCTGCTCTCCTGTAGGACCCCTCCAGTCACCATGAAATTTTTGGCTGTTGAGCAGAGACCGTCTGTACCTTATCATCGCCTCCTCCCGTTGGCCCTGGTCAGCCTTCTAGAGGATACCAGGTAGCTGGGAGGTTGAGCATGGCTGATTCTTCTCTCCTCCTACTCACTCACAAGGCAGTAGCTTGTGAAACCAGGCTGAGTCTGGGGAGTGCTACTTCCCATAACCTCCCTAGGACGCCCTCTGTGTGCAGAGAGAGCGAGAGACACGAATGCGGCCTTCAACAGGAGATGAGACTCTGGTTAGTGATGATGTAGCTCTGTAAACCTGGCAGCTGCCAGTACAATTACCAGGAACAGGGCCGAAGCCTGAAGTAGTAGAGCTCATGGCTGATGCAGGGAGTTGGGGAGGGCAGGGGACAAGGTGGCAGGAGGTAGGCGGTGGGCAGGGGAGGTCACTCACTGGGACTTGCTCATGTTGATCACATAGTGGTCCTATGCTTGCTTAGTTTTTTGAGTTACACCACTTTGGGGCCAACCCATTGTGGCTTTGAAGAACATACAACCCCTCATCCCAGTCTATGAGGTCAGGTTGGTCTTAGAGCAAACAGTGAGGAGTTGCTCAATGCCTAAGTTCCCTCCCACACATACCCAAAGCAAGGGAGACCCCCCCAAGCCCTAGACCCACCCTTTAGACACCAGCAGCCTCATTTTCATCTCTGCAAGATCACTCCTGCATGGGGGCTCCTCTCCAGTCCTTGAGAATTCAGGCTCAAAGAGCACGCAGACACTGACACTCCCAGGATTAAATGGGCAGCAGGGCAGGGCAGACCAGGCCTGAGTTCCCTTTGCTTTGGGAAAAACCAAGTCCACGTCACGTCTGCGAGCCTGGGCTTGGAAGACAGTCAGGATGGCCCTCACTGGGATCCAGCCTCTTTCAAGGAACTTTATCACTGGGCTTCTACCTGCATTGCTGTGAAATGGGTTAGAGACCCGTGCCTTGCTCCCCAAGGCATAAGGATCTACGGGTTTTTCAAGTTGGTCTCCAACCAAAGTTTACAGACTATTGAGTCTATCCATGAAAAACCCAAAATTGCAGAGACAGACAATAGATGATGAATGGCCAGAGAAGGAGGGGGAGAGGGGGCATTGTGGCGTGGATTTTTTTAAAATACTCATTTTTATTCCAATTTTTAATTACATGCATATATGGGTTGGCAGGGAGGGTACATGCACATGAGTGCATGTGCTCTTGGTGGACAGAAGAGGGCGCCAGGTCCCCCAGAACTGGAGCTGCAGGCTGTTGTAAGCCATCTGACATGGGTGCTGAGAACCACACTCAGGGTGTCTGCAGAAGAACAAAAGCATTCTGCGTCATCTCTGCAACCCCTGGTTTGGATCATGAACATCCCCTAAATTTTAGGCACTGGGGGCTGGTACCCAAGCAGCGGTGTCAGAGTAGGACCTTGGGGAGGTGACTGGATTCTGAGGGTTGCCCCCAAAGGTGTGTTAATCCATTTTGGGATTGACAGAGTAACACAGTTGGGAAGGGGTGGGATCTTTAGGAGGCGGTGCCCTGTTGGAGGAAGAAGGTCATTTGACCCTGCCCCTTCCTTCTAGCTGTTATGAGATGAACAGCTCATCCCCCACCCCCACATATAAACAGTGTGCTGCCACACCCACACCTCCATCCCTCTCCAAGCAACCAGGGACTAATGGGCCAAAATACCCCTTTCCCTTTTCATTTGGTTTCTCTGGGGGTTTTGCCACAGCAATGAAAAGCTGACTAACCCAATGGGCCAGTGAAAAAGTCATCCTTTTTTGGCAAGAACCTTTGGTGAGAAAGTTGCCCTGTGTTTCGGTTGTATCAACATCCACACCCTGAACGTGATCTTGTGATGCTTTGCAAGATGTTAATATTGGGGAACAGACATGAAGGGCACCCTGGATCTCCACGGTTTCCGATGCAGACCTGTGGTTTGACAGCTGTAAGTTATCTCAAAATACAATGTTTAATGCTAAAAAAAATAGAGTTGCTGAAACATGTCAAGTAGAGAACACCAATCTATGACAACACTACCTATTCCCCAAGGACTCCTTGACAAGATAAAGTGTCCTGGGAATTTGTGTCCAATAAAACCATCCTGGCAAATGAGGAGAGAGGCCAGGTAGGAAGAGCCTGACCATAGGTTTAATACCTTCTACTTCTGTGCCTACTATGAGTGCGTAATAAATGTGGAAGGGAATGAATGAATGAATGAATGAATGAGTGACCTGTTGATCTCCGAGGGAATGAAGTGGGTCTAAAGTAAAAGGAGTCTGGAACTCAGCCAGCAGCGCTCTCCCGCCTGGATGAGCCAGGCCAGGTTCTCGCCTTGCCTCCCGCATCCAGCACTGGGAGTGGGGTGTGTGTGTGTGTGTGTGTGTGTGTGTGTGTGTGTGTGTGTGTGTGCCTGCAAGGATGAGGACGGCCGAGCGATGCACTTTAATTAGTGCAAGAGTAAATTACATCGGACGAACAGAGCCCCGGCTCCTCCCGACGGCGTGGGGAAAATGGAAGCCTAGCATTTCCAATTTAAGGTTTAGTTAGATAATGCCTATTGGTGCCAGTAGATTACAGAGTGGATATTAAATCCTGCAGGATTTGGATTCGGAGCATACAAATGGAATCCATAAGTAGAAGGAAGCAGCCGGAAGGAGCTGGCCCTGCTGTCCTCGGCTAATGAGGAGCCTTCTTGCTGTGGCAGAGCAGCTGGCGTAGAACTAAGTCCCAAAGCGTCCACTCATACAGACAGGTCTGGAGGATGCGGTCATCACACAAATGCCAGGGTTAGAGGGACTTTTCTCATGTGCTCCCTGAGCGGGCTTGAGTGGAAAACTGATGGAACTGAGGCCTCTGGAAATTTCTCCACTGCCCACCCCTCCCTTCAGCCAACTCTTATGCTACCTTCAAAACACCTCAAGCGCCTCCTTGGATTCCTATGTGAGCTGGAGGATCCCAGGATCCCCCTGACATTGCATTCCCCACCAGTTCTCCTAGACCTTACTTCTCCCTCCCCCACCCTCAGGAAAGGTTACTCTCCCACACCCCTTCCCCAGGTGCAAAGCGGTGCCCGACGTCCACACATGGCACAAATGGCATCTCCAGCTGATGTGAAGTTCCCTTCCATCAGCCAGTGCACCTTTAATACATGATACATTTGCAGCAAAGGACCCCAGGAGGAAGTCCCACTGCTGCCCGTGACAACTGTGATCCTGCGTGCCTGTCCAGGGTCACTCTCCTCAGCCGAGCCATTGTATCTCTGCTTTTCCGCTTCCTTGGCAGAACAGCAGGATCCAGCCCACACTGTTCATCCCCACTGTCTTCACTTTGGAACCTTGTGCAGAGGCGGGACCTTGTCACTACGCATAGGACAGCCTCGTGTTTCTGCTTATTTCTAAGACGGGTTCTGCTCAGAGGGGATGTGAGCAGTAGCCAAGACCTGCAAGGATGGACTCTCCAGGGCCTTACTTTTCCTAGAGTTGGTGCACAGGGGTTCCCCAGAACTCAAGACGGTCTGGCACCAGGATGTAGCGGATACCAAATTCCATGGATAAACTTGTCCTGTGTCTAAAAGAGCATGTCCTTTCACGCCACCTATGCAGAGCCTCCTATCCACTGTACACAGCACCTAGATGACTTACAACACCTCAGATGATGCCAATGCTATAAAAATAGGTGTCAGATGGTATTGTCTGGGGACTAATGACAAGATAAAAGTGCTTATACATGTTTAATATAGATGCCATTTTTTTCAAGTAATTTTCTTCCCCAGTTGCTTAGATGCACTGGTACAGATTCTGCAGATCCAGCCAGCCGGCTGCACCAAGGTTGATTGGCATCTTTTGATAGCCTCTGTGGTATTCCTGGACCAGCAGGCTTTGGGCAGCAAAAATAAACAGTCTTGAAAATGCAGACCCAGGGCCCCAAGTCTTGGACTGAGACAAGGGCACCAGCAGGAAGCGTGGGCCTCCTCTAGAATGGAGATGACGTCACACATGCTCAGCTAGAAGGTTCAGGCTCAGGGAAGGTGGATGAAGCAGCTTATTAGTCTAAGCAGGATAAAAATGTGTAAATTAATTACCCCGGCCACCCGTGCATGTAGTGGCTGGCCCTACACTCTGGAAGAAGCCTGGCCTCTGTCCTTCCCACGGTTGTTCCCCTGTCAGATGAGGCTCAGGGGACCTGTGGCTACATGCCCATGGGGAAAGGAAGGGCCAGGCTCAGCCCAGCCACAGCATGTGCAGCCAAGCAACATGAAGCCATCACCATAAAAGCAGTGGGCAGAAACCACAGGCAAGGAAAAGGAGAGACAGGGCCACCCTTGTCTCATTCATTCGTTCATGAGCACCTGTCTAGCCCTGACAACAAAGACTAAGGCACTTGGTGGACCAGTGCTTGCTTTGATTTAATCCTCATGCTTAGGCACATTAGCCTAACTAGTATTAGCCCCATTCTGCAGACAAGAAAACTGAAGATCAGAAAGAAAAAAAGTATCTTGTTCTATTGACCCAACATGCTTCTTTCCATGCAGGCACAAGTGAGGGGTGATCTCTGGAATTTTATCCTCCTTAGCCCCTGGCAGTCCAGGCACAGCACCCCTCACCAGCTCCTCTGCAGCTGGGACCTGCTCCCCCACTTGCTACTCAGTCCCCTGCCTCCAGCTGCTTCCTGCTCAGCGTGGGTCAGCTTCTCTGTCCACCTCCACAGTGGGGCTCCTGGATGATGTCTCTACAACTGTGCGGCTCCTGAGGCCCTCTGCTCGCTCGCTGTGTGTGCTGAATCCTCCCCTTGAAGCTCCTCCTGTGGAGACAGCCACGGCACTTGCTCTGAGCCCAGCTCTGTGTGGGGTTGTAATGGAACCTTGATTCCTGATGGGCTGGTCACTGCCCTCCTCACACAGGGAACTCAGCTGCATGCCAGGCCTGACTGGTCCCTCCAAAGCTTCCTGCCATGAGTCTCCGCAGGACTGTGCCCTCTTCAGAGAGCTCACCTTCCACACCCTGGATTGAACTTTCTGATGGGCACACTCTTTCATCTCACCCCACCCCCCCCCGCGAGGGAAAGCTAGATTCAGGTCCCCACCACCCTGCAGTCCCCCTGCAAGGCCTGTGCCTACCTCTTGCCATGGCTCCAATAAAGTCACCCCTTGGTGTCTGACAAGGGCTGATGACAGTACCAGCCCCCAGGATCCACAGATGCACAGCTTCTTGTGCAGAGTGCTGTGGAATTTGAATCTAACCCACGCACATCCTCCTGCACATTCAAATCTTCCCAATTCCCTATATCTGATATGATGTAAATGCTATGTAAATAAGTGTATTGTTTAGAGAATAATGACAAGGGGAAAAAGGCTCAGTGTTCTATACAGGTGCAATTCCCACCCCCCATAACATTTTTAATCTGCCGATCCAGAATCTCAGCTACAGACAGCATGGAGGGGCAGGCTCTGACTATGAATGAATGGAGTTTTATTCATGGGTCTCATGTCTGTCCCCAATCCTGTCCGCTCAGTGAGACCCCTGTCTATGTGTCTCACTTGGGCCTAGGAAATAAACCCATCAGCCCACACCTCTTAGTAGTTGGTGACACGACCCCACCCCCAAAGCCATCAGAGTTCTTGTGAGCAAAGGCACCCCTAACCAGGCCTCCCATTTCTGGATCAGCCCCCTGCAGCGAAGTCACTGTCAATAATGGGATATGTCTGATTGATATTAATTTATTGACAACCTCGAGCACAGCAAATGTTCTTCTCTCCTCCCTCTCTGCCTCCCTCCGTCCCCGAGAGCCCTGTCCATCCTAGTGAATCTCAGGGACCCTGGAAGTATTCTCATCACCTGGGGAAGAGTTGAGCTCCTCTACCCCTGTAGAATCCTCATCTCCCCAGCCCAAAGGGGCCAGCTCACACTCCCCTCTTCTCTCCCTTAGCCTCCTCTGGGCCCCAGCTTTGGCAAAGTGAAGGATTCTGAACTAGAAGTTGGCACCATCCACCAGATAATGATTGTTTAACTCCTGTGTTTATGTGGCTGAACAACGGCTCATTTTCAACGTGATAGTCAATGCTCAGAAAGACAAAACCGCCTTGGTCACTCTTGGAAAATGGCATGAAGACATGATGGGAAAACAAGGATGGGCGGAGGGCTGCAGAGAGGAGCCTGGTGAGTCCACAGCCCCTGCTCAGGCCCCATGGCAGAGCCCCCAGAGATGGGGCATCCTCTGACCAACCTGCTTTCTATGAGCCAGCTATGACGTGCCCTAGTGGGACACGGGGCAAGTCCTTCCCTCCTGCTCGGGCTGGGGGTTTGCCTTCCGACAGTATGCATCCCATAGTCCAGGAAGAGGTCTGATTAGCTAATGGTGAGGGAGTGGGAGAAGCCGGCTGGCTCCCTTTGTGGAAGAGCTGGCTGAGCAACCCAGACCCGGCCAGCCTAGGCAGAGGAGCGCACGCGGCTCTGTGCCTATTAACCATGGTGAAATGCTGACACCTGCTGGTCAGTTCTAGAACTCCAGGAGCCAATGTCTGGGAGAGCTGGAGCTAAGAGACGGGTTCCTCATCACCAAATGCAAAAGCAAAAAAAAAAAAAAAAAAGAGCCAAGTGAGGCAGCACAGACCTGTAATTCCAACATGTGACAGGAATATCGTTCTTGGATACACAGTGAGTTTGAGGTTAGATTGGGCTTCCAGAGAGTCTCCAAAAATAAAAAGTGATATGAGAGACAAGAATATATGAAATTATGAAAGAATATAAAATAATAACAACAACCGTGATGGTAGACTCGCACTTCCTGCCAGGCTGGGATGCTGTCATTGTTCACTGTTGTTGCTTTGATGATTATAACGAAGTTAAAGTCTTTCTATTATTAATCTCTCCCCAAGGTTTGCAAGCGAGGTTTGGACATCTGTTAGACGTTCTTCTTCCATAGAAGTGGGACAATTTGCCCAAGGTCAAGCAATTGCTATATGGAGGAGCCAGGATCCCAGTCCAGGATCTCACTGCCTCACTCAGGGGACTATTTCTGAGCCCCACTGTTCCAGGACATAATGGCACTGCCCCTCCGGATCCTAAGTCCTGGAGGCCCAGAACAGAGCACACAGCCTTTTCTTCTAAATGGAAAGGTTTCTCCTGGGCCAAGGACTTGAGGTCTGAGTCTGGGACAGTCAATTGGGCTGGGAAAGAGAGCCCTGGGGATGGAAATCAGCTGCCCGGGTTCCAGCCCAGCCTCCATCCCAGTTCCTGCCTGTGACCAAGCACATTCCCCAGTCCTTCCCAATCCTCTTCACTGAGACAGCAAAGAATGGACCCCAACAATGACCCAGTGAAACCACTGGGAAAGGCTGGATCCAGAGAGGGTAACCGGCTTCCCAGGTACCAAGACAAGCTGTGAGAAGCTGTGCCCAGGCAGAGCTTCCTACCATACCCCAGTGCAACCCCATCTTCCCTGTCTCATGGGCACCCCGTGTACCCAGAACTGCCACAACCCGGAGGGTGTGACATGAACCCTGGGTGACAAATGCCCTGCTTCTGGGAGAGACACTTCCCGTTTGCCCTGGGACCTGGGACCAGTCTGTCATTTTCTCTCAGAGGGAGGTGGTCTGGGGACTGAGAGGTGAGGGTTCCTGGTTGCTTTATAATCACAGCTCTAGAGACAGTGGTGGATTGATGAGAGGGGGTACACTCAGTGATGTTACCACCCAGGTCCGGATAGAGGGCCCAGGGCCTCCAGACCCTGCTATCTTCCTACCTTTCCTTGCCTCGGTGCTACTCTGTAGGTGGCAGATCTCCTAAGGCCAGGCAGTGGCTCGGCCACCCTCCGTGACTTTTTCCTGGAGGACTCTGGCTCTCATTCCATCCTCTGCAATGGGCAGTGGGGACAGGCCCCAGGACTGGGAACCACTTGGGCCAGCTCTGTTCTCAGAACCTGGGCAACTCTGGAACCTACACTGTATCTCAGTCCCAAAGCATAGGTCCTGGAGAAGGCCAATGGACTTCATAGCAGTAAGCACACAGGTGACCTGCTGGCACTCACTCCTTGGGGACAGTTACTTAGGAAACCCCGCTGCAAGATTGGGGCTTAGGGAGCATCAGCCAAGTGTGGGAAAATTCTCTTCTCTGCTCTCATGGGAGACTGACTGCCAAGGTGGTCAGAGCATGATAGCAGGTCCCTTAGCAATGTCGAGGACTCTCCCCAGAGGCCTGAGCCCTCTACCCCTCCCCCTTCCCCTTTCTCCTTTCTAGCTCCCCTTTCTTCTGCTTCCCAGGGGCCCCTCATGGGAAGCCTGACTGTTGAGGTCCGAAAGCTACCGACCCCATAGGCAGAGGGCCAGGGAAGGACAAGGAATATTGCTGTCCCGACAGCCCAGCTGGATCTGATTTAGGTACCTTTCACAGCGTGGCATGTGTGGTGTAGTAGCTGCCCCTCCCCTCTCCATCACCATTTTGACAGCCTGGGGTGAGAGTAAGGACCATTAGAGCAGAGACACATGATGCTCTGGCCCCACCAGGAGAAAGCGGGTCAAGTTTGTAATCTCTCTGTTACATCATGCTTCTGGCTGGTTTGATCATCTCTTCCAGGAAGCCCTCCATGACTGTCCCTTAGGCCTCTCTGGGGTCCAGGGATTTGGGGGGTGTCATTTCCTTCCTCTGCACCCCAAGTCCAAGATGGTGCCATCCTTGGAATGCAGTCTCTGTTGTGACTTTCACCACCCAGGGCCCCTCCACGGAGAATGTCCTTGGGCCATGTCTCTGCTCCATCTTTACCACAAAGCTCAAGTCACAAGCTCAAAGGACCTACAGAAGACTCTAGGGCATGGTGGCTAGAGGATCTGACCACTCTCAGTGGCTCTCGGGCTACTCAAGGACTCCTTGGTCTCTGCCTTTTGTGTTCAGGGTTAATGAAAGTGTGCCTCAGAAAGTTCCAGGTTTCTGTCTCTCAGAAACCATGTCTTCAAGATATAAGAGGAAGCCCGGCAGTGGTGGCGCACATCTTTAATCCCAGCACTTGGGAGGCAGAGGCAGGCGAATCTCTGTGAGTTCGAGGCCAGCCAGGACTACGTAGGGAAACTCTGTCTCCAAATAAAAGAAGTAGGAGGGAGGATGACTGGACACCAGCTCCCTGTGACCCTGAGGGACCACCACCCATTCAGACCAGAGAAGTAAAGAGACAAATGGTTTATTCAGGGAGGGGGAAGCCCAAGCCAAAAGTACCCCTCCCCACGCCTGCAAGCTGACCTGTGCAGCCCCATAGGCCCAGAGTTGGGGACAAGTCCCCAAACACCCAATGCTGCTGCTAATTTTGCCCTCTCAAAGCCTAGTGACATGAGACATGGATGGAGCCTGACACCCCTAAGACATGTGGTACCTCACAAACAACACATTCTTAGCAGCTCACCTGCCATCTACTGCTGTGAAGAGACCCAAATTCCATATGAGTGAAAGTCTACGAGCAAATTTTCATGAGTGCATTGTGGCACATCAGGGGAACAGCTCCTCTAGCCATGGTGGAGAAATATCCAGGCTACGATCCTCTTGCCAGGCAGGAGAGCCCATTCTCCGGCTTTGCAGCCTCAGAGTGGACATGGCAGAGCCTCACAACTGGACCAGGACAAAGCCAAGATGCTGAGAGCATCCTCTAAGGTGTGGCCAGGCCAGCCAGGCTTTAGTAAGCAGGATCCGAGAGGACACACAGGGCCTGTTTCCTCCTGACAGACTCGTGCTGCTGATAAAACATAAGCCCAAGGGATAGACACAGAGAGGTTGCCTTAACTGGGCACCTACTGTCCACAGTGGAGGGAAATGGTCACCAAGCCTGGACAAGGCAGAGCCTGGGCATTGGAAAGAGACTGGCACCGTGTGGGCCTGGTGGCCAGCTTCAGGAGAGAGTTACAAGAAATGAACCCAACTGTCTCTCACCCTGTGATTGGTAACTTGGCCTCACACACAGAAATCACAGTGGCCGTATGTCACCAAGCAGAAAAGAAACCCATAGGGGAGCAGAGGAAGCCAGCATAACCTGGGGAGGGAGGCTGTCAGAGGCTGTAAGAGGGCAGAGTGGGGTCAGACTCCTGCCCCCCAAGAACGCAGCATCTTGGAAAGCAGGGGCGACGGGAGAACAGGGTTGTGGAGCTCCTCGTTGGACTCAGGGGGCCTCATTGGACCCCATCCCATTGCCTTTGTTGACGTAGAATGGCCGGTAGTGAGACTGTGGGGGAAACAGGAATGATTAGGGTAGCCAGGTGGTAGCAGAACCCCACAGCCAGCCCAACCTAGACCTCCTGGAACCTACAACCTTCTGTGCCCTGTGGCCTGACCTGCAAGAGCTACCTACCCATCTTGCTTTCAGGAGGTGGCCCCTGACAGCATCAGAACTTCTAGGTCCAAATTCTAACTAGAGTCCATTCCCGCCACTTAATCTACGAGCTTGGATTGCATCCGCAGCCCACAGTGTCTTCCTAGTGCCGCCGCAGCTACGTGCATAGCGCTGTGTATTCTCTGAAACTACGCATCACCGTGCCAAGGGCTTTCCGTCGACAGACTCAATTAGGTTTTACAACCATCCAATTAAACGGGCTGCTGTGACCATGGCCGCTTTATAAGCA
Organism: Microtus pennsylvanicus; assembly: GCF_037038515.1. Taxonomy (NCBI): domain Eukaryota; kingdom Metazoa; phylum Chordata; class Mammalia; order Rodentia; family Cricetidae; genus Microtus; species Microtus pennsylvanicus. The sequence continues at coordinate 77,708,633 of NC_134581.1, forward strand.
AGCAGACCAATGCACAGAGAGGCTAGGCAACTTGCCCAAGCCACCCAGGTAATGAACAGGAGGAACAGGATGAGAGGTTGGACTCCAAATCCGATCATCCCAAGCCTCACCCCAATTCTTGCTATCATTCTTCTATCTTAAGCATTTTGCGTGTCGGCTTAGGTTCTCCACATGATTCTCCCTACCAGACAGGATGAATGGACCATGGCCCCAGACCACTGTGCTTCCCACCCACCCTCCATAATCGTGGAGCACAAGCCTCTCTGGTCAGAGACATGAACAACTCTCCCAGCCTCCTCGCTGGGTCATGTCACATGACAATTTCAGGGAAATCAAGCCCTACCTATTCCTTTCGCCCTCCTAATCCCTCCCTCCGGGCTCTGAGGAGTCAGATCCCCCAGGCTGGGATGGAAGAGCAAAGTGGAGCTGTCCCTGGGTCTCGGGTCAGATATGGAGCTGCTCTGTGCCTCCCGGACACTCCTGGTCTGTGACTCCTACAGAGCAGGAGTCCAACCTAGGCAGTGCCAGAGCAGGAGGGTTTGCAGCCCAGACCTGGACCAAATGATCCATTCCCAAAGGAAGAAATGAAAGCCCAAGGAGGAAAATTAAGCATAGACAAAGTCATGAGGCTGCTCTAGCGAAGCAAGACCTGAATCCAGGTTCTCTGGCCCTCGGGTCCATTCCGGGATCTCAAAGAGGGGCACAGGGTAGAAGGGATTCTTCTTTCAGAACAGCTGGGTGGATAGCATATGGATTGCAGACCAATGAACATGGCCGCAGTCTGAGAGGCTGGGGCAGAAGGTGAGCAGGAGGCTGATTCCCACCGCCCTCCCAATTAAGATCGCAGTAGGTGAGAGTTAGGAGGGCTGTGAGATCCCCAGGCTGAGGAATTCAAGTAAGAAATGGAAGAGCAACTCATACATGACCACAAAGCAAGCTGGCGATAGATGGCTGGGTCCCAGCCTGCGTCTTAGGCTGGCCTCTCTGCACACTACACTGGTTTCCATCGTCCCAGTCTAGGTGCTGGTCGGACAGCACAGCCTTGTCCTGCTGGAGCCCTCTGTGGCCTCCTCTGTGGGGACTCGGGTCTGGGGGACAGGAATGTATATGATAGGAAGAGAATGACTCTTTCATTGTCTGCTTCCCACAGTCCTGCTGCTTCGATGCCCCTGGGCCCAGCTCCACATTACACACACAATCACTTAGCTCCTCTCGTCCACAAATTAAAGAGTTTTTTCCAATTAAACTAGCCCCAGCTGATCTCTGTAGAAGAGGGCGAACCTTGTGCTCTGACCTCAAAATGCAAAAGCAGTGGAAGCCAAGAGCTCTGGTCCCATCTCAACAAAACCCTGACGCTACCTGCATGGCACCTGGTTAGCCCTCTCGGGACCTAGCACAAACCCTAGGAGGAAAACATGGAGGGAGATGAAGGCTTCAAAGTGACAGCCTCTGATTACTGCCATTCCCAGGCAAGGATACGATGCATCTGGACTTCAGGGAATTGGGGGACACTTCATCTCATCATTGCAGAGGTGCCAGCAGGTGGTCTGGATTCTTGGCCACACACCACCACCATTGCTGCTTTCTCTTTAATAAGCTCAGCTTATAGTTATTAAAGAGTAAATCCTGAATATACCTTTCTAATGTTCCAGCTCCCCCAAACACACACCATCACTCCTAATGGCCTCTATGCTACCAAAGCTGGAAAGTAGTCCCAAGAGAGGGCCCCATCTCCAGGATGTCTGTGCAACCAATGGACTAAGTATTTTACAACTCTTGGAGACCAAGCCACCATAGACACCCAGTGATCACTTGCAAATACCTACCCTGGCTGTCCATGCTACAGATTCTAAACTGAGGTCAAAGGCAGTGTGTCTTTACCCAGGTTCCTGCATATTAACCCCTCTTCCCCCTCCCCTCCCTATTTACTACATGTGGTTATTTGCTTGGGCTATTGCTATCTCCCATGTTCACAGTATGACCCAGAGAAGTTTTCTCTTCCCACAGACCCTGAAAGCATGCCCAGCTGCCAAGTCCCTGGACACGACTGTGCCCAGCAGCCCTCCCAGTACACCTTACTCACCAGCAAAGTCTGCTTGCCAGATTTCCAAGTCTGAGGCTGGGCCTTGGGAGCCTGGCTCCGGAGAAGGGAGGGATAGCCTGGAAAGACAAGTTGCTCCAGTCAAGAGGACCCAGGCTGGTGCTCAGGGACTCCCCCCAGATGGAGCAGCTCAGCTGCCTGCCCCAGAGTGACGCCCAAGCATCATTCAGCCCAAGAGCAAGTTCAGCCACCTGCAGAGGTGTGCAGCAGCTGGGATGGCACAGTTACCAGCTGGCAGTCCTGGGAGGCTAGCCAAAGGAAGGAAGCAGCAAGAGAGAGGGAAGGAAAAGAAGCCAGCCAGGTAGATGGGGACGGGCAGCAGGAGAGTGTTGCTCCCCATCCAGGTCTACACTACGCTGCTAAGATCACCACCCCTCGCCCTAAGGTCTTACCACCAAAGACCTGTCCCTTTCCCAGAGTCCAGGACAGTTCTTCAGTCAGCAGCCCCAGCCAACACTGCCCAGAAAAAAAGACTCCAGGCCCTGCTATGCTGTGCTAGGGGTCGAGGTGATGTTTCTCATTTATCCAGCCCCACTTGTGCCAAGCACCATGTGAGTGCCTTCCCCTTGCTCGGTCCTCCCATTTCTTATAGCTCAGCAGTTTACCCGAGTCACATGGCAGCAAGCAGCTATCAGGATTGGAAACCATGGCTTGCCAGACTCCGAAATCCATAATCCTATTCCTGCTGCCTGGCTCTGGTTGTATCACAGCAGCAGACCAGGAACCCAAAGAAGGGCAGCCATTTGCCAGTGTGATTGTCACTCAAGGTTAGGACAGTAAGTCCAAGGTCCTAGCAGGTGGCTCTCTGCACTTGGTGAGAAGGTGTTAGCCCGGGGTGAAACTGCCTGCCACCTCCTTGGCTCTCCTTCTCAGCCTAGGACTTCTATAAAGAACATAACTGCACAGCTCGATGGAAACACCACTCTGCCTGCAGGGCAAACAGCAGCGGCTGGGAAGAACCTGGCCTGTGACTTGAAGAATGAGAAGCTGGGGAGATTAACAGTGTCTGTCCTTGGCAGCCACTGTCAAGGGAGGCTGCTTGGGGTGGGCCGTACCACCTGCAGAATTCCTGCTGCACGAGCAAGAACCCCTGGGTCTGTCCCTGCACCTAGGGCAGGAACTGCCTGAGAAAGAGAAGATTCTATGGGTCCTGAGTGACGATGAAGACTGGGAATGGAGACCTCACCTCTTGGTTTTCAGAAAGAAAAACCCATACCAGCCATAAGAGCTAAGGGGGAGGGGGGGACAGGAGTGGCCCAGGAGAACAGTCTCGGCAACAGGCAGAAATCCAGAGAGAGTGAGCTAGGATGGCAGGGGTGCGGGACATGCATGTCTCTCTAGGGAGCTCTGAGGAATAGGGACCAGGACACCCTAGAAGTGGCAGAAATCTCCCCCAGGATGCCCACCTGCCCTGCTATGGCAGAAGAAGGGAAGGGGTGGGAAGAAGTTGGGTACCGGGATTGTTTTTAAAGAGCCCACTGCGGTCCAGTGGCTTGGAAAACTCTGCAGTGGCCTGTCCCAAGGTTGTGAATTGATAGGGGGCTTTCCCAGTGCCTGCTGGGAGAGAGAGAGGTGTTAGCAGCATGCGCCTACTATCCAGGAGGCTGAGACTCTAACACCTCACTGGGGCATGATGCTCCTCCGTGCTCCACAGCCTAGCTCAGACCTGGGAACTGGAGCCGACTTGGTAGCCCCGGTGTTCCCTGTCTGCCTGTGGATCTGGTAGACGGTATGGGGAGCAGGGGGTCTCAGGACTCCAGGATATCCTTCTGACATACAGGGCAACCTGTCTAGGCCATTCCTAGTCATCGTGGTGAGTTACTCTGTGTGAGGGTGAGGTGAATTCCCTGTATCTGACAGGACGTCCTTTCAGGGCAGGCCTTAGCCAGAGAGTCTCTGCAGTCTGCTGGGCAATGTCTGAGGGCTAAGAGCTGTTGCCCTCTGTGCCAGGTGACCTTCAGGCTAGGCCTGATCAAGGAACAGATAAGCATCTTCTGGGAGCCAGCATGCCAAGGCGAGTCCCAGAGCGTCCCAGGCCTGGCCCAGGGACGGGACTTCTCCTGGGTCCTGAAGACTAGAATCCCTTATTCCTTCCCTTCTTCATCTTGCTAGTAGTAGTCCAGGAATCTTGTCCTTCATACAGACTGTGCCTTAGCCTGGACTTGAACCACTAAGTGCTAAAGCCACTTCAGAGGACTCTGTTTGCTGTGGGCGTTTGGTGGGGGGGGGGGTGCTCCAGACAGTTCCTTTCTCTCTCGTCCCAAGGATCCCAGCCGCTGATCCTCCTGGGTCAGGCATTTGGGTGTAGGGAGAGGTGAAATCCCCATCAGAGCTGCCTCTAAGGCCCTGAGCCTGCTACACACAGGGAATAGCACACACTGCTGCACTGTACACTACGACACCCCGCTTCAAGCCTATATCCTCAGGATGACCCCAACCCCACGGGGTAGGAGGTGCAGATCATTCAACCAGCTCAAGACCTACAGGAAGACAGTAGTAGGTGGGGGTCAAGTATAGGAAAAGAATGTCAGACCCAAAAGGCCTGATCCCACCTGCCCAGAGGAGCTGCTGTACGAAGAGTGGGATCCAGCCAGCTGCTGGGAGGCACTGAGGAGTTCAATCAACTCCATAGCAGAGAGGCTGGGAAAGTAACCCAAGGGAGCATTTAGGCCACACAGATAACGATGCCTCTCCAGTCACCAAGGCCTGTCATCCCAGCCCATCTTTAGGAGTCAGTATGTATTATGTATATCACACCCAAGAAACACTGCCATAGCCTGGCCCCTTTCCCTTCTTTGGGATGCACCCAAGGCCCGGGCTCAGCTTCCATCTAGATCAGAGCCCTCACTTCCAGAAGGTGAGGGGAGAACTAGCCAGATAGGGAACAGAGACTCAAGCAGGGCAGCCTCAAGGCAAAGCAAGGGGTAGGGGTGAGCTCACCTTTCAAGGAGAAGGAGGAGTTGCCCTGCACAATGGGCATGTCCTCAGAGTTCTGAACAGTGGACGAGTACTCCCAGACCCTGGAGGTATAGTTACCTGGCAGGACAAAGAAGGCATATCAAGCTGGGCGGTAGTGGGGCACACCTTTAATCACAGCACTCAGGAGACAGGGGCAGGAAGACCTCTGTGAGTTCAAGGCCAGCCTGGTCTACAAGAGCTAGTTCCAGGATAGGCTCCAAAGCAACAGAAAAACCCTGTCTTGAAGAAGTATGGGGGGGGGAGTACCTTTCAAATCAAAACATAGTTTAGCCTAGCAGTGGTGGCGCACACTTTTAATCCCAGCACTTGGGAGACAGAGGCAGGAGGATCTCTGAGTTTGAGCCCAGCCTAGTCTACAAGAGCTAGTTCCAGGACAGGCTTCAAAGCAACAGAGAAACCCTGTGTCAAAAAACCAAAAACTAAAAAAAAAAAAAAAAAAAAAAAAAAAAAAAAAAAAAAAAAAAGATAAATAAAAAATAAAATAAAAAGGCATATCAGACCCAGGTAGACTGGCCTGAAGAAGGAAGGAAGGACCAGGACAAGATCAAGTCCTTGACTCTTCGTCCATTTGCTGCCTCTGAAGTCAGGACGCCACTATGCCTGAATCACATGTCCTCAGCCTTCCCTGCTATGGAAGGTGTGTAAAGGATAGGTGTGTTCCTGCAGCCCACTGTCCTCGCAATAAGACGTGGGTTTGGGCTGTGCAGTGTGTATGATGGGGTGCGGAGTGGCCCATTGCTACAGCCCACATGAAAGATCAAGAGGAGCTGTGCAGTGTGTATGATGGGGTGCGGAGTGGCCCGTTGCTACAGCCCACATGAAAGATCAAGAAGACACCTTTGTGCTGTTTCTTTCTAATCCCCTTTACATGGGGTTCCAGGAGTCAAACTCGGGTCCCCAAGCTTGTACAGCAAGCACCTTTGCCCGTTGAGCCATCTTGTCAGCTCCACTCCTCAGATTAAAGGGCATCCCTGGACACAACGTACAGGTCTTGTGTGAGCTGCTCATTCCCACCCCACTTCCTGGAATTCCAGCCAACTTGTGACCTCTCTTCCTCCAACAATAGCTTCTTTCTTGTCTCTGGTGTTGGATCCAGAATGGTCCTTTGCTTAGGATCCGCCCTTCCTCCCCATCCCCAGCAAATTCATACAGCATGTTTCCATGTCACCTCTCCCAGAACCCTGTGTACCTCTTCCCGCTGCCCCTTATTATCCTGCACATCCCATGCCCTGGGTTGCAGTTGGCTGTTTAATTGTCCATCTCTTGTGGTGCTGGGGACATGCTTGTTTGGCCCAGCATCAAACCGATGCCTGCCAGAGCCTTATTCCTAGAAGGTACTCACTGCATGTTTGATGGATGCACGTACTAACTAATGAACAAATAAATACAAACACATCCTATCGCTTGGGGACAGAGACAGTTGACAGAATGCCTGGTATCCTGTTCATGGGGATGAACGAGCTAACAGACAGCTCTGTGCAAGGAGGCTTCTGTGATGTGGAGAAAGAGGAAGAAGGGAGAAACATCAAGGGCATCAAGGTGATATTGGAGTCCCCGTTGACAAGGCACCAGCTCTTCCTTGGCAGCAGGAAGCCTTGGGTGCAGCTCCCTCTGCAGCCGTGCCCACAAGCCCGTGTGCTCCTCTCGTCCTAATGGATGAATCGGGTGAAATGAGGCAGGCAGCCACCCTGAAGCTGGATTTGGGGTCCTCCCCAAGTAAGAGTCAGGATACAAGGCATACCTCCACTGAGTCATGAACTAGCCACGAAGTGGTTAAAATAAATTGTCTTGCTGCTGTTCTCTCCTATAGGTACTTTCTGGGTTGGTCAGACCTGTAAATGTTTTGTATGGGAAATGAAGGATAGGTGGGCAGGTGTTCATGCATGTATGTACACATATGTGGAGGTCAAAGGTCAACATCAGGTGCCTGTAGTCACTTGTCCACATTGTTTTGGGGACAGGGTCTCTTTTGAACCTGGCACTTGCTGATTTGGCTAGACAGACCAGTCAGCATGACTCCGGGATTTTCCTGGCTCCAAGCGCTGAGATTACAGGGACGTGGAGCTATGCCCAGTTTTTGCACATGAGCGGTGGGAATCAAACTCAGGTCCTTGTGTTTGCATGGTAAATACTTAACCAATCGAGCTAGCTTCGCGGGCCTCTGCAGCTATGAATATTAATGACCAGCAGAGAGGTGCAGGCATTGTCATCTCCTCCGGATGGCAGTGACCTTCCTCTTTCCAGGTGTCTATTCTCTATTGAAGAGTCTCCCCAGTGCTGGATCTAGGTGGGGGGTGCCTGGCCGAACTGGCCCATTACCCAAGAAGTCCAGCACAAAATCATGGTCCCCCAAACAGAGGCCCTCCCCCCAAACAGAGGCTTCAGGAGCACACAGCCCTGACCTGGAGCACAATGGTCCCCTTAGCACACAGAGCAGGAGACCCTGTATTTGACAGCCGTATTTGGGACAGGTCCATCCCAGCCCCCACCACACTTTTGTCATAAGGAGTCGTCCTGGTGCCTCTGGGATTTCCAGGCACACCGGTGTCAAGTCATGCCTTCCTTTAAATTTGCACCTTAGATAAATCATTGTATGACTTAGGGCAAAAGTCAACTGGGGCCTGTCGGCCTTCTGTCCTCATGCTTGCTGGGAGAGGCCCCCACAGCCAGACACTAACCCTGTTTCCCCTACTCCTGCCCAGTTCCCTATATTCATCTCACACTGGGTAATCAAGACATTCAAATTCAATCCATGGCTCAGCCAGTCCTGGGACCATCACCCCATGTTCCCTCCTGCCTACCCTAAGCTGAACCCCCTCCTACCTTTTGTGCCATACAGATTGTTGAAATTCTTCTGATTGGTCTCCTTGGAGAGGCGGCTGGGCGATGACGGCTGGTAAGATGTCCGGCCCCCTGTGAGGCAGAAACATCATTTCAAAAAGGTGGGCTTGACTCAATAGAAGGCCTGTGGCCTCTGACTTAAGGGGAATCCTAGACAGAACCCTGTACATCTCCCTGAGAGCCCACTGGACCCTCCAACTGGGCTTTCACCACCCAAATGAGAACCCTTTGGGGAGCAGAGGGGACACTATTGGCTGATGTTCCCAGAGCACTAGAATTCTGGATGGCTCTGAGTATGCTAAGATGCTTGGTCATTCTACTTGGGAGCCTTGAGAGCAGGCGGCTGACAAGTCCGCTCCTGAGCCAGGGCCTGTCTGAACTGTTCTGCAGAGCCTGGGATCTGGGGGAATAGGAGAAAGGGGAGGCCATCACAGTGGTGGGGGCAGGGGGAGCAGAGGCTTTGGGTCCTCACCCCACAGACTTAGCCTCCTGCAGAAGACTAATGAGCCTGCTGAAAACTTGTCCCAGGTATCAGCATAGCCTGTGACTGCTCACCGCCCTCCTGCCTTGTGTTCCCACACAGTCCTGTATCTCTAGTTCTCTTGTCCAGACACCACACACCCCACCCACTGCTGGCTCGCCCAACCCAGCACCTGCCTGCCCTTCCCCTTTCCCTCACAGTCCTGCCCGACACCCCCCCCCCCCCGCCACACACACACACACACACACACACACACACACACACACACACACACACACACTCTTGTACTGGCCAGAGAGCCCCTCCTTCCCGAGCCTGGGAACTTACTTCTCCAAGGGAGGGAGTCATTGTCACTGCCTAATCCCACTGACTCTAAACCTCCAGGCTTGGCCTGGTAGCCTTTAGTGGCCTTGTTTCCCTGATCCTCTCGATGTCTCTGCAGCCCCTCCCAGGCCCCTCCTCTACCCTGAGCCTGGGATCTGCAGGTGTCCTGCCCACCCTATCCCTGCAGGGCAGGGACACCAGAGGAACCTGTTTCTTCTACCTACAGATGTCACAGCTGACTCACGGGGACCAAGCCAGGGGGGACAATGACCAGCCTCAGGCTGACTCAGCCCTGGTACTCTCAGGGAGCCCTTGTGGCAGGTAGCACTTCCCACACCTGGTGGCCTACATCGGGGCCACTCTCTCCCTGGTTCTCCCTTATGCAGGGAGAATCAAGCCGGAACAGTGGGGTTTGGACCACCCCATCTGGCTAGTTCTGGACCAGGGGGAGAGCCAGAGAGACCAGGCTAGGCAGACACGGGCTTTAAAACAGAGAGCTGCTGGGGACCGAGCCAGCATAGTTTGTCCTTTCATGGAACTGGCTAAGAGCAGAGCTCAGGGCAGAGAGGGAACAGGACTGATGTCAGAGACTGGGTCTGAAATGTCAGAGGTGAAATCTCAGTACCCCTCTGCTGCCTAGAACCTCCCAAAAGTCTGAGTGGTGTTTTGAAAGGCAGGGTACAGAGCTTCCTATCTGATGAGCTCACTTCTCCCAGTCCCTCGGCCTGCCCACTGCAGCGGTGATCTGTCAGTAACTGCTCAGGACCTCTGGCTCCTCCCTCCCGCTAAGCGCCTTCTCAGACCTTCCCCTCCCACCCCACCCTCCAGCACCCTCACTCCTCTCCAGGCCCCTTAACTCTCACATGCACCTGCACACCCCCTCTACCCTGTGACCTGGTACCCCCACCCTTATGTACCAAGCACTGTGGTGGTTCGTCACTAATGCCTAAGAATGTTCAGACTATTCTAATCCAGGGACAGGCAGGGCCTGGCCTAGAGAGCCCAGGCTGTCCCCCTATAGGGTAGGCTAAGGAGGCAGGTGACTTGAGGGAAACACACAGAGGAGCAGACTGGCTTTGAAGGTGGCAGCCCTACCCAGGGCTCAGTCCATGCAGCAGCTTTGGCAGAAGTGCCACCACACAGCTCTGGACTGCCGGAGGAGAGTCTGTGAGATGCTCTGAAGGACAGAGGCCACAGGAAGGGCGGGAGTGGCGGGCTGCAGGGGGGACCAATGCATCTAAGGAGCCAAGTGCTGGATAACCTGTCTCCAAACCAGGACACGTGTCACCGCAGAGTGAAAGGAGGCACTGGACGCCACCATGCAGGGGCAGGAAGCGGGGGCCAGACACACTGAGTTATGGCCACTCTACCCAGGAAGAGCCTATCTGAGAGTGACTTTGGCCTCGGCCGTTGGTAGCGTGCTCTCCCTCACCCTTGGGTGTGAGGTACATGGAATATCTCTTCATGGTGTCGGGCGTGTTCCACTCGCTCCCGAAGCTGCTCGTGTAGCTGTTCATGTAACGATGGTCACCACCTGCAAGAGAGGTAGGTCAGCAGAGGAACAGGAGGCTCACAGGGAGAGGAAAACTATCACAGCCTCGGAGAATGTGGCGACACGGTCCACATTGCCCCTGCTCCTCCAGTGAGCCACTGCCCAGGCACACAGTCTCCTCCGTGAGAGGGCAACTGTGTGCATGACAAGGACAAACCCATTTGGGGCACCCATTTCTTATTTGATCTGTACATCAGCTCTTGGGCAGGTATGACCATCTCCATGTGACAGAAGGGGAAATCAAGGCTCGGGAGGTGAGGGCAGTGAGATGCCCCTGCTAACAGGACAGTCAAGGAGGAGTTGGGATTTGATTCCTGGCCCTGACTTCATACCTCAGCCCCAGCCACTGCTAGCAGCATCGGGTGGTTGACTGAGGTCTTGTCTTGGCCTCTGTGGTCCAGAGATGTGGCCAGCTGTGTAGGGTGAGCTGCACACAGCTGCAGGCCAGCAAGCCCCAACTAACCTATCTCTCAGTAGCCACCTCTGCCTCTGACCCTGCAGAGGCTGTGCCCACCATCTCCTGTCCCTTACTGCTTCCTGACTTCTAGTGCCTCCATCTTTCTTGCTCTCTCTCAGGTAAGGAGTGAATGGCTCAGATCTATCCTTCATCCTCATCTCCATCACCAACAGGATCCTGGCACACAGTAGACTAAAGGCGTTTGTCCAGCCTTGGTCCCACTAAACAAAAAAAAAAATCTCTGGACGTGACCTGGTGCCTCTGTGCCCTGGGCCTGTGGGGCTGGAGATGCAACCCTGGTCTGGGAGGCAAGCCATCGTTAGGGAGCAGTTGGTGGTCACTCCAAGGCCTGGCTCATCAGCTACCCATCCTCCATCTCCTACAACAGATAGCATCTAACCACTAGGCAACAGCGACAGAAACAAAGGCAAAGAAGGCTTCCCCTGGGCTTGCAGCACAAGTGCAGGGCAGCTGAATCAGCACACCCAGCCTTGCTCCTGGCTGCCATCTCACTACACACCTTACATAGGACGCCGGGCCACACCCGCACAGAGACTGTGGCAGGAACCATCATGACCTAGAAACGGGGCAATGAACAACCACCAGGAAGCTGGGGTGATTCCTACAAGGTTCACAGTCTCCCCACCCCAGTTAGGACCATCCTCTCGCATCTGCCCAAACCATACCCAAGGACTCCCCTGCAAGGTTTGTACCGCAGAGATGAAGATGATCCTTCTTCAAGCCACTGCCGCTGCTCTTAGCAGTGGTAGTGGTTTGCTTAAGAAGAGAAAGCCTAGCAGCCGTACGAGCAGAGTGTGAAGCCCAAAAGTAAGCTCTCCCGGTCAGCTGGGGGCCCTTTGAAAGGCTGCTTCTCTGAGTACCTGGACATCTGCAAGGGCTAACTCCCCACAAGGGAGCAGGGAAAGGCTAAGGAAGAAAGGAACTCAGCATAACGCCCACATCCTGGGAGCCCTCAATCACCTCAGCTGTCGCAGTCCCCATTAGGATCACGGCGATCGTCATTAGGAAAAGGCTGTCAGGATCTGAGTGCCAATTTAAGTCAAATGATTGTCTCGCTAAAATGGCTTTATCTGTCCTTAGGTATGATTGAACGTCCCCCGTGTTTCACAGGGACACGGCATGGTATCATACACGGGTGGTCCCCTCCACTCTCCTAGGCCCCTCTCCTCGGGGAAGAGTGATGTGAGACCTGGAGACCAGACAGAATCATTTCCGTTGGGTGTTGATGGCTATGAGGCCTTAATCAGGCTGTTTTTGAACACCTTGCCCTGGGTCTGAGCCATTGGGGCGTAGCCTTGGAGAAAGTACCCGGGCTTTGGGCCCTAAAGGGATTGGGATTGGGTAGAATGGGGCTTAACAGAGCAGTTCCTCAGGTTAGCAGGCTTTCTGGGAGATAATTCAGTTGACCTCTGCAGGGAGAGCGTGACTCAGAGAAGGAGCTGATTTCAGGGCAGGTGAGTCAGGGAGACACGCCAATGCCCCATCATCTCCAACCCCAACCAGGCCAGTTTCAGCCTGTGGGCTCAACACGAATCAGAACAACCATGGTGACGGGCCTCTCTCCAAGTCCAGATGTAACTCTCGGTTCCTTCTGAAGCCTGCAAGTGGCCCGTTCAAGCAGCAGTAGGGATGCAACTGCTGGATTAGACCTGGCAGTCGGATGGAGATCTGAATGAAACCACTCCTCGACACTAATGAATGGCCCGCAGAGGAGGCACCTACGCGGCAGTTCCCAGAATCTCCCTTCCCTAGGTCCCTTGTAATAACTGCCAGTCCAACAGGAATGCTAGAATCCCTGAAGCCTAGTCTAAACACGCTCCCATGGATGAGGGAATGGAGACCATGAGGAGTCAACCACTCAGGTTCCTGCCGACATCAGACAACAGGAATTTACTGAGAAACACCCCCAGCCTCAACCCCGATAACAAGGGAGTACCTACCATTCTCCATATGGTTCCTCTCAATGAAGTTGCGGCTCAGGTCGGCCTTGCACATCTTTTCAACATGGCGCATGCACACATTGAGCAAGTCATCCTTGAAGTTGCCAAGTGACTGTCCCAGGCCCTCTCCTTCCAGCAGGACATGGTAGGTGGGCAGAGGTGGGGGGAGGGAGTAATTGCTCATCAATGCACCAAATTCCTACCAAGAAAGAAAAGCAGCCATTAACTTTGCCATTCTTTGGGAGCTATGTGGACCTTGGTCTGCATGGGAGCTCTCTGGTTAGCTGGGGACTCTGTGCTGAGAGCCAGAGTTCTAGGACGGGCAGGATAGCTAGCCTTGCTTTTCTTCGTTGGACATATGAGTCAGCTAAAGTCGGTCTTGATTGAACTAGCATTCAGATGAGTGACTCCACAGCTCCCACCACTGATGTGTACACGCAGAAGTTGTGGTCTTTGGGGGAAAGGGTACGTGAGAATACTAGAGCAGTGTGGGTATTTCCATCTTCACAGTCTCACTCCCTCCTGCCTCCACACCTCCCTTTTTCCGTCTCTGGCACACCCCTCCTCCTTCTCCAGTCCTAAGCAGCGGGCAAGACCCTATTCAAACTCCACCTCCCCCACAAAGTTGTCCTCAGATTGCTCTAGCCTGCCGGCCCTTCTCTGAATTTCCATAGGCACTTATCTCCTGAGCCACATGCTTTATCATTTAATTACACACTTTTCCATATTGTTCTCTAATTGTACATGTCTTATCTTCCCAGCTGGATTGCAGCTGCTTGGGGGCAAAAACTGTGCCTTAGACTTCTCTATTTGCCTCGGCACCTGATAGAGTCCTGCACGCCCAGGAGTAGCAAAACATTCTAGCAGACAGAAAGATGGATGCATGAATACACAAGCAGACTAGATCAAAGATAACAAATACACAACACTCTTATGCCACTCCCCCCTTACCCAAAGCAGGCATTACTAATTAATCACAGAACCCTTTCTTATCAAGCCTAGAGCACTACTGGTACATAGCAATTGAACTTGGTACAAGGTGACATTTGTGTGCCATCCTTAGAGTAGTAGAGAGTAGACTGGAAAGGAAATTAAATAGATGGAAGGATTAGTAGTGAGTGGGTGGGTAAATGGTGGATTGATGGGTATGGAGTAGGTGAGTGTTGGTAATGAACGGATGGATGGTGGGTGGGTAGGTGGGCAATGAGTAGATGGGTGGGTGGATTAGTACTGATTGAAGGGGTGATGTATGTATGTTTGTATGGGTGGATGAATGGATGGATGGATGGATGGGTGGGTGGATGGATGGATGGATGGATACTAGGTGGATGAATAGTGAGCTTATGGGTATTGGATGTGTGGATGGAGGGATGAACGACTGAATGGATAGTGAGCATATAGGTAATGGGTGGGTGGATTGATGGGTGGATGATGAGTAGATGAGAAGCGAGTGGGTGGGTAGTGAATGGGCAGATACATGGATGGATTGATAGTGGGCGGATGGGTAGCAGACAGGTAGTGAATGGGTAAGCAGGGGACAGATGTGTGGATAAATGGGTAAGGCAGGCATGGATGGATAGGGAATGAGAGCCTGCGAGATGGATGACTTGAGTGAGGGACTGAGGCTCTGAATGGTGGCATCCGTACCTGCAGAAACAGCACCGAGTCACTGATGCTATGCAGCTGCTCTCGGGTCTGCTTGTCCTCATGCAGCACCTTGGCCCTCTCATCCAGGGCATCTACGATCACTTTCACTTGGTCCACAGCATCCTGTTCCCGCTGCTCCAGCGCAGCTCTTACTTCTTCCTTTTGCTTCTCCAGGTCCCTCACCAGGTCCCTGAAGCTCTGCTCCAAGATGGCCTTCTCATTGGTGGTAAAGCTCTAGGTCCAGAATGGAGGGGGATGAAGAAGAGTTGCATTAAGGGAAAAACCCTAGCTTTCCAAAAGACTCAAAGAACCCCCAGGGCCCTAACTTTGCAAGCCTCCTTGACCACAAATCTCTTTCAAAGGCATCACTGAGAGAGGCCAGTTGATAACCGCGCCAGTGTGCAGGTTGTTGATTTGAGTTGTTTGAGACTGGATCTCAAGTAAAACAGGCAAGCCCTAGACTTACTATGTAGTCCAGGCTTAGAATTTCTGGTCCCTCTACACACTGAGTGCTGGGATTACAGGTGTGTGTCACCACATCTGTCTGCAGGTGTTTCTTATTGTCTAATCTTCCTTATCTACTGTGGCTCTTTCCCCTGGGTGTGTCAACATGAGCCACTATTCCATGCTCAAATGACTCTCCAGAGGCTCAGACAATCTCCTTCAAGTCGGGGTATGCTCGCTTCAGTTGAGTTGAGTTGCCTCGACTCGAGCCAACCTTATTTGGGGAGTAAATCAGTTGGCTGTTCCTGAGGCCAGACTCCACAGTCAATAACTTTATACTCATTTGCCATTATCCAAACCACAGCAGACATACTGCTTACCATGCTGGCCCAAGTAGAAAAGAAATGGGGTGTACTTAGTAGTTTAGGTAGTCTGGTGAGCAAATCAGACATCAGAGGACATTGGAAAGCTCACTGAAGAACGGGTCTAGGATCTTTTCAAAATCCTACCAAAATGCCTGACCTAGGTAGGCTGAGAAAGGAAGTGTGTGGGAATGGCAAAGCGGCTGGGAGGATCCCAAATATGAAATTATGGGTATCACTGTGGGCCAAAGCCTGGAGCAGCACTGAGGTCTGCCTTCTCCCAAGCAATAGAGGCAAGTGAAGGCACCATAGCAAGGGAGCCTGAGGCCACTCACCTTGATCCGGTCCTTCTCCTTCTGCCACTTCTCAGCCTCATCTTCAATCTCAATGATTTTCAGCTGCAGCTGCTCCTTCTGCAGTGACAGCTCGGTCTGTGGGGAAATGTGGAGATTGAAGCTGTCGTGAGCAGGGAGAGAGAGGAACAGAACCAGAGACCCAGGCTGGTGACTCACCACACGAGCAAACTCAGGTAGATGCGACACTCATCCATGCAACCTTTCACTTAGCAATTGTTATCAGCACCCCAGAACTGCTGGGCTCTGAGCTAGTGGCCAAGGATCCAGCCACACATCAAGTACCGTACCTCCGTACTCTCAGACCACTAGAGCTAAACAGCTTGGCCATGTCTTTACAGGGGTTAAGCCTCCCAAATCCTTCCCACCTAATGTTCCTTCCAGTGGGCCTGGGGCCATTGGTGAAAGAGAGGATCTGGACTCAACCCAATTCCGCACAGCCCTGCCCAGGGAGTGGCTTGTAGCAGTAACCCCATGCAACGTTTCTGTGGCATGACGCAGGCCTTGTTTTGCAAGCAAGAGCTGGGGTTGCCGCCGGCACAGACTCGGTCCAGGCAGGCACAGCTGTAAACCTGTTTATAAGAAAGGGAACGTATCTGCAGTGTAGGCAAGATGCGGACTCTTCCCCAGGCTCTCTGAAGGAAAGAATACAGAGTGAGGCTAGGAGGGGAGGAGAGGACCAGAGACCCATGTTCAGAGGCACTCTGACTGTTGGATCCTGGGACAGCAGGGAAGAGGCTCTATCAGGAGGGCACTGAGACATCAGCCTTCCATCTATGCTTGGCTTCCATGTGGGGGAAGGTCCCTCTCTGAAAACCAGCTGTAACTGAGGCAGCCTGGAGGGCATGAAGCTAAAGCCAAAGCTATTCAATGAGTTAAGAATGTCTCCTTTTCTTTTCTGCTGGGCCCTACTGGAGTTCCCAAAGCCCTGTCTAAAGCTTGGAAGATAAGAGGGTGATCATTCAAGGAGGTCTTGCATGACTCAGAGCTCCCCACAACCACTGCCATTTAAAAACAGACTCTCCTTTTCCTAGCCTTCTCCCTGAGGAACCCACAAGAACAGCTGAGGCAGAAAAATTACAAACCATTAGGATGATGAGCTCTCCTGGCAAGGAGCTGTGAGCATCACCAGTGACCTTTGAGCATCTCACAAAACTAAGGGGTGTCTGTAGGGTGTCTGCAGCAAAAGTTGAGGGGATGCCCTGGGATGCTTGCTGCAAACCCCAGAGCAGGCATCTACTGATGGGCTCCCACTGGCCTTTGAGAAATGGTGCCCAGAGGTCGAAAAGATAGGGACACGGAGGTCACAAAGACCCCCGATAGGAAGTCCTGCTGCCATGGCCTGCCCACCATTGCCATGCTCCCAGGCTCTCCCGGCAAGAAGAGTCTTGGATGTTCTCAGTAAGCATCTACTCCTCCTCCACAATCTGACAGCCCCACAGCATAAAAAATGTCATCACCAGAGAGGAAGACCAGCTCGTAGGAAGGGATGAGGGTTGGGACTTGGCCTTGGGGTCTCTGGAACAGGCTTGGGACAAGACACAGTAGTGGGAAGGAGGAGAACAATGAGAATAAGCCCCCACCCTCCAACTCTGGTCTTTGAGTGTGAAGAGTCGGGGAGGCCAGGAAACAAAGGCCAGCCAGGCTAACGATCTGAGGACCCTAATGCAGGTCCTAATGTGGATCTACATCCTAAGGAATAGAAAAAGGAAGATAATGGGTCTGTCCCAGCAACTTTCCCATCCCTAAAGGATTCCTGGGGGAGACCAGGGTCAAAGTACAGAAGGAGGCCTCCCATCTTCTGCAGCTGAGCCTTTGAATTGGCTCACCCAGAGCTCATGGATAGGAATCCAAGATGGAGACCCCTAACCATCACCCACAGGCAGGCTGTAGGGTTTGACAAGATCCTTAACTTCTCTAGGCCTCAGTAGCTCCTCTGTGCTGTGGAGGTTACCTAAGCTCCCACACCCACAACAGAGGGTGTAAGAGAGATGGGAATCTGTAAGCAAAGCTCCCAGAAAGCACCTGGCACAGAGCAGGCGCTGACTGAATAATGTCCCCATGGCCACGTCTATATGGCACCTCCCAGGAGGGGCAAAGCAGTAGGCATAACAAGTAGGGCAGTGACAGCCATGTCCAGGTGGCTGCGCTGTGTTGGATGGTGAGTCTGGTGCATGGGGTCCGATGGGGTCCAGAGGTGGTAGGGACACAGTCAGGATAGGGAGGGCCGGCTGAGGGGTGGACAGTGGCTGAGACATCGGACTTAAGATGTAAGAGATCATGAAAACTCGAAAGCGGGGGACACTGAGGGAAGTGGGAGAAGGTGAAAACCAGAAATAAGAGTTAGGGGTGAGCAGTAGCGCCAAGAGACACCTATCAGGGGCTGTATGGTTAGCCCACAGCTGAGGAAAGTGTCCGTCCTAAGAGAAGGGATTGGCCAGCCAAGGGAAAGAGAGAGGTACTGAGTCCAAGGGATAGAGTCCAATGCGGCTTAAGTCATGAAGCATCTGAGTCAAGGATGAAGAGAGATCAGTTCCTGGGAGTCGACTCTATGAAAGGGAGGGAGGAGGAGGTCAGGGGTCACCTGAGGTCTGGAGAGAAGAGCGGAGGTGTTGGCCAGCCACCTATGTGAAGAGGAGGGGACCAGCCCGGACACGTGCAAGGGCAGTCAGGATCAGAAGCGGAGACAGGTTGTCTGCAGCAGTGGGCGGTGGAATGGGTCAGGATGGACGAGGGACTGGCTCTCCTTTTCTCTAGGACTCAAAGGAAGCTGGACACAGGCTGGGGAGGACCCACACCACAGTCAGCAAGACCAGACCTGCAGGCCACAGAAGGTTCTGGGGCTGGGAGTAGTGCCACAGTAATGGTCTCTTCTCCCCTCCAGGAGGGGTCCTGCCCCACTGAGGAGCGGAGTTAGAGTCAGAACTCTAGGAGTGTGCCTCAAATCTCAAATCTTAGTGCTTGTTGGGTTTTTTTTTCTGTACGGAAAACCACGGCCGCAGGAGGAAAGTCACTGGGGCCACTGAGCATCTCCTACAAGCCGAGGACGCTGTGAAGTTCAGTGGTTCTAGTCATCCTTCAAAGTTGCGGTCACCGAGGCCTAGAGAGACCATATAGCTGACCTGAGTGTGCACTGTGAGAAAGACAGGTGTAAAACCAAGATGCCATCACAGGGCCCATTTCTTTCTCCATGGCCCTCAGAGGCACTGCTCGGGCAGCACTCTAGATAGAGACCTTGTCCTTCACCCGCTTCCCCACCTTTTTGAAGCTGATAGAGTTCAGCAATTCTCCCCTCCTTTTGCCTCCCCCACCCACAAGGGCTCCGGCTTCCTCCCTGCCACTCTCTCTGCTCCCACAGAAGGTAGAGGCAGCCCCAGGTGTTTGACAGGCTTCAGCTCAACAGTGTTCCACCCCTCCCCACCCCTCCCTCCTGGCTTCCTCCCACTCTTCGCTTCTTTCTCTTCACCCTGCCCAGGCCTGTCCCTAAATGCTTCCTTTGTTCCTTTCTCCCACACTGTCTGGGGCCTCTCCTCTCTGATGGTGGGGATGGCCCTTGCGTGGGTCACCCAGCCTTGAAATTCTTGTGGCCTTGAGTGAGTAGAAGTCCCCTGAGAATAGAGGGAGGGGTGGCAAAGCCATGCTGCTTCAGCCTAGATTGGCCATCAAGTGCAGACATAACCAAGAACTAGACAGGGGGACCAGCAAGGCCCCCGGGAGAGGACTCTGACCCGCTAAGATCTTCCGTCAGCCTGGACTAACTGCATGGGCCCTGGGCTGTGACATTTGCCAAATGAGCCAGTTAATTGCCAAATTTGTACTCCCAGACACATGGTAATTACTTGGATAAGAATCTGAAATGCTGAATAGATTTCTTATTTCTATGCTCCCATGTCAAACAGCCCTGTATCTGTCCGTCAACGTCACTGAGGTCACCTTCTCACTCCCTCTGCTTCCTCACAGCCCTCAGGTCGGACGAAAGTGATGACAGGGATGAGACGCTTCATCCTGGCATCTGCAGACCAGCAATGAGCTCTGCAGATGTCACCTCCCATCTCTTAGCCTCATAGGCTACCTTCCCCTGCCCAGCTATATATGAGAATCCATGTGAACCAGAACCTCCTGGAGCAAGGCTGGGGATCATGGAGTGAACCCAGCCTGTAACCTGTTGTTTGGGAGGCTGTTGGATTTGATGATCACTAGAAGACTCTTCCAATCCTGCTGGGAAAAGAGGTTTGAAGTGGTAGAGAAAAATCCCAGCCTCTCTGCTCTTCTGCCCTGGCCTTTGTGTGAATCTCTGCATCCCTGAGCCTGGTGTGGTACCCACCCCACTGGGCTGCTGCATTTGCAACTATGCAAATGCCAAGCCCAACCCTGGCCCACGCATGAGCTCCACAGAGACGGGATCACCACCCACCTGCCTGGTTCTCACTTTCCTCCCTGTTTCCTGTCTCTAAAGCTCTCATTTGATTGAGTCCCCTCAGCTTCCTTGATCATGCCTCTATCTCGTACCTTAACCAGACATTCTCCCTGAAAATGCCCAGAGAGATTCTAGGCACCCTGGCTTTTAGTCCGGCTCCTCTTTCTGTATTCTAGTCCCCATCATCAGCCCAAAGAGCTTTCCTCCCTAAACCGGCACAGTAAGAAACCTAAGGACCAGTGGCTGCATTGGCCTAGTAACCAAGCAGCTCAGCCTTGTGCAAAGAACTGGGCAAGAAGATGAGCAATCAAGCCATGGTGGCACAGTAGGAGAACTGAGCCAGAAGATGACATCTAAAATGGGGACAAATCGCTGAACATGAGCCCCTTTAGGGCGGCACTCCAGTCTGAGTGTCATCAGCACACACCTGTCCACCCAGAGACCATGTCAAATGTGCCCTAAGACGGGGCCACCTAGAAAGGCAGCTGTAGCAGGAGGGACTTGGAATAAGTGGTGAAGTAAATGAATAAATAGGATGTTCGTGTCCCTCTTCGTTTCTTCTCCTAACATAACCTGAGAAAATCCAGAGGGATAAGCTAGACCAGTGTGCACCTCTGGGACCACTTGGGACATTGAGAGTAGAGAGGGGAACACTGAGGTCCACTAGAGGAAGGGGTCACCCTATGACACACCACATGACCTTTCCCCAGCACTATCTGTGCTCCAAGTCTGTACACAGACTGAGGTCTAAGGGATGAGTGCCTGTGGCCGTGGGTGTCGCCTTCAGCTTTGTGCAACCATCCCAGACACTGCTCAGTGACCTCACCAGCCCCCCTGCAGGCCTGTGGAGCTGGTTCTGCCTGCTTCCTTGCACGAAGCCATGTGGGAGCCGGTGTTTGAGTGTTTCAGGTGCCTTCAGAGGATGCCAGAATTGACACTCTGCTTCACACCAGTCCATCAAACCGCCCCTCCCACCCCCTGTGCTGGGTCAAAGTCCATCAAGTCTCCAAGTCCCATAATAGCTGGCCTTAGACAGACTGCTCCGGCGCTGTCTTCTGGCTGCTCTGTTCCGCTCCTCTCACCTTTCCTTGTGTCACAAGAACAAGTGCATGGCACACACATACACACACACACACACAAGCTACCCAAGTTCCCACTGTGGCAGTCACTCCAGGATCCCATTCCCTTCCAAGGTGACCTCAGATACTGCAAGAAGACCTAGACACATCTTTCTCCAGAATATTAGCCAGGTTCCTTCCTTCCCTTGGGTGTGTCCCCCCAATCTGTGAAGTCTGTGAATGCTCCATTAGGCCTAGAATTCTCCTTCTGCAGTTCCGTAAACACTTCTGTATACCTGGGAGGGCGTCTCTTCTTGTTTGTCTTTCTGAGCCTCTCCTTCCTTGTCTACCTCACAAGTCTTCAAAGTCGAGGACTCTGAGCCCTACAGCCCCTGACTGAGAACAGCAAACTTGGAGCTCTTGGTGTCTCCAGGCCAGGCTGCCCAGCTCCTCTGCAGTCACTCACATTGGAGCCAAAGCTAACATAGGAAAGAGGCCAGTGTGTTCACCTGGCTCTCAGTGGAAGCAAGACCTGCAGTGTTGGCTTCCTGTGTTCACTTTGTCCCCTTCCCATCCCAGAGTCCTCAGAGATGTTTCTAAGGACTCTGGGGTGTCACAGAGAAATGTGCAAACAGTCTAGTTCACCCCTCAGTTTCACACAGAGTGACTGACAGCCTCCTAACAGCCAACCTGAGACTCGCAGCTGCATTCCCAGTGCCCATCATTCTGTTGGGAATTCTAAGCACAGTCCCCAAGGATGGGCTTCCTGCTCCTGCCCTCTGCCTCCCATCAAGAAGCTAAGAGCCAGGCTGCCAGGGGATGCTGTGGTCAGGGGAAGCGGAAGACACCTTTGGAAACCAAATGAAGCATCTAAGGGAAGGTGTCTGAGTCAGTTCCCACCTGTGACTCCTGTACCTGCTGCCTAGGGGTAGGGACAGAGACACAGAGTGGGAATGACCAGCAGCAAGCGCCTGACCAGAGAGCTGGGTAAGGAGAGACCCTCTACAACTTGGGGTACCAAAGCTAGTGAGAAAGCAAAGCCCCTGCACTGGCCACCAGGAAGGTTTGTCTCTGGGGAGGTCACATGCAGCTGGGTGAGTGAGCTCAACAAGGGACAAGCCGGTGGCCCCAGCCCAGCATACCTTCCCCAGGCACATCCGCAAGCCTGCACTTGCCTCCGCTCCTCCCCACGGACGTACCGCCTAATCACACACAGGGAATTCACACAAACACACTTACGTAGCCCACACGCAGATACGGGCAGACACCCGCATGCGTATAAAACACACATTTACATCCACCCACCCACGCCTGCTCTCGCTCCGATGCTGTCCACCCACAGGCACAGACCTGTCGGCTGAAGTCACACAAACAAAGCACACAGGGCCCAACTGAGAGCAGAGTAAGGGAACCAAAGTGGGGGGTGAGAAGGGAGTGGCTTCCAGGTTAGGGCAGAGCAAGGAGCCGGCTGGAGGCAGCAGAAAGGGTATTTCAGGAGCCCTGGAGTCCCCTCTGTATCTCCTTCACTCTTGACCCATTGCCTAAGGTTCAGTCCTGCTCGGTAAGGAAGAGCTTTCTATCCATGGAGAGAGAGAGAGAGAGAGAGAGAGAGAGAGAGAGAGAGAGAGAGAGAGAGAGAGAGAGAGAGAGAGAGAGAGAGAGAGCAGAGCCCAGGAGAGAGTTCAATACACTCTGACCCGACTTAGAATTATCTCGTGAACTTGGTCCAGCTCTAATCTTTGTGGAGTTTCTATCCGCTCACTTATGGGATGCCCCTCTCCCAAGACCTTTGGCGGTTAGAGAGACCTCTGACCCCCAGGCTGGAGGTGCAGCAGGGAGAGAGACTTGTTTTCTAAAAGAGAAGAGCACAGCAGAGAAGACTTAAGTCCCCAGTAAGGGTCAAGGTGGGAGGGGTGGGGGGAGCAGCGAGAGGCCTGGCAAGTCACCTCCTTCTCAGCCTTGGCCTCCTCCACGGTCACAGTGCTGTGGTTCTTATGCTCCTGGAACATGCAGAGGTAGCAGATGCAGGTCTGGTCGGTCTGACAGAAGAGCTCCATGGTCTTGCCGTGCAGGGGGCACTTTCGGGCTTCGAAGTCCCGGATGGGCTCGAGCAGCTGGTGGTCACGGAAGGCGGCACCCTCCAGGTGGGGCTTCAGATGCAGCTCACAGAAGGAAGCCTGGCATACCAGGCAGGACTTGACGGCCTTCTGTTTGTTGCCGATGCAGGAGTCACACAGCACCTCCTCGGAGCCGGATTTAGACCTCAGCAGAAGGCTGGAGTCAGCCCTGGGATAGCTGTTCCTGCGAACTTCCCCTGGCTCCACGATGGTCACCGTGGGTTTGCGGGGCTCAGAGAATATGGACTTTCGCAGCTCCCCCTTCTCAGTAAAGGACACGGGCGGCTTCTTGGAAGCCCCCAGCTGGAGCCCCGCATAAGGAGACCTCCTGCCTTCCGCAGAGTCCATGCTGAAGTAGTTGGAGCCTTTGTCGTCCACCGACTCCACGAACTGGATGATAGGCCTGCGCCACTCATTGCTGGAAAACAAGGCACTCTTCCCCTCCCCTGACTTCAGGGCACTGCCCAGGGTTTTGCCCTCTGTCACCTCCCCACTGTGCCCGTTGGTTGTCTTGGTATCCTTGCTGTCTGCTTTAGTGCCATTCTCCAGGCTGCCGTTGGTACCCGGTGGACTGCGGGCGTCCCTGGCTTCCGGGCTGGCCCCATTGCTCCTGGCGGCATCGGCACCTTCCATGGCAGGTCACTTGTTGGCCTGTTGCTACTGGTTGGGGTCTCGTGGTAGGTGACTTCAGCGGGTGTCTCAGGCAGGGAGTGGGGCTGGCAACCAGAGCCCAGGGACACACCTGTGGGGAGGAGAAGGTGGAGCAGGAGGAGGAGCCATAGGAGGAGCAACCTAACACAACGGGCCCACAGAGACTGGCGGGGCACAGTGGCTAATTACCTGGGCCATGCCTGCACATTCACGCCCAGCCTGGGATTTTAAAGAAGTGTTTTTTCTCCCAGTTTTATTACTTCCCACCACTGACAACCAGTTAGGCTGCTTCCATCTGTTGTACTTCTAGCAGAGAGGTGGAGCCTCTGTTCTCATAGGTGGGTGGACTTTGAGAAGGCCAGTGTCCCTGGGGGCAGAAGGTGAGGTGTCCACAGAGGTCCATGGGACAGAAGGCTCTTAATTGGGTCACACAAGCCAAATCGCCTTGTAATTTGCAGGCTGGAAACCAAAGGAAAGCCTCCACCCTGGGACAGCACATCCTAAGGGAAGCTGAGGGATGGGTCGTTAGGACTTGATCATGACTGATTCTTACCAACTTGCCCTATGTCTTAGGTACTTTACATGTCTGAGTTTATTTAAGCCTTCCTACAATCCACAGTCATGGTGTGTGTGTGTGTGTGTCTGTGTGTCTGTGTGTCTGTGTGTGTGTGCGTGCTCTTCCAACATCTTCCTCAATTGCCCATCACCTCATTCTTTGAGGCAGAGGCTCTCCCTGAACCCAGACCTGGCCATTGGATCTGCCTGCTTCCTTCCTCGCAATAGGACAACAGACACCGACACGACATCCAACTTTTACCTGGTACTAGGGCTTGAATCTGGATCCTCCTGCCTGTAGGCAAACACTTTACCCTCTGAGCCAGCTTCCAGCCCTCAGCCATGCCTTCTGACAGAGAGGAAATGTAGTCACTAAGAGGGACACACTGGCTTCAGGCCATCACAGGGAGTCTGGGGCTTTTGAGATTGTCCAGTCTCCTCTTCTATCCCTGCTTCTTGGAGGCACCTCCATATCTCACTAGAACATAGCTTCTGGGGGTTTTCTTGTGCCCATGGCCCTGAGAGAGTACTCACACTGGCCTTAGGTAGCTCCTCAGAGCAGGTCAGAAGCTGCTTGGGGCCCCTGGGCCAGCGATATGGCAATAAAAAAAATCTGAGCAGCCAGGTAGCTGGCGGAGGGTCCTCAGAGCCCAAATACTTCACACTTCCCCTTTTCTACACTAAAGGAGGTTTGCAGTGTGACTCAGAAAAACCTGCACACCTTCTCCAGACCAGGCCATATGCAATAACCTCCAAAACGAGGCAGTGCAGTGTGGGACTCAGATAACTCTAGAGACGTGAGAACTGCCAACTCCCCCCCCCATCCCTAGTCAAGCACCAGAGCCTTCAGTTCTTACAGGACTCTGGAAACAGCTGCCCCAGAGTACAGGAAAGTCCCCATTCCCCTTAGTGATGTATGGACTGGGTAGACTGTGGGTGTAACCGGGATACAAGGTTCTGGGGTGTGTTCAGGGGAAGGGTCTCCTTTCCTTCCCCTCTAATGCAGGTTAAACCTTGGGAGCCCCACCCCTTGAATCAAGAGGCTGACAGCTAATCCTTTGTTATCATAGCCCTGGGAACAGGGCAGACACACTTGGCTCACAAAGAAGCTGAAGTTAAGAAGAGGAGTGTGTGTGTGTGTGTGTGTGTGTGTGTGTGTGTGTGTGTGTGTGTGTTGGAGGTGGTAGGACTGGCTTGTTCCTGTCATGAGGCCTCATGGAAACCCCTCTTATTTGAACACACTGATGGCTTACCTAAGAGATCACGAGGATTCCTGGGTTGGGGGACCTACTCTCAAAAAGCCAGACCTGAGTCTATGTAAGGGCTCAGGGTTGTAATCTCAGTCATTTGGGAGAGGCAGAAAGATTGCCACAAGTTTGAGTCTACATATCAAGTTCCAGCCCCCCACACAACAAAACAAAATAAAAATGAAAATAAAAAGAGAAAAAATGGAGAGGCAAAGAGGAGTAAAAGGGAGGCAGGGAGGAAGGGAATGGGACAGGAGGGAAGACCAGGCCAGTGTCACTGCACTGCACTCCCACCTAAGGTCTAGGAGAAGCAGACAGGGAGAAGGAAGAGGCTGAGGCTGTCCTGGGCTTCCTCACCCACTGAGAGTCTCCCCCATCCCAAGGGACCAGATGAGGGGGAGGAGTTCCCTACAACTCAAGGGCTGCTTCTGGTCCTTAGAGTTCATACACCTGCTTCCCCATGATCCAGGAAGTACTCCGAGCCTCAGAAATTAGCAGGTACACAGAAGCCCAAACCAAAGAGAAAAAAACAAAAACATGAAAACAGAAACAAAGAAAAAAAACAAACCCACCATTCAAACAAAACAAAACATCTGCGGGTAGGTAAGGACAAAAGCCATCAAAAGATGAATAGGGATAGGTGGATGGGTGGATGGAAGGATAGATGGATTGCTCAACAGATAAATAATTGAGAAAATAATTGGAAAAGGAGGAAAGAGGAGGGTAGGGGAGATGAAGGGAGATGGGGGGAGGGAGAGAGGGGGAGGGAGGGAGGGAGGGAGAGAGGGAGGGAGGGAGGGAGGCAGGAGCAGATACGGACAGTTTATAGGTGATTGAATGACTTGCAAAGGTTTGCCAGTGGGGGCTTAGCACCTGATTGTTCCTGCATGAGGAAGCCCTGGCCTGTGGAGCTCGCTGCTTCCTCCCACTCTGCTGCCTCTATCTTAAACTGTCAATCTCCAGCTCATCCCTCAAGGTGCTGACGGCAGCACCTGGTGCTCTCCTGGGCCAGCAGGGGCCTGCTCCAACACATCCCAGGCCTTGCGCTGGTGCGTGGATGATGGAGGTACACAGATGGACTGGAGGAAGGTGGGTAGATGGCAACTCCTGGAGTCAGCCATTCTCTGTTGTCTTAAGGGAGGGAAGCAGGTTCAAGAGCGTCAAAGGACGTGGGATGAAGAGATGCTGTTCTCTCTCAACTGAGGCCTCCAGCACCTGCTTCTCCTGCAGGAGCCGTCTAGACAGATGTGCCTAAGTTGGTTAGTGTTGACTCATTCCCCACCTGCTCCTGGGCCGTACTGTGTACCTGGCATTGAGCAGGGACCCTTTGCAGGGATTCCTTCAGACAGGAATGAGTTCTTGATCTACACTGGGAAGCATGTAGTATCATGGGAGAAGAATAAGTAATCCATTTAAATTTGGGGTGAATGGCTCATAAGAGAAAAAGTACAAGGGGGCTAGGGATGCCCAGAGGAAGGAGAGCCCAGGCTATCCCGAAAATGACCTACTAGGTCGAGCAGGTTCTGGGTCCTGCTCAAAGCGTGCTCCCTGCCCACCAGGCAATCTTCAGCAGTTTCCCTAGCAGACATCAGTAGAGATGAGCCAAGGAGGAAAAGCTGGAGCTGTAACTCAGTAGGGAGGCTACTTCCCTAGCACACATGACACCCCAGCTTCCATCCTCAGCATCAAGTGGGCATGGTGCTGTATACCTGCAATCCCAGCACTCAGGAGGTGGGAGAGGAAGGGTCAGAAGTTCAAGGTCTTTCTCAGCTACTTGGGGAGTTCAAGGCTAGCCTGGGCTATGCGAAGCTCCAGCACTGAGGTGAAGGAGGGGCTCCCAGGCTTCTCACTCTGGTTCTAGATTTGTACCCACCCGAGGGCTTGCCCACACCCAAGCACCTATCTTCCTCCTGCAGCCTAGAATAAGTCATTTCTTGGTGGCCTTCGGAGCCAATGTGTCACACACAAGCTGTGAAAGGTTCCCAAAGGACCAAAGCAAATGAACCTTGGTGTTTCAAAATGTCTTGAAAGAAAGGAAAGGGACCACTGGGGTGGGTGGCAGGAGGGAGTGTGTGAGAGGAGGTTGCTCCTCAGTTGTGTATAGCCCATCCTAGCCCGTCCTCCTTCTGGTCTAGCTCAAAGCCTGGAGTAGAGTAGAAGCCAGGGCTAATCGCCTCGTTGTGGGTCCACAGATTCCTCATGGAGCAGGGGCAATTCCTGTCTTCCCCTTGGCTGCCTGAGGACAAAAGCCAGTCCGCCCTGTCTGCCAGCCCCCACAGAGCTGCCTACTCCCACGCCCACCTGCAGCTGACCCCGGTCTCCTCCCAGAGTCCTTTCAATCTGAAGCTTGAAGTGGTCTCCCTCCTGCAAGCCTTGATTCAGTGGGTGGAGTAGTCTCCTCCACCCGCTTTTGGTGACCTGACTGCATCTGACTTGGCCACTAATCCTTCCGTCATGAAAGAAGGAAACCCCTTAAAAGGAATTTCTCTTCTCCCTTTCTGGGAACCCAGGATGGGAGGGGAGTGGCCCGCGGGCCCAATCTCTTGCCTCTGGACAAGACTGTCTAGGAAGTCTTTGATATATGCGTCTCTTGGAGGATGATAGAGCCTTAGACACAGGGGAGGAAAACACTTTGCAGCCTTCCCCGGCCGCTCTTTCCGAGCTCTGGGGCTACCTTTCTTCAGGCAGTTCTTCTCTGAGTCTAGCTTCAATACACTCGAGGGACGGTGTACTTACTACGCAGGACCCAAGTTCTGGTCCTCCTGACTGTGAGCTAAGTGGCCGTCAAGGCTGTGAGAGAAGGGTCTGGGTCAGTCTTAATGCGTCTGTGCTGTCGCTGCTTCCTTTTGTCCTGTTTCATCTTCATTTATGTTTTATTTTATTTTATTTTGGTTTTTGAGACACGGTGGTCTCGGTCTGTAGCCCAGGCTGTCTAAGAACTCAGGGTCCTCCCACTTTAGCATCCTGAGTGCTGGAATCCCAGGTGTGAGTCACCAGACCCAGAAATCAGCTGACTTTGAATAAAGCATACCCTAGATGATGTAACATGTCTCCTCTAACGAGTCGAAAGGCCGGAGGTGTTAAAGACAGGAGCTTCCCAAGAAGATGCGGTCCAGCCCACGGCTGCGGTCCAGCCCAAGGCTGAGGCACAGCTCTTGCCTTATCACCCTGCCTTCCAGGTGTCCACAGTGCCAGGCCCCACAGCCACTGGGCAACTGGTACGGATGAGGCCCTCCATGAATTCACGTTTATGCTGTTGGTTCTGAGTTGGTTTGGGTTCGTGACTCCTCTCCCTGGGTCTGAGCTGTTTTCTGCAGAGACCAGGGCTGTGCTCAGAGCCCAAGTGAGAGCAAGGAACTGGGGGTGGGGCTAGGTGATAGGAGTGGGTGGGGAGGGAGTTTGGGTGGAGGAACCTGGGACTTAACATTTTGCCTCATTTAATTTTGTTGTATTTTATTTGTTTTGTTTTATTTTATTGAATCAGAGTCTCTTACCCCGGGTTGCCCTTGATTTTATGATATAACCTATGCTGACCCTGAACTTGTGACAATCCTCCTGCCTTGGTCTCCTGAGTTCTGGGTTGCAGCCTTGTTCCACCAAGCCCGACATGGGATAGACTTTTCAGTGGATAGGTTTTGGCAAATGATTTAACCCTTCTGAGGCAACTTTCTTATCTACAAAATGAGGTTGAGCCTTGCTGCCTAGAAAGGCTGCTGAGGGTTAAGGATAGCTCTGGCTACAGATAGACAGGGGCCTGCATACAGCGGGTTGCTATTTCCTTACAAAGGGAAGCAGGCAAGGTTCTCCTCTGCTGAAGAAGCCATGGGGAAGGTCTGAAAAGAGCAAGTGACCCGTTCCCTGCCGCTGTGGAGTGGCCGGGGAGGGCAAGGCTTGTCACCTCTGCTACTGGCCCTCCCCCGGCGTACGTCCAGGTAGCTTGGAGCCCTAAAGTTCTATGATTATAGGGTTGTGTTCTGAAATTTAAAGACGGGCAACAAAAATAATTAGAGACTTGGAAAACAGGACCTGAGAGGAAAGGGTTAAAGGTACTGGGATTGTTTAGCCTGGAGTTGGAGTGGTATAATAATACCCTTCTGAACCAAGGCCGGGCCTGCTTCCCTCTCCCCCTCTAGACTAGAGGGACTGAAGGCAGACAGCTAGGTGAAGGCCTGGCCACGGAGAGGTCACACCAGAGGAGTGCCGGCGGGGGCAGACAGTAATGGGTGAGACAGCATTTCCTCCTCAACGTCTGGACTCTAAATCCTTGTTTTTGTAGGATTGTGAGAGAGAGAGAGGAGGAGGAAGAAGAGGAGGAGGAGGAGGAAAGAGAAGAACCTTCGGGAAGAAAGGGAGAGAGTTCATGGAGGTGAGAAAGGCATGATAACAGAGACGAGAATAAAAGTTTTTGAAAGAACAAACTAAACAGATATTAGGGGGTGGGGAGAGGTTGAAACAGCAGCCAGGGAACCATGGGATGGCCCCAGAGAGGCCTAGAGATCACAGGGGCCGCAAAAAGGAGCATGGAGTCCCTGCTGGTTCCTCAGAGTGCACAAGGCACCTTCTAGTCCTTCCTTCCTGGAATAACCGCCCAGGTGCAAGAAGTTAAACTTCCAAGGAAGGCCGAGGAGGGGGACATTTTTGTTGTGATCATGCCATTCAGCCATTCCCATCCTACCCCCAGTTCCCACCTCCACTCCCCACCCCCACTCAGCTCCTCCATCCTCATCACTGGAGCTCTTGAAGAAACAGAACCAGACGCTGCTTTGGGTTTGGAGCGTACTCTCTGGCAAGAACTTCATATCAACCTAGCAATGATTGCATAACTGCCTGCTACAAAATACGGGTAAGGAATCAGGGGCCCAGAGATTAAAGAAAAAAAAACCCTCCCAAAGTCACACAGCAGCCAGGACTCAGTCTTGAGCCATTCACCCAGGGCATCTGAACTCTACTCTTGACCATGAGTGACCAGTATCTCCCTCTTACAAAGAGGAAGTCAAGAGTGAGAAGCTGAGCTATTGCCCTCACTCGGTGACGAGGATGCCCGGCTCCAAGCTTTTACATTTCTCCCACAGGTGGAAGGGAAAATCCCTGCAGGGCCTCCAGCAGGTGACAGGAATCACTAGAAATCTCACGACAAATGGCATTACCATTATATGTGCAGTGTTTACCAGATACCAGGTGCCACGCTAAGCCTCAGCTGTGCCCATTTCAACCCATCCTCTCCTAATAAGAAGTGGATGCTTTTTCGTTTTCCTCATTTTAAATACGAGGAAATAGAGAGGTTAGGCAACAGACTCAAGGTCACTAGGTTAACATCTAGCAGAACTGGGTTTGAGCTGCACCTAATTCAGCCCCAGAACTTTCTCTTTAATCCCTTAAGCTCTGCTAGTGATTTCTCCTTCCACCTTGGCCATGCCAGGAGCTACTCTCTGGAGTGCCTAGCAAGTCTTCCTATGCCTCTTCATTCCTCCAACCCCTTAATGTGGGAGGCCTCTGTGCCCCACCCACCCCACGGCTGCTCAGTGCCCCTCTGTCTCAGCTCAAGAATGTACTGTCCTCCTCCTCCTCTGTTGTCTGTGAGGGCAGCATCTACCCTCAACCAGGCCTGACTCCCTGGGTATGCGCTCACCTGGGGACACTGCTGCACCCAGGGTCAGGGCCAGAATCAGAGCCACAACCAAAAGCATGACCCAGATCCAGAGACAGAGCCCCAGAACTTTTCAGAAGACAAAGAGAACAGACGAGCAAGCAGGTGAGCCACAGAGGCAGAGGTGGGAGTCACACGTCAGACACTGAGGCCAGAGCCTCCTGAGTCATGCATTGCCCAGCCCAAGGTTTGGTGGAATAGGGTGCGGTGGGAGGGGCTGGAGGGTGGGAGGGTAGGGAGTGGGGGGGATGGGAAGATAAGGAGCGGGGGTTGGGGGTGGCACGATAGGGGCACCCAGATGGGAGATGGATGAGGGCTAGGCACCAAGTCTACTTCACCCACTTCCGGAAAGGCCAGATCTGGGTGAGCACATGCACTGGGTGCTGAGCTGGGAAAGGACGATCGTGCTCAGTGCTAGCAGGGAGGCTGTGGGTACCCCAGGCTTCATCTCAGCCTGAGCCACCTGCACTACCTACGGCTCCCAGGGAGCCCAGCCCGGGAGAGCTCACCCCGCTGTCTCAAGGCTGTGTCCAGGCCTGTTTGCCTACTTTGAGTCTTGGCGTCATTGGTGTTTTGTCTAGAATGGCATGACCTGCCTACCCCAATCCATGCTGTATATGAGACCTCTCTGTGTGCCCCACAGCTTCTCCAAATACCCCAGGAGCTGCCTGACAGCACTGTACCATAGCCCTCTGCTTTATCCCACTTCCCTCACTAGCTCTATGGCCACAGGGTGTAGCAGTGCCTAGCAATCAACAGGTGCTCTTTAAAGATCACTGAGCTCACGGCTGATTAACAGACAAAGGGAGTGAATGCAGCATCTCATGAGATGTTGAGGCCTGGCGTGAAAAATCAGGGTGCCAGGGCTGGGATGCTGGCAGAGAAGGGAGGCTGTCGTACAAGTCTGTCTGAACAGGAGCCAAGTTGAGGTGGAAGGCTTTGGCTGGGAGGTGAGCCAGGTTTTAGGGCTGGGAACCAGAATCAAATTTCCCCTAATCTGACAGTTTTCGGGGAAGCCAGATAGAGACGACAAGTGTGAGCCACACAGCCTGTCCATCCTGTTACAGCTGCGCTTGACTTTCCGACAATGAGGTAGGAACGGCGCCAGTCTCTTCTAGAGGCCAAACGACTAGGTCAGAGTGGAGAGCAAAGGGAGGAAGGCAAGAGCCTCAGAGGGGTCCCAAGCCCCACCCCTCACCTTTTCCCCTAAAAAATAAGCACCTTTGCCACAGTGTCACCCTAGGGGACAAAGGACCCTAGGGAAAAGGCAGTGAAGGTTCAATGCAGGAGCTGGGCCTCTAGAAAGTACTGAAAAGAGTGTCAGGCATTGTGGTCACACCTGTAATCTCAACACTCAGTGGCTGAGGCAGGAGGACATCTGGAGTATAAGACAGTCTGAGCTAGATGGTCAGACCCTGTCTCAAAACAAACAAACAAACAGAAATGGGAGGGACAAAAAGAGAAATGGGGAAAACAAAAGAACTCAGCCGGAAGAATAAAGAAGAAGGCAACGGAGAAAGCGAGAGCCCGAGAAGGGGAGGAGAGGAAGGCAAGTCAAACAGAGCGTGTAGACTTCAGAACCTTTCCCAACCTTCGCAGGAACTCCAAACAGCCCCTCGCGGTACAATTATCCTTTTCTTCTCCTTTATTTTATTTCACTTTTTATTACTGAAAACTTGAAAAACACACAAAGTAAACATAATAGTCTAATTGAAATCCCCGTGTGCCCATCACCCGGCTTCAACAGCCATCACATTGTGCCATTCTCAAGTTGCTATAATTTCACCCACTCAATTCTTATTCTTTTTTGACATCGCTTTTCGAGGGAAATTTACATACATAAAATATACAAATATTAGCTGCGTGGTGCTGCTAAGTGTTTATATCCAAGTCCCCACATCTCCATCATAGCACGGCACGGCACCACCTTACTGGAAAATTCTGGTTCTTTCCCAAGCAACCGCACTGCCTATCTCTACTCTAAGCTAATACCATCTCCAACAACTATGGATTTGCTTTGCCTCCCCTAGATCCTGGAGTAGGTAGACTTACGCAGCAAGCTTTCTCACAGGCTTGCTTTGTTTCCGAGCACCACGTCTTAGTGACTCACCCATCTTGTGTCCACAGTGTCTTCCTCCGAATGAGGACATTGGGATTCATCTGCAAGGTCTGCTGGGGAGCATTTGGGTTGTTTCCAGGGCATGACTATTGTGTATAGGACTCCTGTGAACATTTGTCTTTGTGGGCATGCTTTCATTTCTCCGGGGTAAACACCCAGGAGTGGAGTCACCGCATCAAACGGTGCATGTTTAACTTGAAAAGAAACAATCAGAAACTGGCCGGATGGTTCAGCAGGAAGGGGCACTTGCTGCTAAACCCGAGAACCTGAGTTTGGTCCCCGAGACTTACATGATAAAAGAAAACGGACTTCTGCAAGCTGTCCTCTCCCCTCCAGATGAACACCGTAGCACTTGTGGGTGCTCCTACAGCCGTTCTTGCTCATTCGTGAATGTTTGTGTGTGTGTGCATGCACGACACATGACAAGTAGACAAGGAAGGAGGAGTCAAATCTTTCTCAGAAGTGGCTATGCCGTGTGACGTTCCCACCAGTGGTGTGGACACATTCAGCTTTGTAGCCTCGCCAGCTTCTTAATTTAGGCTTTTCCTTCTTTTT